>NC_091803.1:16967017-17270048 GCF_041296235.1 Equus asinus | reverse complement strand
AAATATATATATATGTAATAAATGAACACTCTGAAAAGAAAATTAAGAAAACAATTCCATTTACAATAGCATAAAAATGAATAAAATACTTGGGAATAAACTTAACCAAGGAGGTGAAAGATTTGTACACTGAAAACTACAAAACATTACTGAAAGAAATTAAAGAAAACACAAAATAAATGGAAAGACATCCCATGATCATGGACTGGAAGACTTGCAGTTTCTAAGATGTCCGTACTGCTCAAAGTTATTTGCAGATTTGATGCAATGCCTATGAAAGCCCTAACGGCATTTTTTGCAATAATAGAAAAAGTCATTCTGAAATTCATAGGGAATCTCAAGGGACCTGAATAGCCAAAAAGAAGAACAAAGTTGGAAGACCCACACTCTGGATTTCAAAACATACCACAAAGCTACAGTGATGAAAACAGTGTGGTACTAGCATAAAGACAGACAAATAGATCAATGGAATAGAATAGAGAGCCCAGAAATAAACTCTTGCATATATGGTCAAATGATTTTCAACAAGGATGCCAAGAACACTCAATGAGGAAAGGACAGTCCTTTCAACAAATCGCATTAAGAAAACTAGAAATCCACCTGCAAAAGGATCAAGTTAGATCCTTGCCTAACACCATAAACAAAAATTAACTACAAAATGGATCAAAGACCTAAACATAAGAAATAAAACTCTTAGAAGAAAACAGGGCAAAAGCTTCACAACATTGGATTTGGCAACAATGTCCTGGATATGACAGCAAGGGCACAGGCAACAAAAGAAAACATAGACAAATTGGACTGGACAAAAATTTTAAATTTTGTGCATCAGAGGACACTGTGGCCGGAATGAAAAGGCAACCCACAGAATGGTTTTGGAATATATTTGCAAATCATGCATCTGATAAATGATTAATATCCAGAATACATGAAGAATTCCTAAAACTCAGCACAAAAAAACAAACAACTGATTCAAAAATGAGCAAATGACTTGAATAGATGGTTCTCTAAAGAAGATATATGAATGGGCAACAAGCAAATGAAAAGATGCTCAATATCACTGATCATTAGGGAGATGCAAGTCAAAACCACAATGAGACGCCACTTCATACCCATTAGGATGGCTCCTATTAAAAAAAAAAAACAGAAAATAACAACTGTTGACAGGGATATGGAGAAATTGGAACCCTTGTGCACCGTTGGTGGGAATGTAAAATGGTCAGCTGCTGTGGAAAACAGTATAGGGGTAAAAAAATTAAAAATAGAGCTACCATATAATCCGACAATTCCACTTCTGGGTGTACACCCCAAAGAGTCAAAAGCAGCGTCTCAAAGAGACATTTATGCACCATGTTAACAGCACTCTTCACAACAGCCAAGAGATGGATGCAGGGCAAATGGCCACCTACCGATGAATGGACAAGCAAAGTGTGGTATAGAGAATGAAACACAATGAAATATCATTCAGTCTTAAAAAGGAAGAAAATTCTGACATATGCTACAATATAGATCAGCCTTGAGCATGTTATGCTAATTGAAACAAGCCAGTCACAAACGAAAACCCACAAATATTGGATGAGTCCACTTGTGTGAAGTACATAGAGCAGTCAAATTCATAGAAACAGAAAGTAGAATGATGGTTACTGGGGGCTGAGAGGGAGGGAAAAGGGAGTTGTTGTTTAATAGATACAGTTTCAAATTTGCAAGATGAAAAAGTTCTGGATAGGGGCCGGCCCAGTGGCACAGCAGTTAAGTTTGCCCATTCCGCTTCGGCGGCCCGGGGTTTGCCGGTTCGGATCCCAGGTGCGGACATGGCACCGCTTGGCAAAACCCATGCTGTGGCAGGCGTCCCACATATAAAGTAGAGGAAGATGGGCACGGATGTTAGCTCAGGGCCAGTCTTCCTCAGCAAAAAAAAAAGAGGAGGATTGGTGGTAGATGTTAGCTCAGGGCTAATCTTCCTAAAAAAAAAAGTTCTGGATATGTTTCACAACAATGTGAATACACTTAAAATTACTGAACTGTACTCCACGGTTAAGATAGTAAATTTTACATTATGTGTTTTTTACAGTAAAAAAAATTTATATAGAGGAAAAAAATTCGAAGATAGGTAAGAAACATGGAGAGAATATTTGCAACACATGTAACAGAAAAATGGTTAATATACCTAATATAAAAAGAGTTCCTGCAAATCAACAGGAGAAAGTATAACGATCCAATAAAATAACTGGTAAAGGAGAAGACGCAATTATTAAAAAAAACTATCAAGGCTAGTAAACATATGAAAAGATGCATCACTTCCCCATGAATTGGTATTTCTCTAAATTCTCTAAATGAAACAAAATTTTCTTCCCCATTCAGACTGGGAACTTTAAAGACTGGTTGTATCATGGAGGGCCCAGCAGGAAGCACACAGCATGCTAGGTTTTGAAGAGATGTTATTGGAAGGTCTTACGTACAGAGAGGTCTGGGTAGAGTTAGGGGATTCAGCAAAGGATACTGAGGTATCGAGAGACTAACACTGGGGAGTTGTTACCACCCCCAAGCCTAAAGCAGCAACAGAGAAAGCCGAGTTACAGGAGCCAGGTTGAAAGATGGAGCTGTGGGAAAAGGGTTCCTGGACCACAGCCAGTGGAAGGAAAAACCCTCTGCTGGAACCACAGCAAACCAGGGAGCAGTAGGAGAAACAAAATACCTCAGCATCTCTCTTTTCTCACCCTCAGAAGCCAGAAGGCAAGGATGATACAGTCTGCAAAGGTCACTCCCAGAGGCAGAGAAGGGAACAGAATGGATTTGTGGAGAGTAACCAGCACCTTGATGATATCCAATATTTCAGAAAAGAACAGCAGCTAACAATTTTTAAGTGCAAGTGTTGAGGGAAGAGTGGTATTATCATCATCATTCCCATTTTACGGATAGGAAAACTAAGGCAAGAGGTGTTATACTATTTGTCCAAATTTCACGCAGATATTCCACAGGGGAGCTGACCCAGCCAGCCTGGCTTGCTAGAGCCCAGGTTTTGAACCACTGCTCTCCCCTGTCTCTTTTGTTTTCCTCTTTCCTGTTGGTGAAGTATATATTGATACAATAACTGATTTTTGAGGGCAATTTGACCACTTCTATTAAAAAATAAAGTACTTGGGCCAGGCTGGTGGCATAGTGGTTAAGTTTGCATGCTCCACTTCGGCAGCCTGGGGTTCACAGGTTTGGATCCCGGGCACAGACCTATGCACCACACATCAAGCTATGCTGTGGCAGAGTCTCACGTACAAAATAGAGGGAGATTGGCACAGATGTTAGCTCAGGGCCAATCTTCCTCACCAAAAAATAAATAAATAAAGTCCCTTATAAAAACAGTCTGAGGGGCCTGCCCCGTGGCCAAGTGGTTAAGTTCACATGCTCCGCTTCGGCAGCCCAGGGTTTCGCCAGTTCAGATTCCGGGCGCGGACATGGCACCACTTGTCAGGCCATGCTGAGGCGGCGTCCCACACAGCACAACCAGAGGGACCTACAACTGGAGTATACAACTATGTACTGGGGGACTTTGTGGAGGAAACAAAGGAAAAAAAAAAAAGAAGATGATTGGCAACAGTTGTTAGCTCAGGTGCCAATCTTAAAAAAAAAGTCTGAAACCCAGCAATTCCACTTCTAGGTAACTTTGCTCAGAAACACACAGTGTGCAAGGATGTGGGGTATTCGTTTTATGCAGCCGTAGATGACTGGCACAGACCCCATCCCTGCTGCACGGGTAAGTCCTGATTAGACTAAGCCCGTCATGGTGGTTGGCTCCCTTCCCTCCATGGCGATTGGTTTAGAGTGGGCATGTGACAGTTCCAGCTCAGGAGACAAGAGGGAAGGTCTGTCGGGGGCAGCAGGGCTAGGCTTCCACTTTCCTAAGAAAGACAGCACCGCGTCTTCCCCTGGATGTTGTCCTGCCAGGTGGTGACATCTGGAATTCTATTACCAACTTGAACCTCAAAGAGAATGAGCCCCAGGAGAAGGACATCAGTCTGGAGAGGAGGCACCTGGAACCCTGGAAACACTTTCTCTCTAGTAACCGTCTCCTCCCCGGGGCCCTCCTTTCCTCCAGCTCTCTGGCTGTGGGAGATGCGGCCCTTCTTATTGCTCAAGCCGATTTGACTTGGGGTTTCCAGCCGAAGATGTCCTAACCAGGACAACTTGGCTGCCGTAAAAAAGCAACCAAGTACAATGTCTCCTGTAAGTAGTCTTGGAGAAAAATGTTAAAAAATAATCAAATCTGAATCTGACCAATTTTCTAGATTCAAAATCAACTTACAGGACATGCAAAGGAGAGAGGAAGACATTAACCCAGAATCCAGTCAGCAAAGTGCAGATGTGGAGAACTCCACAGGGCAAATAAATAGGTTCTCCAACCAAAAAATTCCAAGGGAAAGAAAAAGAGATGTAGAGAAACCTTAGAGCAGTAGAAACTTAAAAGACACAGCCACCAATCAGAGTTCTGGACCTTCACTGCCTCCTGATTCAAACTTCAAGTTTACGGAATTTGTGAGACAACTAGAAAATTGAACAGTGAGTGGATAATTGATAACATTGAGGAATTAAGTACTACTTGTTAAAGTGTGTAAATGATGCAGTGGTTAATATTTAAAAAACTAAAAAAATCTTTAACTTTGAGAAAAACATACTGAAATATTTACAGACGAAATGGTATGATGTCTGAGATTCACTTCAAAATAATGTGCAGGTGGGAGAGAAGATACGCGGGGTGTAAATGAAACAGGATTGGCCTAGAGTTGATAATTGTTGAAGCTGGGCGATGGTGATAATGATTCGATCTTCCTTCATACGTGTTTAAAATTTTTTGCAATAAAAAGTTGTGGGCCAGCCTGGTGGTGCAGCGGTTGAGTTCACATGTTCCGCTTCGATGGCCCAGGGTTCGCCGGTTCGGATCCCGGGTGCAGACATGGCACCGCTTGGCATGCCATGCTGTGGCGGCATCCCACATATAAAGTAGAGGAAGATGGGCACGGATGTTAGCTCAGGGCCAGTCTTCCTCAGCACAAAGAGGAGGATTGGCAGCAGATATTAGCTCAGGGCTAATCTTCCTAAAAAAAAAATTAATTAAATTAAATTAAATTTAAAAAAATAAAAAGTTTATTTAAAAACGGTGGATCTGTATTGACATATAAAAATCTCCCTCAGAAATATCTTCTTTCACTTACATTGTGAAATGCCACACCCTCTCTAGTGTACTCTTCACACCAACATGTAAACACGTTTGTGTATTGCCTATCTTTAAAAAAAAAAAAGTTTCCTGGACTTCACATCTCCAAACAGATGCCAGCCCCTTTCTCTGCTCACCTTCTCAAGAGTTATCTCTCCCCTGATTTTCCTCCCTCCCCGCCCACATGCCCATCAGCCACTCCTGTCTGCTCCTGCCCCACTCCAACCTGCTCCTGGCAAGGTCCCCAGTGGCCTCCAGGTTGCCATGGCCAATGGTCGCTATTCTATCTGGGGCTTACTCCCGCTCTCAGCACTTTTGACATAGGTGGGTTGATTATTCCCTCCTCCTCAGAACTCTCAGCACGCTTCTCCTTGTGACACCACCCTCACCTGGCCTTCCTCCTCCCCTACCCACACTCCCCTGTCTCCCTTCCAGAGTCCTCCTCTACTTGACCCCAAGCATCCTCTGTCCTGGGCTCTTTTCTCTTCCTTCAATGCACTATTGTCCCCTTTAACATCCTCTAGCTCCTGGACCTCTCCTCCGCGCTCCCCACTCATGCACCTAGCTGCCTCGTTGGACGCCGTGGAGGTGGTGGAGGGCAGCGGTTAACAGCATGGCCCCTGGAGCCCAGCTACTTGGGATTGGATCCTGGCCCTGCAGCTTCCAAGCTGTGTGATCGTGGGCAATTAATTAACCTCTCTGTAGCTCAGTTCTCTCAGCTATAAAGGAAGGACCATAAATAATACATGGACCTTCTCATAGTCATTATGAGGATTAAATGAATTAATGGATACAAAGCACTTAGAACAGAGCTTGGCACATGTTAAGCTCTCAGTAAATGGTAACTTATGGTAGCTCATGGGCATCTCAAACTTAACATGCCTCAAGTGGAACTCCAATAGAACCCCGCCGATAGAACCTCCACCAATAGTGGAGGGAAAAAAGTTCTGCTCCAGCCTTCCCCATCTCAGTAATTGCTGCAACTACCCACCCTTATGTTCAGTCCGGAAACCTAGGGATTGTCCCAATTCCTTCCTTTCTCTCATCATCTTCCTCTCCACCCATCCAATTCTTCATCAAATCCTATTAATTCTAACTCAAAATATATCTGAAACTCATTACCTCTGTCTACCTCTGCAGCCACCTCCCAGTCAAAAGTTGCCATCATGTCTCAACTGGACAACTAGAATAGCCTCTTTCCTTGCCTTCACTTCCCCTCTAATCTGTGCCCCCACCTTCTCCCTTCTCCCTGCAGCTGAACAGTCCTACAAAAATGTAAATCCTGTCTCTCCCTGCTTAAACCCTTCACTGGCTCACATTTCTCTTAGAATAAAGACTAAATCCCCTACGGGCCCCTGCTTGGACCAACCCCAGCCCATCTCATATATGCCTTCTCCTCTTGCTTTGTCTGTTCCAGCTTCCTCTGCCTTCCTCTCTGTTCCTCTAACAAGAGATGTTCTTGTGCACCTCAGGGCCTTTGCACATGCTATTCACGCTGCCTTAGAACACTTTTCCTCCTGGCGTTCATATGACTACTTCCTTCTTATCCTTCAGATTTCACCAGACCTGAGCCTTTTCCTTACCGCCCTACTTAATATCTCCCACCCCAATTATTAGTAAACACAGCACCCCACTCACTGAACTTATCACAGTTTGTACTTACATATTTCTTTCTTTCTTTCTTTCTTTTGAGGAAGATTAGCCCTGAGCTAACATCTGCTGCCAATCCTCCTCTTTTTTTTGCTGAGGTAGACTGGCCCTGAGCTAACATCCGTGCCCATCTTCCTCTACTTTATATGTGGGACGCCAACCACAGCATGGCTTGCCAAGCAGTGCCATGTCTGTACCTGGGATCCGAACCAGCGAACCCCGGGCCCCCGAAGCGGAACATGCAAACTTAACTGCTGCGCCACCGGGCCAGCCCCTACATATTTATTTCTTTGTTTATTTGTTCATGGCCTGCCTCCCCCACTGCAGAGTAGAAGAGCCAGGGGATTTAAGTCAGTCTACAGACAGACGTGCCATGACATTATTTCCTTGATGCTCCATTCTGCTGAGGCAGTTGGAAACGAGTTGAACTTCAATCCTCCTGAGGTTGGGCCACAATTCTAGGATATTCAGCAGGGCCAGATGTGCTGGGGGGGAAGGTAGGAGGCTGAGGGGAGGAGAAGTTGGAGAGCATGCAGCACTCAGGCCAGAATGGTCACTGTTGAGACATCAGCATCCTGTCTCAGTGGCCGTTTGGTCCTGGGGCTTGCACTGTGTCTGCTTCAAGTGTGGGACTGGGAAATATTTTGCAGCTTGCCTGTGGCCCTACCTGCCTGGTAGACCCATGAGCCATTCCTCTCTGGGGACCCTGCCAAGAAACAGGTGGGAGACCCCCCTCCCATTCTTGGCCAAGATGGTTGTCTCAGCTGAGGTATTCCTTCCCCTGGGGGCTTCGGCTTTTGAAACACAGAAACCAGCTTTTCTACTCTTAGGTCTGCCACACGCTTCCCCGGGGGCAGAACCCAGAGCACGGAAAAATAGGAAACTGCAGGAAGGAACAGACTAGATTAGCATGGAAATACATTATACGTTTGGAAAAGATCATGCTGAATACCATGCAGGGAAATGACCGAAGGGGCCAAACTGGGCGAGTCCAGGGAGGCGGTGGAACGCAAGGGAGAGATGGGGCAGCGGAGATGGAAAGTGGATGGATGTGAGAGCTATTTGGGAGATAATCATCAGAACCAGGTGAGGGAGTGGATGGGGGTGGGGGAGGAAGGCAGAAGGAGGTGTCGGAACAACTCCAAAGAGTCTGCCTTGGGATAGAGAAGGCTTCGCCATGGCACCCGCTGTTCCCACTTCTGGAACACCCTCCTCCGCTGTAACCCCTCCACCTGGCCCACTCCTACTCATCCTTCAGATCTCCATTCAACGTCACTCCTGCAGAGCCACCTTACCTGACCCCAGGGCCCGTCAGATTCCTGGGTTTTATGCTCTCACTCTCCTTTGCATATTTACTGGGCGTGTGAGTACACATCCGTTAGCATCTTCCCCACTAGACTGTCAGGTCTTGAGTTGATCTGGGCTCACCCTTGCATCCTAGTGCCTGGCACATAGTAGGTCCTCAATGAATGAAGGCTCCAAAATGCAGGCAGAGGAGGCTAGAGTGTATTCCGAACGCTGGTGTTTCTCAAGGGGAATGGAAGTTGCTGGGGTGCAAAATACATAGACTCCCCGCACCACCTCTGCTCCAAAAGAGGTGCCCTCACTCCGCCTACTTTAAGAATCTGTGCGTGTGTGATGAGACTGTTGCTGGGGGTACAGTGGCTGGGCACAGGAGTCTGAAAGGAGAAAAGCTGAACAGAGTTGCTGTTAGCAGGGCCTGTGGGGGTTTCTGGAGCAGAGGAGTGGGAGACGAAAGCAGGAGATGGAGAACCCGTGGGCCTGTGGGGAAGCTCGGAGGCAGGAGGTGCGGGTGGGGCCCCCAGAGGTGTTCTTTACACCAGAGCTAGGGGATCAGCATGCAGACCCGCCTTCTATCAATGGTCCCCAGAGGCCTCCCCAGCTGCTCTGAAAAAAATAAATATAATCCACTGTTGTATGGTTCACAAGTTTATTGTTTTGTTCATGGCTATGTCTAGAAAGGCACACAGTAGAGGCTCCCAAAAGTATCTGTTGATCATTGAAGGAAAAATCGAATGTTCTCAAAGTACTCAGGGAGTCTGGGGAGGCAATGGGATTACCATTCCCACGTGGGACAGGCTGCTGTGGGATTAAACAAGATAATGTATATGAAAGTCCTGGCAGCTTAATAAACTCAGGTTCAAAATCTGAGAAGAGAAGCGGGGCTGGGCGTTAGGGAGATGGGAGGGGAAGAGGCTGGTGGGAGTCACACAGGGGCTCCCCTAAACCTCCAAGGGTCTTCCGGGAGCTGGATCCGCCTCAGCACTATTGACACCCCTGCCCCACCCGGCCAGCCGGCAGGAATTTGCCCCATGACCTCCCCAGGCGCCCTCCTGTCACCATGGCGACCAACAGCGGAACAAGCAGCCTGATTGTCCCTGCTCAGCGGGGCAGGTGAAACCCTGGCCACGTGACCGATACTGGGCCAGGTGCAGTTATGGGACACCCGCCGCCTCCCAGCCTTAACCCATTCCATGCCACAGCCACCCGGGCTGGCCGCAGTGTCCCTGCCGCCTCGGGCCGCTCCCCTTGGGTGGGACGAAACACACGGAGCACTGCTCTAGGAGTCACAGTGGCCAGGAAGGAGTCGGACTGGGCTGTGCACGGGCTGAGTGATTTGGGGCTGACCTACTTTGCCTCCCGCGTCCCCATTTTCTCCCCAGTAAAATGAGGATGACACCCTCCCACTCACAGGGAGGTCGGGACTGCTGGGAACACGGACGTGCAAGTGTAGATGTGACCTCCTCAAGGACGTAGCGCGTACTCCGTTTGCACCCCGTTTCTCCCCCATCACCTCAGCCTACCAGGGGCTCCAGGAGACCACTCCTCCAGCAGCTTCACATCCCCCATGAGTGACAGCAAGTCCACTGGCCGGGTCCTAACATGTTGGGGAGGGGTGGGCAGCCCCAGGTTGACCCCTCCCCAACACACCATTTCCCGAGTCCTTCCCAGGCAGCAACAACCCGTCTCCTGGCCCCTTTGCTTTCTTTGGAGTGTTCAAGTGGAAACCTCAAGCCGACTGGTTTTTCTGCTTGCCAGCGAGGCCCTAACCAGCCATGTGACAGGGCTGGGGCCCAGGACTCAGGGATGTCTCAAGGCCCTTTCTGCCCCTAGACCCAGGGCTCTGGCTCCCAGCAGATGGTCAAGGGTCCTGGGCCAGACTAGGCTGGGATGGGGGTGGAGGACAGTTGGAAACCACCTTTGAAATACCACCCTTCTGAATCACCAACATTATGTCACTTCCCTTCCCTTTCAGTCTCAAACTCTAGAAAAACACCCTGCTTCATCATCTCCTCCAAGGACCCCTCCCAGGCCTGGGACCACTCCCCATCTGGGGCTCAGATGCCCTCATCATTCCCCTAATGACTATGCTGGCAAGAAATGATCACAGCACCTGGTGTGTTTAGAGTCCCCAGTGACCTCAAAGCCCTCCTCTCATTAGAAGAAAACACCTGCCAGTCCCCAGGCTGACTCAAGACGGGGGCCATTTATTAGGTAAGGCATTTACCAGCTAGAGTTAGGATGCATCCTACTGGTCCTTACTCCATCAGGCCTGCCCTAAAGAGGTTGGGGAGAGGCCGGGGTAACCCTGGCTAGCCCAGGGGTCATCTCCTGGAGGGGGCACTGACCCAGCCACCAGCTGAACCTTCACCTGAGCCTCAGCTCATGCCCTGAATCTCTCCCGGACCATTCAATAAAATTACTATTGCACTTTGCAACAGATAAACCAAACGACTCCAGTCCTGCAGGAGCCCCCAGCCCATGGTGGACACAGAGAAGGCCGGTTCCATAACACTGTACAGTAGACTCTGACAAATGCTTTGAGGACATGGGGTGGATGAGATTCGTTTCAACTAGGGAAATCTGGGAAGGCTTGAGGAGGTGGCAGTTGTCCGGGACCTTAAAAGATGTATAGGACTTGGACAGCTGGCTATCTGAGGGGCAGACACAACGTCCCAGCAGGGGGAGTTGTGGGGTAAAGATCTAAAGGGAGGTGCACAGTGTCATCCTTGGGGTGCCCGGTTGGGGAGTAAAAGAATGTGGAGCATAGGTAGGAAGGCAGGTAGGATCAGACTGGGAGAAGCTTGGGATGCTGTGAAGTTTCAACTCTCAACTTTACAGATGGGGAGTCCCTGAAGGTCTCTGAGCAGAAGTATGCTGCAGCAAGAGCAGGTACTCTTGCAGCTGCTGAAGGATGTACTGCAGTGGAAGCCAGCTGAGACCTGAGCTAATGCCACTGCGGCCACCACTACTCTAGACTGGGGAGAAAAGATAAAGATGGCAACAGGTCAGGGCTCCTGAGGGAGGCGATTTCCCTGCAGACTGTGCTGAGTTCTATGGGTGGGAGGATTGTTTATTTCTCTGCTGGTAAATGGGGGTGGGGGTGGGGGTGGGTGACGGGAGCATATCTGAGGTATTTCAGCTCAGCGCAATCAACGCCCTCTCTAGGACAAATACCTGGCCTCCCCCCTTGACCACATCAGGAATGACAAACCAGACAGAGGTTCTGCTTCTGCCTCCTGTACAAGTCATTGGCTTCAGTTTCCCCCTCTATACAGGACGCGAGTGGAGAGTAGTTGCAGACGACCTCTAGAGCCCCTCCTAGCTCTTTCTAGAGTCGACGACTTCAAGATGGGTAAGAGGTACTCCCACCGGCCTGCCTGGGCCCCGGGCTGTGGAGCACGGCGCCTCCAAGCTGGCGCCCTGACGACGAGAGCCACTCCTGACGCCTCTCGCCAGCGCCCGCCCGCGGCACGGAAAGTATGGCACGCACCCAGGGTGGTGCGTGAGGGCAGAGGAGCAGGACAGGAGCGCGGCCGGGCATGGGCCAAGGCAGGGCCTTCTCGGCTTGCCATGGACCTGCCTCGCGGCAGCCCAGACCTCACGCCCCAAACCCAGGACATCCAGAGCGGCGGGGACCGGATTCCCAGACCGCAGGGCCCGGACAAGCTGCGAGGAGGCTGCGCGGGGAAGGGCTGGGCGGAGCTCCGCGGGGGCGGGGACAGGTGATTGGGTGGCACCGCCAGGGGCGTGTCCAGGGGCGGTGCTCCCGCCTGCCGGCGCGTTGGCTGCGGGGATTACGTAAGGGGCGGAGCTGGGGTACGGAAACAGACTCTTCTCTGGGATTACGTAAGGAAACGTGAGCGAAGGAGGGGAATCCCGCGATAGGAGGCGGAGAGAACAAAGCTCCAGTCGGAAGTGGGCGGGGCTCTGAGCGAAGGCGGGAGGAGGAACGAGCGCGCCGGCCCAGGTGCGCTTCGGCCGGCGGTTCTGGAGCATGCTCCGCTGGGCCCGCGCCTGGGGGCTCCCCCGTAGGGGCCTCCGTCCCTGCAGTCCCAGCTTCTCCACGGGGCCCGTCGCACCCAGCAGCAGCGGCCGAGGCGGCGCCGAGCCGAGGTCAGTCAAGGGCACCCGGTGGGAGACGGTCCTTCGCTCCTCCCCCTCCAGTCCGGCCCCGACGGCCCCACCCCCTCCCTTAGGCCCGCCCCCCGGCCCCTCCCCCAAACCCCTTCCCCAGCCTGCTCAGACCCTTCCCCCATCCTTGCTCCTCCCGACAGGTCGGTGCCTCTTTCCTACAAGCTTTTGGATGGGGAGGTGGCCCGCCCGGCCCTCGTCTTTCTGCACGGACTCTTCGGCTGCAAAACCAACTTCAACTCTATCGCTAAGGCCCTGGCCCAGCAGACAGGCCGGAGGGTGAGCTTCCGGGAGAGGTGGGGTCCCGCGGGAGGCGGGGACTGGGCGGGCGGGGCCAGTTTCTCTGCCCTCGCTGCTGAGCTCCAGCTGAGGAGTGGCGTGTCTCTCTGGGCAGACATGAAAGGACAGGTTGGCCATCTGAGGATATGGGCTGCAGGGCAGACCCAGGCCCTAGATGGACCCCATTCATTCCCTCGTGCTTGCATTCATCCAGTCCTTCGTTCGTGTTGTAGATTTCCATCTGTGGGGTCCACTCTGGGCTAGGCTCAGCTGTCCAATGCCTAAGCAACAACACCCTCCCTGCTAAGGGGCTCGCAGCTACTTGTTCACCAGGGACGGCAGGGGGTGTATACCTCTTACAGCAGCCCATCCTTCTGTGCTCCAACCCTTGTAATTCTTGGCGTCTCTTCTTTGTGGGGTTGCCACCCAGCCAGGCCAGACCTTCAGAAAAGATGTCACACTCTTTGGTTCTTCTCCTCTTTGGCAGAGTGGCTCCAGGTTCTTCATCTGGGCTTCCTAGGCCTGGGAACAAGGCCCTCTCACCCTCTGGGCCCTTCTTCCACTTCAGGATCTCTCCCCAGGTTCTCCACCCTTCAACCTGCAAGTCTCCCAGGCCTTTGACTGTCTGTGCCCCAAATATGGATGCCAGCGCTGCCTCCTTCTCACCCCACTTCCCAGGTGCTGACAGTGGATGCTCGTAACCATGGTGACAGCCCCCACAGCCCAGACGTGACCTACGAGGCCATGAGCCAGGACCTGCAGGACCTCCTGCCCCAGCTGGACCTAGTGCCCTGTGTCCTCATTGGCCACAGCATGGGAGGCAAGACAGCTATGCTGCTGGCACTACAGAGGGTGAGCTGTCCCTCTCTGGGGCATCCTCCCATCCACTGTAGAGCCTGAGTGCCCAGCAGTCAACCTGGGACCCAAGCCTTGAATGGCCAAGTTCAGGATCCGGGAACTATGCCTGAGACCCGTTGTACCTGCCCTAAGGCTGGTCCCCAGTCCAGTTCTCTCCCGCAGCCAGAGCTAGTGGAACGCCTGATTGCTGTGGACATCAGCCCCGTGGAGACCACATCTAGCTCAGACTTCCCAACCTACATGGCAGCCATGAGGGCCATCAGTATCCCCGACAAGGTGTCCCGCTCCTGTGCCCGCAAACTGGCCGATGAGCAGCTCAGCCCTGTCGTCCAGGTGATGCACCCAAACCCTTGGATAGTGTTGTGAGCCGGGACCCGTTAAGGGAAGAGTGGCAGCCCCAGGCCTCACAAGGAGCACCTCCCAACTGCCAGACCCTCCACAGGACATGGCTGTGCGGCAATTCCTGCTCACCAACCTGGTGGAGGTAGACGGGCGCTTCGTGTGGAGGGTGAACTTGGATGCCTTGGCCCAGCATGTGGACAAGATCATGGCCTTCCCACCACGACAAGAATCCTACCCTGGGCCAACCCTCTTCCTCCTCGGTGGAAACTCTCAATATGTGCCGTAAGCCAGACTGGGTGGCGGGAGGGCCATGCCTTACTTCTCAGTCCCCAGCCCCTCCGCCTGGGGAGCCTGCCTCCAGGAGGACTTGGGCGTGGGCAGGGGGCGCCTGAGAGCCAGAAGCAGCACTGGGCAGGTGGGGTCATGTGACTCTCCATCTCTCCCTGCTCTGCCTCCTCTCTTTCTCTCCCCATCTTCCCTTTTTCACCCCTTCTGGGCGACGTTTTCTTCGGTGGACAGTCCCAGCCACCACCCTGAGATTAGGCGGCTCTTCCCTCGGGCCCAGATGCAGACCGTGCCTAATGCTGGCCACTGGATCCACGCCGACCGCCCGCAGGACTTCCTGGCTGCCATTCGAGGCTTCCTGGCCTAAGAGTTGCTGGCCAAAGGGGACACAGAACCCCAGGCTTCAAGGCCCTGTCGTGTGCTCCACATTTCTGCACGGAAGAACTCAGGCGGGCACTGAGGGCATGAGGGTACAGAGGGTCAGACCTCAAGCTTTAATGAATAAAGACACTGTTCCCAAGGTCCTGGGCTGAGCTCGCTCACCGCCATCGTCCCCACCGACCCAGGGGGAATCGGACCCGCGGGGCCCTGGCAGTTCCGGGGTCCACGGGGTCTCCCAGAGTGCCCCTGGACTCTCTCTGCAGCTGACTCTCGACCCGCTGCCTCACCAGCTGCTGCATGTCCTCCTGAGGGCAGGAGAGCTGATTCAGGGCCCACTCGGTGCCCTTCTCCCCCTGCCTCCCAGGCCCGGCCAGCCTTCCCACCCTACCTCCCAGGCCTCCACCTCCTGCCTCAGTCTCAGTTTCTCCTCCAGGACCTCCAGCAGCTGGGCCTCCACAGCTTGCAACTTAGCTCTGCATGTGTCCAGCTCAGCCTCCACTGCCCGCTTCCTGCAGACGACAGGGAGAGCAGCCTGAGGCTCAGGCCCTGCCGATCTGGTTCTGGGCCCTGGGGCTGAGCAAGTATGGCCACAGCCTTTACCTTGTGACAGGGTAGGTGTTGATGTGGCTTTTCTCCTGGAATACCTGACGTCCCCCCTCCCCTCCTCTCGCAGGACTGAGCCCTGAGGGTGAGCCGCCCACTGCTCTCCCACCCCTGCAGGCAGCTGCCTCTCACTTGGCAATGGCTTCATCCCGCTCCTGGAGGACTTGGTCCAGCGAGGGCTCTGTCTGGGTGTCCCCCAGTGCTCCAGCCGCCTGGGATTCTGGGGTCTGGTTGGGTGACAGAGGAGGGAGCCGTGATCTGGGATGAGGCCCCACCCTGGGACCTTCCACCCTGGCCTTGGTCCTGATGCTGATGTCAGGAGTGGGGGGGGGTCTGGGACGTTCTGCACCCTCCCCCCAGTGCCCCAGTCTCGTGGACCTCGGAAGTAGAGCAGACTTCCAGACTGGACTGCCATGCCGAGGGGGAGGTGTTTGGACCCCCCCAGCGGGGAAAGGAGTTCTCACCTGATCCCCAGGAAAGAGACAAGGTGGGTTCAGAAGGACACTTACCTCTCGACGGCCCCAGACAGGTTGGCCTGGTGACTGGGACTCTTGTCAGCGGGGTGTGGCAGACAGAGGACAGGGCCCTTTGCCCTCCCTTCCGGGTAAGGCACTCCCGGTCAGGCCCCGCCCCCAGCAGGCCAGCCAGGCCCCTGCCTTCTCTTCTGGATCCTGGAGCTCTGGCCAGACCCGGAGCTCCTCAGCCCCTTCCTGTCCAGTCACATACATCCCTCACCCCAAGGGGGCGCTCTACCCACATCAGGAGATGAGAAAGGACGAAAAGAGCCAGGACTGTTCCCATGCTGGGACACAGGTGTCCCAGACCCCCATCCTGAAGAGCTGGCATCTTGGAACCCTGAATGGCATCACCCACACATATAACTACAACCTTAGTTCAGCAGAAAACTAAAGGAAAAAAGTTTCATCATTCCTGGCAAATTCTTCCTGACATCTTGAATGTCCATCCTCCCTAGCAATATGGCTCATTATTCCTCCAACATTCCCAACGTTCTGATCCTTGAGCATGGATGGGTCCACTGTGCTCTGGGGGTGGGGGCATGGGTCTGGGTATCCCACACCTCCCTTATGGTGACTGTTGAGCACACCACTGACATCTAAGATGTAAGAGGGAATTTCCTCCATTGAGAGGCCTCTTTAGCAAGGTTACTTCTCGAGGATCAGGTCCTCAGGTCAGCCCTAAACAGTAAATACTTTCTCCAAGACCCCCCAGGAAACCCCCTGCAGACCTGACTCCTGGTTGTTGTGGGTCCCACCCAGCCAGGTGTGCCTACAACAGCCAGACTCCACCGTTTGTTTGGTTGAACCCTAGGTGAAGAGGTGGGGTTGAGCTGTGCCCCCAAAGACACTGCTGTTGTGGAGGAGATTCACTGTGTTTCCAGAGATTGCTCTGCGCGATCCAGGCAGGACCCCTGGTCTAAGGGACCTCCAGGGCAAGAAGAGATAAAGCACAGATACAGTCAGAAAAGAGAGTCAGAGGCCTGGGGCAGTGGGGGCACAAAGGAGGCCCCCCGTGCCCAGACAGTCCCAGGAGTTCCGCAGGAGCTTGTCCAGAATGCGTCCTGCAGGCTGGTGGGAGTCAGCCGGAAGCAGCGAGGCATTTCGTTTATTTTAACTTTTCATTTGGAAACAACTTCAAATTGCTCTTCAGTGTCCTTTTAGGGTAAAAGAAAAAAAATCTAATATGCTACCAAGCATTGTACCCAGTTGTCACATCTCTCTGGTCTCCCTCAATCTGGAACAATTTGCAGCCTTACTTTGAATTCATGACCTTGACATTTTTGAAGACTACAGGGAAGTTATTTTGTAGACTGTCCTTCAGTTGGGGTTTGTCTAATCTTTCCTCATGATTAGACCTCTATTAGACATTTTGGGCAGAAATATCACAGAAATGGGGCTGTGTTCTTGTATCCAGTATCATTTGGAACCATGACCAGTGGTATTAATGTTGATCACTTGATCATGATTAATAAGTATTGGGGAAGGGAGGTACTTTGAAGCTATGAAACATCCTTTCCTTCATCCGACTTTCACCCCTAGGTTTCATCATCTGTTGATGTTTTCTTGCCCAAATTAATTATTACTACAATGGTTCACAAATGGTGATTTTGTTTTCTTTTTTCTTTTTTTTCTTTTTTTGCTTTTTCTCCCCAAATACCCCCAGTACACAGTTGCAGGGTTTTTTTTAGTTGTGGGTCCTAGTTGTGGCATGTGGGACACCGCCTCAGCATGGCCTGACGAGCAGTGCCATGTCTGTGCCCAGGATCCAAACCGGTGAAACCCTGGACACCAAAGCAGAGCCTGCGAACTTAACCACCGTACCTCGGGGCTGTCCCCAGACAAATGGCGATTTTCTAATTTCAGCATTCCTTTTACATTTATTATATGGCATTCTATTGTAAAGAACTTTCTCTTCATCTCCATTTATTTATATCAGATGGACTTGTGGTTTCCTGTTTCATTCAATGGATCATAACCCATTCCTATCATTTATTTCGATGCTCCCACTGTCCCAGGTTTGGTCACTGGGTGCCCCTTGCTGACCTCTTGTGTTGATATGTGCCATCACTCTTTCAACACTTCCTTTCCTTCTAGCTCCACAAGATATTCCAGGGTCGTCTTGTTTTTCCCTGCCCCAGCCCTGGAATTAGCCATTTCTGCAAGAATATCTGGTTCTTTTTGGTGGAGAATGGTATTTAGAAACAAAGATCTGGGTGTCAGCTGTGCTCATTGCAATTAGAGTAATCTGTATGCCCAGGCCCGCTCAGCAGACACACATTTTTACACATACGTAAACACATTTACATCTATGTTTATTTCTTTTTCTGTGTGGTGGTTAATTTTACTTGTCAACTTGACTGGGTCACAGGGTGCCAAGATAGGTGGTTAAACATTTCTGAGTGTGTCTGTGAGGGTGTTTCTGGAAGAGAGTAGCATTTGACTTGGTGACCTGAGTAAAGCAGATGGCCCTCCCTGATGTGGGTGGGCATCCTCCAATCTGTTAAGGGCCCAAATAGAACAAAAAGGCAGAGGAAGGTTGAATTCTCTTCCAGACAGCTTGAGCTGGGATATCGGTCTTCTGCCCTCCACCTGGGACTTGCACCATCGGTGCTCCTGGTTCTCATGCCTTCGGACTCAGACTGGACTACACCGTGGCTTTCTAAATCTCCAGCTTGCAGACAGCAGACTGTGGGACTTCTCAGCCTCCATAATCACATGAGTCAATGCCTCATAATACATGTTTTTCTCAATGTTTATCCTGTTGGTTCTGGTTCTAATAGAACTTATACATATTGAAAAAAGTTTATATTTAATCCTGAATTCCAGTCCAATGGCACAGGGTTCATCCTAGCCTTCCTCCATTCCATATTTTACCCCCCTCCCCAATGTCGTCAATATATTTCATAATTTGTTCAGTCTCCCTGTATGTAGCTAGTCCCCCCAAAACCTCTGGGCTCTCCCTGACATAGATGCCCCCATTGTGTGGGCTTGGCTCCTGCAGGGCTGCCCTCCCACCCAACTCCAGCGCCATCCTCGTGCATGGCCCTGCCTGCCGCTGGGCTGTCGAACATTCCTAAGAGCGTCACATTCATTCATTCGTTCCACAGATACTTACTGGGCACCTGCTGTGTTCCAGGCATGTTTCCAGGTGAGGGACATTAACAGGAAGACGGACGAAATGCTCTGACCTCACGGAGCTCACCCTCCAGGGAAGGGAGGGAGGCCAGATGGTAGGAGGTGCTGTGGAAGAAGAGAAAGCGGGGAAGGAGAAGGAGGAAGGACCAGGGCATTGCTATTTTATATAATTCTCTGCTACCCTAAGGAGATCACATACTAACCTACCACTTAGATGAAAAATAACCGTTCTCATGACTTGGAATAATATTTCCAGCAACAGCGTCATTCGTGGATTCAAAAAGTTTTGTATTTCTAAGCACAAGTGAAGATGACGTATTCGAGAAAACTGCATTAGGGGGCTCACAGGAGGTGCTAGGGATGACACGTGACAATGAGAGGCAGAAATGCAAGTGAAGGGTTGGAATACACTTTCACACGCCGTGAGAGTGGAAAAGAATTGTTTTGAAATAGTTATTCCAAAAATGTGATTTTAAATATTTAAATGCTACGTGTTTTAACTAAATGTTCTAGGTAGGGAGTTGATAACCTCACGTGTAGCCCTAAAAGTTTAAATTAGAATTTGGGGCCAAATTTATTTTCTTTTAATCTTCTCACTGGGGAAGGGAGGAAATAAGCTTATATTCAGGCATATAGCGAATTCCATCACAAGGCTGTGCCTCAGACATCGCACGCCGAGCAGTCAGACTCATTCCTCAGCTGCCCACATCTCCCTCCTCCCCACTGCCTGGGCTGGCCGAGCCCTCACCTCAGGGCGGAGCTGGAAGATAGTTACAGGTTGGGGTGGGGGGGCGCCAAGAGAGGGAAGGAGCTGCCAGCAGGATGGCGGGCTGGGCTTTGTGGGCAAAACAGCTGGGATCTGCAGGGCTGGGGGCTTACAAACCGTGTCACCCAACCCTCCTGACCTGGTGTGTGTTTATCTCCCTAAGCCTCATCGTCCCCATCTATGAAGTGGAACTAATGCAGGGCCTCCTTGATAGGGTGAAACGAGGCGAGGCCCCTCACTTTGTACAATAGTGGGCCGGGTCAGACCTCCCAGGAGTGGAGAAAGAATAAGCCTGCCAGACCCAAGAAACAACAACAGAACTTCGCACACACACACACACACACTCTCCCCCCCAGCCACGGAGCCTGGGTCAGCTGCCCTTCCTGCTCTGCACCCCCACAACTCTGCCCCCAGGACAGCTCTGTTCCTGAATCTCACACAGCTGCCTCCTCTTCCTCCTCCAGAGCTCTACAGCCCCTCCACTTCCCCATCATTCTCTTGTCACTGTCAAGGTGTCTCCCCCACCAGCCTGAGGCTGCTGGAGGACACGTGGTGACTGTCCTCCCAACCTAGGCACTCAGGTGCTCAGCAGTGACGACGTCCTGGAGGCAACACCGGCCTTGCCCAGCAGGTGGCAGCAGTTCCCAATACCAGGCCTCTGGGCAAGAGGCGCCCCCCCCCCCACCCCGACCCGCCCGCCTGTGGGATGGAAACCCCAGACCGCACCCAGGGGCTGTGGGAGCCCCAGATGCCCAGCCTTTCCCTCAGTCCCCTGTATAGGACACTGCTCAGTCATGCCTGCACGTGTTTATCGCTCACTCCACAAACACACTTTCTGTGCCAGCCTTGGGAAATCAGCAAGAACATGACCCTGTTCCTTCCCTTGAGATGTGCCCATCCAATTGGGGGAAAGATGCCTCACACAGACTGTGTCCACACAGGACAATAAGTGCTACAATTGGGATAAATACAAGTCTTTGTGGGGCCACACAGAAGGAGCCCAAAACTAGGTAGTCAGGGACACGATGTCCAGGTGCACAGGAGGAAGAGGGAACTGGGGGAGAAGAGGAGGGTGTGGAGTGGGCGTTATTGGGAGGGTTGCGGCCTCCAAGAGGTGAGGCAGGGCCAGACCACAGAGGACATGGAAAGCCATATTAGGGTATCAGGATTGCCCCCAGGGCAATAGGGAAATCTCACGGCCCTGAACAAGTGTGCAGGGGTGCAGAATGCCAATATTGGGGCTTAGAGATGCCCCTGTGACTAGAGTGGGGACAGGGCTTTACAGAGCATTGGTCTGGACTGAATGTCCATCAATAATCCACAGTAAAGAATGTGGTGGGAGTGACTTCTGTTATGGGGACTGCCTGGTTCCCCCGGGGAGGAAGCCCTGCTCTCTCTCTATCCCTGTCCCTGTTCACACCCCTGGTCCAGAATGCCTTTCCCCAACTCTCCACCTGGCCACCTCCTACTCATCCTTTAAGCCCCAATTCAAATGCCCTGCCTCTGCGAGTGGTCCTGATCCCAGGGAGTAGGCTGCCCTGGGGACCCATGGTATCTTGTGCAGCAGTTTCTCTTTTTTTTTTTAAGGATTGGCACCTGGGCTAACAACTGTTGCCAACCTTTTTTTTTTTTTTCTGCTTTATCTCCCCAAACCCCCCCTGTACACAGTTGTATATCTTAGTTGCGTGTCCTTCTAGTTGTGGGATGTGGGACGCCACCTCAACGTGGCCTGACGAGCGGTGCCATGTCCGTGCCCAGGATCCGAACCCTGGGCCGCCACAGTGGAGCACGCGAACTTAACCACTCAGCCACGGAGCCGGCCCCTGTGCAGCAGTTTCTATTTTAGCCCCCACCATGTTTCTGCCTCCTCCATCTCTGCCTGTCCCTCACCTGTCAGGGAACATTCCAGTTCTATCTTCAGCCCTTGTTTCTTCTTCCATAGAAACACACACACAGACACACATGCACTCACTCCCTGCACCGTGGCCCACAACTTTCATCTCCAGCCCAAGCCAGACTACTCCTTCCAGCCAGGCAGCCACGTTAACTGCTCGTTGACCATCTGCACGTCTCCCCTGGATGTGGGGGCAGGCCCCTTAAATGCTACCCGTCCAGGTCTGAACTCCTCCCCTGCCCACCCCCACATTTGGGATCTGCTCCTCCTCCAGGTGACACTTACGCTCTTATCTGCACATGGTCAGTCACCAGGGCCTGTTGCTTCTAGTTTGTAATATCTGTCATGGTTTTACAACAAACATATTCTTTTCATAATTGAAATAAAGTATAGTATTATTAAATAAGTCTCTTGAATGCCTCTGACCCTTCTTTCCAGCCGGACGGGTCCTGCTTCTGTTCAGTCACAGTTTCTCGGGACACCACAGTGGCCGTCCAGCGTCCAGCTGTCCTCCATGCTGTGACAGAGGCAGCTTTAAGAACCGCCTATGCTGGCTGCTTCTGGCTGGACCTCTCCCAAGAATTCCAGACTCATAGAGGCAATGGCCTACTTGCCCTCCCACTGGGATGTCTGACGAGCAACTCAAATTTAATAGGCCCAAACCTGAAATGCTGATTTACCCCGCCCCCAAGCTGCTCCTCCTCCAGTCAGCCCCCACCTTTGCAAACGGCAGCCCTGTCCTTCCGGGTGTCCAAGTCAAAACCCAGACTCCACTCATCCTTGAGCCCTGTCTTTCTCTCAGCTGGCTCCACCTTTAAAATGTATCCAGAATATGGCCACTTCTCACCACCACCGCCGCCACCACCTTTGTCCCAGCCACCTGCATTATTGCAATCGCTTCCCACAGTCAGAGCAGTCCTGTGAAAGCCCAAGATGAATCAGGTCCTTCCTCTGCTCGAACCCTCCCAGGGCTCCCATCCCACTCAGTGGAAAAGCCCAAGGACCCACAGTCACTTAGAAGGCCCCTCTGCGACTTCTCTGACTTCACCTCCTCTGAGCTCTGCCCCACCCGCCATGCACCAGGCATCCTCGCCTCCTTGTTGTTTCTCCAACATGCTGGGCATGCTCCCTGCTCATGGTCATTGCAGTTGAAGTTCTCTCTGCCCAGAATGCTCTCCCGCTAGAGACCTACATGGCTCACTCCCTCACCTCCTTCAGATATTTACTCCAATGCCACCTTCTCAGCAAGGCCCTCCTTGACCTTCGAATTTAAAGCTGGGATCCCCCCTTAAACCCAGCAACCCCACCCATTTTTTCCTACTTTATTTTCCCCATAGCATATTCTCACCATTATAGATGTTATTCATTTGTTTACCATCTCTTTCCTCTGCTAGAATGCGTACTCCATAAGGGCAAGGACTTTTGTCTGTCTTGTTTTCACGTCACGTCCCCAGCATCTAGAACAGTCAGCACATAGTAGATGCTCAATTAATACTCTTTAATTAAAGGAATGAAAATCTGACCCTCAATTGCCTCCCCTGGTCTGTGTAATCAAGTTTAACATTCAAGGCCTCCCTCTCTGGCCTCATCTCTCACCCATGCTTACCCTCACACGTGAGCGCCACAGCAGGCTGCTGACCTTCTCCAAATGCTCCCCCACCCCCGCCCCCACCCCAGTGTCTTTGGGAACACTCCTGTCCAGAATGCCTGTACCACTCCTTGATGCAACCTCACTCCTCGAACGCCACCTCTGGGAAGCCCTCCAGGATCCCTCACATATTGAAACCATGTCTGTCTCTCCCACTATGCTAGGAGCATCTTGAATGCAAAACAGTGGCCCCACAGCGTGGTTTCCCAGGAAATGTTTGACGAATGATTGAATGAGGGTAAGACCTATTATCAGAAAGGCAGAGTTTAAGGTGAAGGGCGCACACTCATTCTTTATTCATTTTTTCTGCTACCCTTTAATATGCGTCTCAGTAAGTGATGGTTGGCATGACATTGGGGTTCTCTAAGACCAGAAGCTGTGTTTCCCCTTCCTGCCCTCTCCCCACAGGGTCAGACACTGGGCTCTGGGGGTGTACCCATGACCCACCCCACTGAATCAGCCTGCACACAGTTAGGCAGCACCTTCCCTGCCACCTGTTCCCTGTAACCCCGGGCAAGTCCTAGCAGGTGAGTCCCGGTTTCGCATCTGTCAGACTACCACCAATACTTGCTCTGTGGGACACTTCAGGTTGAGGTCTGGACAATTGGAAGGGGTGTGGCTGTCTCTCCTGCCAGGCCACATCTGAGCTAGTCTCGGGGCCAGATTTTCCAAGAAAGGAGGGATGGCTGGGACAGTGTCTCCAGCCTGCCTGCCAGCCAGCTAACCTGTGCCCACAGTCTGGGAGAAATGCCAGGCTCGGACACACTGGGCAGCAGGGGGCTGGCCCAGCTCCAGAGCAACACCTTGGCAGCCCTGGGGAAAAGGAGGGGGAGCGCTTGGCTCGAGGTCAAGAGGGTCTGGGCCAGGACACAGAAGGAACAGCTGGGTGTGTGTGGCTGCCATCTGAACAAGAGTCTGGCAGGGACCAGAAAAGGAGCATCTGCTACTGACTAGCCCCCACCCACCACCCCTCTAGGGTACTGCTAAGATTTTCCCATTAGTGCCAGAGGGAGCTGGGCCTCTGATTGGGATGCCCCCAGCTTGTAGATAGGAAGTAGGATCTCAGGCCTGAGGCTGGGACCTAGGGCTGAGATGAGGGAAAGAGGGACGTGAGGGCTATAAGTCAGATCGCCCTTCCCCAAAGACAGAAGGTTTCCTACATCCTTCTGGGAGTGGAAACTAAACGAAAAGCGTGGTCACCCAGCAGCAGACCTGTGAACGGAGAAATCCTGGGGAAGAGGGCCCAGAGCCTGAGTCGGGGTGAGATGAGGGGGAAAGTGGTAAGGGTAGGGGCTCCGAGGCTGGAACTGGGGAGGAGGTTTTTGGAGGGGGGTGCTGGAAGTTCCAAGGCAATAAAATCAAGGCGGGGCGGGGTCCAACCTCCAGCAAGTACCCAGGGATGTGAGGGGCTCTGGGGGTGAAGATCCAGGATCCAGAACGAGGGATGCTGAGCGGCTGAGTCGAGGGCAGCTTGAAGCAGGGCAGGGAGCAGGTGCTCTGGGGCCCGATCGCAGGCAGAGAACCCGCGTCGAGAACACAGGGGGACGAGGTCCCAGGCTTCGACCCCAGCAGGGGACCCTGTGGGGGATGGGGGCCGGGAGCCGGATTCCCAGCCCCAGGTGCCAGGCTGGGGCCCAGCCGGACCGGCCGACGCTGGGCGGGGCCGGGCTGGGGGCTGGGCCGGGGTCCCGGGGGCCGGGGCGGGGCCGGGCTGGCGCTGCGCAGCCGCGGGGCGGCCGCCGCGCATGCGGGGCTCATAAGGCTGCAGCCGGCGCCGCGGCCACTCCCGGGAGCATGAAGGACCGAACCCAGGAGCTCCGCACGGTGAGTCCGGGCCCGCGCGTCACCGCGCGCCGCCGGCGCCCCGCGCGCCGCTCTCCCCGCCGGGCTCCGGCGGCCCCGCGGGCTACAGCCCCTGCGCCCCGGCCGCGCCGGAGGGAGCGGTGCGGGGCCGGAGACCCCGACCCCCTCCGGGTCCCGCCCCTCGGACCCTCTCGGGACCACGGGCTCGCGTGAGCTCGGGCCCGTTGGCCCGCGGGCTGGAGGCTGGAGCCTGGGGTCCTGGATAAACTTTTCGGCGCCCCCGTGTTTTGGGGGGTCGGAGGGGTATCATCGGATATCGGTGACGGGACAGGAGCCTGACCTCTCCCTCGCCCCGCGGAGCAGGTCCCGTCTATGTCCCCCCACTGTGCCTCATCACTGAGCCTCCTGTACCCCCTTGTGGTCTCGACAGCCGGCAGGACCGCGGTGGGAAGGGGCCGGGGCGGTCCCCTGCCCAGAGCCCGCTGCGGGCGCGCTGCGGAAACCCGGCGGGCGGTCGGGTGGGGCGCGCTCCTCCGACGGGCGTGGTCTCCCGGGGCTCCCCGCCGCCCCCATCCCCTCCCGTCACCTGTAGCTCGCATCACCTGTGGCTTCCCATCCGCCTGCGATCAGGATCTGCTGCTCGCCGGGGTCCCTGAAAGGTCCAGACCTGCCCTCAGCCCACCTTCCCGGCTTCTGGGCAGTCCAGGCTGGCTTTCTAGACCCTTCCGAGGTTCCCTGGTCTGATTCCTACCTGAACCTATTTTTCCACCTGTGCCTTGGTAGGCCCCTGGGGTGTGGCTGTAGGAGCGGGGTTTTGGGGGGGTAGGAGGATGCGCAAAGGTTGTGAGTCAGAGCCCACCTTCTCCCAGCCCTGACAGAGACCCTTGCAGCCTGCTCCTCATCAGCAGGGCCCCCTTCCCCTGGCCTCTGCCATTTACCAGGATGTTCACACCTCTGCCCTTAGGGATGGCTATCCGGGGGCCTGTTGGGGGCAGTGAAGGAGATGAAGCCTGGCTGTAGGGAGGAGGCATCAGAGGTCTAGACGGGGTTGAGTCTCATCAGACCTTCTGATAGAGCACGCTGCTGGCAGACCCTGCCTGCCAATCTCTGGGGAGACTCTGGGCTCCCCAGTCCTCCCCCTGCTGCCCAGCTTAGAGCCAGAGACCTGGTTCCCTCATAGGGAAAGTTTCAAGTGTCCTTTGGCCTTTCGATCACTTGGCTGTCCACTCTGCTCGGGGGCTCCCTGCGTTCATGCCTGGGTCTCCCCCATTATCCAGCCTTGTCTGCTGGGCGTCGTGGAGCTGGGAACTGTGCTCTCCTGCCTCCATCTTCCCCTGCCCTGCTGCCAGCCCCCACCCTCCTGTCAGACCTGTGTGATTCCTGGCTGAGTGCCCAGCCCCTGGAGAGAAGAAGCTGGTCCCTCTTGTCTTATGTGGTGTCTAAACACTTCACCAGCCAGCCCTTGCGGCTGCCCTCAGTTTCCTGTCCTTGGGTGAGTCAGAAAGAAGGTTGCGATGAATGGCTGTGTGGTGCATCTGCTGATGTTTGGGCGCCTGGTGGTCAGATGAGAGTACATGTGGGCACCATGTGGTTGGGCGAGCACCGTCCTTTACATCTAACAGGGCCTTTGGCTCATCAGCCTTCATCCCCTCTGCTGAAGGGGAAACTGAGGCACAAGAGAGAATTGACTTGTCTGGTAGATCAAGTGGGGTGGTAGAAAGAGGCTTTGCCTGGTCATGAAGATGGTCAGACTTAGGCTTGCCTGCGACTGGGGGATCCTCAGAACTTGGGTTGTAGGGAGCTAACCCTAGGTCTCGTGCTCTGGTGTGTCTCTCTCTGACCCCTTCCCCCTACACACACACACACGCGCGCGCACACACACACACACACACACACACACACACAGGGTGGTCCAGGGTGGTCCCTTAGACGGTGAGGCCTTGCTTCTCTGAGTCTACTGAGGCTTCCTCTCCAGACGCCACACCAGGCGTTTGGAGCCCCTGCAGGCTGCTGTACTCACTGCTGGGTGGCCCTGCCCACTGGTGTTTCTAGCCGCCTCAAGGAAGAGCTGGCAGGAGCCCACCCCGGCTGGGGTGGAACGGTTAGTCTGGGGGGCTGCCATTCCCACAAGGCTCCTGCCCTCTGGGTCTTGGGTTCCCATCTATGAAGTGGAGGCAGGAAAACCTAGAACCCAGCTTCTCAGGGCAAGAGGAGTGCTCACAGGTCTCCTGTCTCTGACTCCATATTTGGGGGAGACCTGGCGCCCCAGGAGTCAGAATTTTCAGACCAGAATCCCCAGAACTAAGAGGCCAGTACTGGCTGGGCTGGACAGGGGTGGTGCTTGGGACAGTGACTTGTACCACCCCCAACACTCGCTCCCTCGTCCCCTCCTCCTCCTTTCCCTCCCGACGCCACCACATTTGGAAGGGAGGGAAGGGAGCTTATTTATAAAAGTCACACTTGGGGAAGGAGCTGGCGCGTTTCCTCCGTGCTCTCCAGCCCTCCAGCCTTCTCCAGCCCCCACCTCTCATGGGGCTCATCCTCCCGTTGTGCAGACAGAGCATAAAGGGATCATCGGGGGCCACTGTGGGGGCCTCAATGCTGTAGGCAGCCCTCAGAGATCAGAAGGGCACCCTGGAGGCCTAAGGGGCACAGACTGGTCCAGACTCACATAGCTGGGAGACTTTGGGGCAAGGTGTCCCCAGGCAACGCCGTTCCATCCCAGGTACCCTGGATGCAGCTGCCACTTTTCCCGAGTTCAGAGGCCTCCCTGGTTTTCTTTCTGAGGACTTCTTGGAGCTGGCACACCCCTCCCTTGGCCCAGAACAGTGTTGATCTACGTGCTAGACCATGTGGGGCACATGGAACCTGCTGCAGGAGCCAGAGGACAGACAGAGGAGGGGGAGTTGGGGCAGCCAGACCCTGCAAGAGGCCTTCCTGGAAGAAGAGAACTTGGGGTGGCCCAGAAGGAGGAGTTGGATTTGAATGGGAGGAGGGTGGGAAGGGGGTCCAAAAGAAAGGACCAGTAAAGCAGAGAAGTGGGAATGCCCAACCAAGAGAGAATGGTGGGTGGTCCCGACACCCGCTCTAGAGCAGGGCCCCGCTCACAGGAGTGGCCAGGCAGGCCTGGATGGGGAAACCCAAGGTCCCGCTTCACCCACCAGTTCCCCTTTAGCTCTCATTGCTGGGCAGAGACCAGGGTCCTGGGGCAACACCCGGCTGGTTGGTGCCTTAACCTCCCTCTGCTCATTTCGTCTGTACAATGGAGCCAGCAGGATCTGCCTTGTAGAGTAGAGCAAACGGGTGAAGAATAGGCCCAGGGTGGGGCTGCCTCCTTCCCTCCCACCACATCCTTGGCGTTCCCCAGAAGAAACCATGGATTTGGGCGTATTTTCATCTGGGGTGCAGCTGGAAGGGCCTGCAGGAACTATCTGGTCCAACCTCCTATCTTACAAATTGGGAAACTAAGGTCGAGAAAGGGCTAGGGAGTTATCCAAGGTCACACAGCCCCTGGGAACAGAGCCCAGTCCCTTTCCATGGCCTAAAGCTGCCTCCCAACCTCCTCTGGGGCCCTGCTAAGGGGCAGACCCTGCTGTAAGCAAGGACCTAGTGGAGGAGGGAGTACACAGGATGGGGGGAGGGTGAAGGGAGCGGGATGGAGAGCCCTCGTCCCTGGAGACCCAGCTTGGCCTCTCACACACCCCTGACTCAGCTCTGCTCTAGTGATGTGACTCTGATTAGTCATTAAAAAGATGAAGGGGAAAAGTAGGCCTGAAAGCAGACAACAGCAACTCCTGCTTAGCAGAAGTGAATCAACCCTGCCGGCAGCTGCCAGCCGGCCCCTCCCCTGGGACCGGCCTGGAGGCTGCCTGCTCCCCACCGGCCCCTGCCCCCGCCCCCCAGGGTATCCTGGAATCCTGGAGCCTCTGCCAGGAGAGACCACCAGGGCTGCTGGGCCTCCACCAGAGGCTCTCTGCCTGGTGGTGTTCTCTTCCTGAAGGTCACCTGGTGGGGGCAGCACTCCCCCCCCTTCATTCCTGATTGCATATATCCCCCAGTTTCTGCCTTGTGGGGCCCTTGGGAAGGGGGGTTCAGGGGGGGGGCCTCAGGAGAAAGAGGTGGAGCCACTTTGGCCGGGTGGCAGGCAAGGTGCCCATATGATGTCTCGGTGGCTTCGTCCGGAAGATGTGTGAACCTTCGAGCTTGTGCCTGCCCCACAGCTCCAGCTGCTACCTCCCTGCCGGTGCTGCCCAAGTCCCCACCTCCAGCCCAGCCCTGTCTCCGGAGCTGTGACTGCCACTCGGAGAGGGTTGGCAGACTCCCAAGGGCGCTGGGGCCCTGATCATTCAGCAAAAATCTGGGTGCCCACCTTGTGCATGATGACCACCCTGGCTAGCGCAGGACACTAGGAAGACGGCATGCCAGCCTGGTCCTAGTTCTTTTTTTGGTCAGAAGTGTGTCTGGGTTGGGGGCAGGAGAGGTGGGAGCTGACATCCTACATCCTTGTCATTTATTCAGTGTCCAGTGAGAACTGAGTGTCCAGTGGGGTCTGAGTTAATCTGGAGGACACCTCTAGAAAGGTGCCACAGGGCTCTGGCTTAGATGTGGATGAAGTTGCCGTGGGCAACAGAGTCACAAGCCATCAGATTCTCACAAACTGGAACAAGGATCAGAACAAATGAAGAAATGAAACAGGAAAAAGGACCTTCAGTTGAGCCCCAAATCCAACTGAGTAGACAGTGGTGGGGAAGAGCTTGGGGCTTTCCTTGTTAGGAAGTGCTGTATGTTCACTTAGGTGATCTCTGGCTGCATTAACAGAGGTAGACCATGTGGAAAGTGGGAGGGGATGGGTCAGCTCTTTGGCACTGCTCAGACCACAATCAGCAGGCAGATTCAGTTTGTATCCCTGTACTGCAGGAGAAGACAGAGGCCGAGTGGAACAAGTCTGGGGCAGAGGCTATAATTTGGAGCCCCTGGGAAGGATCTGAAAGGGAGGGAATGGTCAACTTAAGAAGAAAAACCTAGGGAGGGTGTGGATGCTGCTTCAGACCTCTGGCAGGGCCAGCCCAGGGAGAGGGCACCAACAGGTTCTTTATGGTCTGGGGACAAGCCACAGGAAAGGGAAGGACTTTCTGACAATTGCGGCTGGCTCAGATAGGCAGAGCCACCTGGGAAAGCTAGTGAGCTCTTCATCACAGGAAGCATGCAAGTTAAGGCTGGAAGCTGCGGCCAGGGTGACTTTTCAGGTCCCTTAGAGCCCGAGAGTCTGTGACTTTGGCTCCAGCAGGGATGTGAATAGAGTGAGGGGAGCCAGAGGAGCAAGATACTGACCCAGGGGACCTGAGGAAGGCTTCTGGGAGGAGGTGGCATCTACAGATGTGGGGAATGTCAGCCTCGTGGAATCACATTCCAATCAGAGGGAACTGTGTGGGGAAAGCAGGACAGCCAGTGGATTGTAGGGGACGGGAGATCGTTGTAGGTGGGGTGGGGCAGTGAGGTGAAGAGGAGGGCTGGGTGAGAAGTCCTGGGGCAGAAGAAGCCGTAGGACTGGGGAGGAAAGGGTCCCCTGCAGCATCCCCTCAAGGGCTTGCTTGGAGCCACGGCTGGTTTGACCACAGCTGTGAGGGTAGGCCCTGGACCCTCCAGCTGGCTTTGGGGCCAGTCTGAATGCCACTTCCAGGGTGAGCGCCCAGCTGCGCGCCCCAGTCCAACCCAGGCCTCAGGTCTCCCTTTCTCAGCTCTACCCTCTTAGGTGGAGAGCCGGGAGGAGGGTGTGGGCATCTCTCCTGCCACCCCTCAAGTCCAGCCTTCAGTCCTCTGAGGAGGTTGTGGAGGTAGCAGGTCAGAGCTGGATGCCTGGACAAGATAGGTCCCCATTTCACAGATGGGCAGGCTGAGGCCACAGAGGCCTCCCACAGGTCTGTGGCAGTGACTCTCGTCTCTGAGAACTCAGGTGGCTTGTCTTTGGCCCTAGCTGTCATTACTCTTTCTGGGAAGGGAGCAGGAAAATTCTCCTTCCACCCCTTCTCATCCACCCCTGCCCTTCTCTGGGCACAGAAGGCCAGAGAGGGCAGGGCGCTGAACGGCAGGAGCTCCTGGGGCCACCTCCCAACCTGGCAGGCTGCCCAGGAGGGGGAACCGGGCTCCTCCAGGCTGCACTCTGGCTCAGCTCCTGGGCCTGGCCTAAAAGTGGCTTAAAAGGGTGGAAATGGCTCCTAGATGCTCTGCTTCTATGGGTGGGCTTGGTGGGGGGAGGGAGGCCACCTGGTAGCAGCCACAGGCACTTGTGGGAGCGAGGAGTTATTTTAGCTGCTGGGGGAGGAGGTGTGAGCTCTTGATGAGAGGCCCCCCCCAAGCCACCTACATAAAACTCCAAGCAACCCCCTCTCTTGGTTGGTCCCCACTTTGGTGGGGTAGTAGGACCCCAGAGCCCAGGGGCACCGCCTTCGGAACATGCTGTGTGTCTACCTTTTTCCAGCCTCCCCCTCTGCAGCCAGGCATCACTGTCCCCATTTCACAGAGGAGAAAACAGACCCAGGGGGAAGTCCCTCGGCCAGTCAGTATCTGCTGGCCCAGAACCGGCCCTTCCCCAGCACACTCGTGGGACCCAGCCTGCCGGGTCCCTCAGCTTCCCCACCCCCTTGACCTTGGCCTGCTCCTATCCTTGGCTCTGATGTGAGAGAGTAGCGAGGTGAGGGCCAGTGCCGAGCCAGCTGGCACCACCTCTTGTGGGGCACTGAGATATGAGGTGTGACCAAGCCCGAGAACCCCAGTCCAAGGGGTGATGGTCTTGCCCTGGATGTCCTTGCCATGACTGTGGAGAGGACCCTTGGTCTTGCCAGCAGAGTGGGCTGACCCTGGCGACTCCAGGTGTATTAGGCAGACAGTAATGAGCATGGCCAGCATGCAGGGAAGGCAGAGGTGTAATTATGCCACCCCACGATGGGCTGGCTTTTGTACAGCTGCTCCTGGGCCAGTGCCTGGGTCAGCGGGGTGGGGCCTGCACCTGCACCTGAGGCCCAAGGCAGGCCGCCAGCCAGGTGACAACATGACTGGCCTCTCTGGGCCCGGAAGGAAAGAGGATCAAAGTCCAGTGTCAGGACTGACAAGGAGAGCGGATCCCCAAGAGGGCTGAGTGGCAAGGCCAGCACCTCACAGAGCCCCTAGGGCGGTGTCTCTCACGGCCCGTGTCTGAGCCATCCAACCTTTTGGGAGGGAGATGGTGGTACCCAGGCTGGACAGCCCCCAGCCTCCCCCTCCAGGGCCCTCCCTGGAAGGGAGTTTGGGAACTCAAGGCCCCATCTTAATTAAAACCATCGGGCCAGGAGAGTAGAGAACGCTGGCTGCCAGGAAGCCTGTCTCAGGCCAAGTTTGTGAGTTGGGGCCACTGGCGGAGGCACCAAGCCCTGAGGTTTGCTTGACCGAGGGTGTGGGGTGTGCTGGGAGGACACGTGTCCTGTGGGAAGGGGCAGGAGCTGAGCAGGGGAAGGAGGCCTGGCCTGGAGATGGAGACCTGGTCCTGTCACCCACTTGATAGGCAAGGCCTCTCTGTGATTGCGCTGAGGGCACAGCCAGGCCTTGTCCCACCAAGAGGTCGGACGGGTGGCTGGGGCCCTGGAGCTGCAGCCTGCGAGCCTCCTATATATGGATGCTGGACAGTTTGGGATCCCAGTCCAGCAGGACCCAGTGGTCCCACCACAGGTCCTGCTCATGTGTGCACACCCCTGTGCAGGCCAAGGACAGCGATGATGATGACGATGTCACTGTCACTGTGGACCGAGACCGCTTCATGGATGAGTTCTTTGAACAGGTGGGAGCCAGCACACCCCGCCTCTCCCTGGACACTGGTAGGGCTGTTACACACCTGTGCCAGGCTCAGCAGCCCAGAGGCACCCGTTTTGAGGGTAAATAGACTGAAGCTCAGAGGGGAGTCAAGTTTGGGATTAGAACTGCCTGCTTCTCCCCACCCTGGTCCAGGATACTAGAAGCAGCCAGCCTCACCTCACGCCCCCTGCCCCCCCAACCTGAAGCCTAGCCCAGTCTCTCCCTGAGCCCTGACCTCCAACCCCGTTCTGAGCGAGCCCTGAGCCCAAGAAACCCCTCCCTGGATTTTCTCCTCCTGGCCACCTGGCCTTGGTCCACAGGTGGAGGAGATCCGCGGCTTCATTGACAAGATCTCTGAGAATGTGGAGGAGGTGAAGCGGAAGCACAGCGCCATCCTGGCCTCCCCCAACCCTGATGAGAGTGAGTGTGTAGGTGTGGGGCCGGGTTTCAGGCCCCACAGGCCTCCAGGAAGGTCTGCTGCTGGGGAGGTGCACCTGGGCCTGGCCAGGTTGGGGAGGGCTCCCTAGGAAACCTCAGGAAATAGCTGTCCCAGGCCTGGGCTTGGGGGTCAGTGCCCAGTATCCCTGCTGGACCCAGGGCCTCACGCAAAGACTTGCATGGTGGGAGGGGTGGGGTCAGGCAGCCAGCCCGGCCCCCCAGGTAAGCTGGCCTTTTTCTAAGGCAGCTGCTGGCTGCAGCCCTAGGATGTTGGGAGGGAGGGAAGGAGGGAGGGAGCTGCCTCGGATCAATAGGAGACCTCTCAGCCCAGCCCCTCCCTTTCCCTGCCTCCCTGGGGAGCAGATGGCAGCTCTGAGGCGTCAGTGCTGTGGGAGGGCAGGCCAGCCAAACAGGCAGAGCTTCCAGAAAGAGCTGGCAGCCCTGGCACCTGGCCACCGGTACCCCGGAGCTGGGCATTCTCAGGGCTCCAGGAGGTCACCTCTCTCCCCGCACACAGGGAGCCCGCATGTGTCCGCATTCCACTCTGTTCCCAGACGGGTCCCCAACCCGGCTGTCAGAGTTCCTGGTGAGGTGCTGATTACTACACGATTATGTGCTGGGCTGGCAGCACGCAGGCCCCACATCCCCTCCTCTCAAGGGGGTGCCCCCTCAGCCCCAGGGGCAGTGATGGGCCTGCTTGCCTCCTCTCTCACTTCTCCAGCTTTCATGGAGGGTGCAGCCTGCACCTGGTGGGAAAGCCCGGGGCGAGTTCCTGCCCTGGCTGCTCTTGTGGTCAAGGGGAGGTGCCCAGGGCTTGACGTCAGGCTCATTTCCAGCACTTCCTCCCTATCCATGGCCCTCACCCCAGGCACAGTGGCATCCTCAAGCACCCAGAGGAAATCTTTCCACAGCCCCAAGGTGCACTTGAACCCGAGGCCAGTGCCAAACCAACCAAACCAAGTGCCAGGCCTTTGGAAGGCAAAATGAGTGCGCTGGGAGCCAGGAGACTGTCCCAGGAAGGGGTGGGAAGGGAAGAGGGACAACCCAAAGCAGCGCACACGTCTAGGGCAGCCATCATGCTCCCCTCTCCCCAGAGATCTGTCTGGGGGCAGTGGGTGGGTGGCTCCTGGTCAGGGGGCGCTGCCTGTGTGAACAGAGTACTGTAAAGAGCTGCCGAGTTGGCCTCTCACCTGCTGGCAGACAGGTGGCCGTGCGGCAATGGAGCTGCTCAGCTCCCCACCTCAGCTCCCTTGTGCCACCTTCAACACTCACTTCTCCCTGTGTCATACAATGTCAGTCGGCACCAGTTCAGAATCACCACCCATGAGCTGAGCAGTCAGGACCCAGCTGTCGGTGATGTGGGCTAAGGGCACTTCCCAAGGGGAGAGGCTCCCCTTGAAGGGTTCTAGCACAGAGGCAGAGCAGAGGTAACAAGGAGTCACAAGAAGAGATGGCAGGGAGTGGGGGGCCTTCCTGGGCCGAGACTTGCTCTGCTCCTCTGGGGGCTGCCATCCGGGCTGGGCTATTTTGGGTCTGAGCAAAAGAGGCTGAGACGTCAGAGCAGCTGGTAACCAAGTTTTCCTTTGTTCATACAAATCAGGAGCCCTCCTCCGCACCTTGAAGCCCCTCGCTCCTCTCACATTCCACTTGGGACGTGGCACCCACCTGATCGGCCACTGTCAGTGTCTCTCCCCAATCCCCTAGAGGAGAAGCCCCAGCCCAGAGGCAAGCAGAAGGAGGATGAGAAAGGTTGCAGCCAGGAGCTCAATCCGGGGGCTGCCCTGAGGCTGGAGCGCTGCTGGGGCCCATTACTCCCCCCAGCACCCCAGAAGGAAGCAGCCATCTTGCACCACTTTGCCAGTCAACCCCTCACAAGGAGTAGGGCAAGCTGGGCACCCCCATGGCCTCTGCCAGCTTCAGGGAGATGGTTCCAGTTGGCACAAAGGCCAGCAACACCATGCCACTGCCCTCCCCCAACTTCACCCTCATACACCCAGCTCCCTGCTACGTCCAGAGCCGACTATGCCCCAGGGGGCCTGCCTATTTGAAGCTCTTCTCCATCAGCTCCCACCCAGGCCAGGTGCCTCCTGTCCCCACTGGGCACTCAACAGTTGGCCTCTACTCGTCAGCACCTATGGAGGGGGCTTTGTGAGGAGAGCAATGGTTGCCCCACCCAGGGTGCTTGACAGAGGGGCTGGCTTCCACGCCTCTGGCCCCTGCAGCCTGTTGGCTGGATGCTTACCCCCCTGAGCCACCAGGTAATGCTAGGTGAGCCCACACCCCCCACCTTGCCTCAACCAAGTATCAAGTAACTGTTCCCCAGAGCCAACTCCAGCATCACCAGCTGCTCCACAATTATTTCTGCCTTAAATTTAGACCCATCTGTTATCTGCAGGGGGCGGGGGAGCCAGTGAAGGAGGAAGGGAGGCTCCTTGGAAGGCAGCATGAGAGAGGGGGTGAGGCTGCAGCTGTTGTGGCCCTGGCCCTGGGTTGTAGGGGCAGGCAGAGCCTCAACCAGGGAAAGAGGGGAGACCCAGGACTCAGGGTCTGCCCAGAGTCCCCATCAGCCTGAGCCTGAACATCAGGTGTGAGGAACCCAGGGTGCCTCCCCTCACTCCTTCTCCCTTCCCAGAGACGAAGGAGGAGCTGGAGGAGCTCATGTCCGACATAAAGAAGACAGCGAACAAAGTGCGCTCCAAGCTCAAGGGTGAGTCTGGGCTCTGGGCCTTGTCTGGGGGTGGGCGGCACCCCAGGCCTGCCTCCCCTACACAGCCCTGGGCTTTCACTAACTCTGAGGGGGTACTCTGGGCCTTGCTTTCCTTCATGAGGGTGCCATCCACTCAACAGCTACCTGGCAAGGCCCATTTGTGCCAGGCTCTGGGCTGGGCCTCGGACAGATGCCTGAAGCTTCATCGAGAGCATGCTCCACTCTGGGCTGTGCCCCCATTCAGCTAAATAGGGTTAAAGGAGTGGCCAGCACTGCCTGGCCCACTCAGAAGCCCCCGTGTGCTTGTGTGAGCACAGACATACAGGCCCTGCCAACGCACGGGCCTAGGGGCCCGTGCCCTGCAGGCTGGGGACACCTGGCCCTCCCCACTCTGGGCATGGCCCCTGGTTGGGTGCAGAGCCTCCCTGAGCAGGAGAGAGACAGGGTGGGCCTGAGCCACCAGGCCCAGCACAGAAGCGCTCACACACACAGCGTTGTACGTACCCGAGGCCTCACAAGTGGGTGTGCATTTATGCACACACTTGCACATGCCTCACACTGGGAAGAGCCTTCTCCATCAGTGCCTGGTGCCCTCTCTTCCTCTGCTTCCGATGTGGCCCCACTGACAGACCACACAAGACCCCCAGGGGCAGTCCTGAGCCAGATCTGGGGGGTGTGGGTCGGGGGCAGTGGTGAATGGGGGCAGATTGTGGCTTAGCAGCCATCTGTCCCCCAGGCATCGAGCAGAGCATCGAGCAGGAGGAAGGCCTGAATCGCTCCTCGGCGGACCTGAGGATCCGGAAGACACAGGTGCAGGCCAGACTCTGGGGTGGGCAGGGGCCTGAGGCTCTGGAGCGGGGCCTGACCCATGCCCCCCCCCCTCCCGGACCCCCAGCACTCCACACTGTCCCGGAAGTTTGTGGAGGTCATGTCCGAGTACAACGCAACGCAGTCTGACTACCGTGAGCGCTGCAAGGGCCGCATCCAGAGGCAGCTGGAGATCAGTAAGCTGAGCGGGTGGGGCCGGGCTGAGGGGCCGGCCGTTGCTCTGCTCCTGGGGAGGTGGGACTCAGTGTGACCCCTGCTCGCAGCTGGCCGGACTACAACCAGTGAGGAGTTGGAGGACATGTTGGAGAGTGGGAACCCGGCCATCTTTGCTTCTGGGGTGAGTGTGGACCCCAACCCTCCCACTGGGACCCCGCCCACCAGGACCCCTGGTGTGTGTGCAAAGTGCTGGGTCTGGGCAGTATTTTGACACAGCCACCTGGTGAGACAGGTTTTAAAGAAGGGTGAGTCCCAGAGAGGGGAAGGGACCAGGCTGAGGTCACCTAAGTGTTAGTGGCAAAGGTGGAATTAAGACCCGTCTCCTGGCTCCTCCCACTTCCTTGCTACCCCTTCCCCCATTCTCAGGGCCTTTTACTCGTCCCAGAGGACTCGGTGCCCTTAGCCATCTCTACATTCAGGTGACGCTTGAGCAGGGGGGCCTTGTGAAGGAGGTGGCACACAGGGTGGGAGGCAGCTAGGGGATGTGGGTCCCAGGAAGAGAGAGGGGAGGGCAGTTACAATCAGTGGGAGGAACGTGGTTCAAGCCTGGGTCCTTGGGGCAGTCCACTCCGGGTCTGTACAAGGCTGGTGGTGAGCACTCACACTCAGCAGGGACTCCGTGCAAGCACAGGGGGAGTGTTGTTAACCCCATAGTGCAGACAGCAAATCAGGTCTCAGAGAAATTAGGTAATGGCAAGTAAGGGCCAAGCAGGAAGTTGGGGGAAGCCTCAGTCCTGCTTCCAGAACACTTTGCTCAAGCCCTGCCCATCCCAGGTGCCTTCACCCTTGGCATCCTGCTATCCTGGTCCCCCTTAAGCAGGCCCCTGGGTCCCAGCCCCCTGCTCCTACCTCCTAGATCATCATGGACTCCAGCATCTCGAAGCAGGCCCTGAGCGAGATTGAGACCCGGCACAGTGAGATCATCAAGCTGGAGAACAGCATCCGTGAGCTGCACGACATGTTCAGGGACATGGCCATGCTCGTGGAGAGCCAGGTGAGGCCTGGGTCCACTGCCCTCCGCCCCAGCCCCCAGCAGCACCCAGGGCTGCAATGACCCCACCCTTTCTGCCTGACATGCTGCCCTGCCCGGGAGGGACCAAGTCTTCAGGTAACTAAGCCCCCGCTGTTGAAACTGCCTCCAGAGCCCTGCCACCTGAAGGACCCTCTCTGCATGGCTCGGCCACCAGGCCCCAGGCGCTGCATGGCTCTGCATGGCGCTGGCCACCTACACCCAGCCTTGTCCTGTCTTCTTCACTAGCTGTTTGTCATGTGGGCCCTGTCAGGCAGAGCAGTGACCAGGACAGCTGAGGGCCCACTTCCTGGAGCTGTCGTCTGTTGGGCGAAAGGGTAGCATAAGTAAATAAATGGAATATTCTCCAGTTGTGCCAGGTGCTCAGGAATGTTAGGAGGCTATGTGATAGAGCAGTGGTTCTCAAACTCGAAAGTGCCTGAGAATCACTTGGAGGGCTTGTGAGCTTCCTGGCCCCAGTTCCCGGAGGTCAGTAGTTCAGGGTGGGGGCCCTTGCATTGACATTTCTAACAAGCTCAAGGGGGATGCCCATGCTACTAGTCCAAGGGCCACATTGGGAGTGACACTATGATAGAGTCCCTGCGGCGGCCGTTTTGGACAGGGTGGTCAGGGAAGTCCTCTCTGAGGAGGTGGCCTTTGGGCTCTGAAGACTTCTCGGGGGAAGAGTGAAGAGCTGGCCTGGGCAGAGGGACCAGCAACCCCACGGTCCTGAAACTGGCAAGAGCCTGACATATTTGAGGAGCAGAAAGGGGGTCCATGCAGCTGGAACACAGGCGTAGTTGGAGATGAGGTAGGCAGGGCCTTGTGGGCGGTGCTGGGTGTCTGGCTTCTCTTCTAGACCACAGGGTCTTAAGTGTGGAAGTGGTGTCACCCAAGTTAGGAAGCAGGGAGGCCCCAAGGAGGCTCCTGCCGCCACCGGGTGAGAGCGCTTGGTGATGTGGACACCAGTAGGGCGGGGGACTTGGGACTTGGAGAGAGAGTGGGCACGCCACTGCTGAGAGTCCTGTGGGGCAGCATCAAGGTTGGAGTGGCCTTTGGGGGCAGCATGGGACCAGACTGCTGGGCCCAACAGTGTGGTGGGGCTCACTGTGGTCACCTTGTGAGCTATAGCCAGACACCAGCTCACCTGCCCCTGCCTTCCTCTGCCTGATGCTGTCCTTTGTCAGGCTCCAGGCACTGGGGTCAGGGCTCCAGCTGAGTTCTCTGCATGGTCCCCACGCCCTTGGCTGAGACTGCATGGCCAGTTCCCTCCCCATGATGGCTGCTCTGCGGGGAGAGGCGGGAGCTCCCCAGGGTGCCTGGCCAGAGGGGCACAGGGAGACACTGGACCCTATCCTCTTCACCACCCCACTTTTCTCTCCTAACCTCAGGGTGCTTTCCCGATGTCCTGCCCTGAGCCCCCTCCCGACCCTGAGGGGGGCCCTCTGGAGCTCCAGTACCCCCCGCCCTGCAGGGGGAGATGATTGACAGGATCGAGTACAACGTGGAGCATTCGGTGGACTACGTGGAGAGGGCTGTGTCTGACACCAAGAAGGCCGTCAAGTACCAGAGCAAGGCACGCCGGGTCAGTGGTCCCAACTCTGCCTCAGCCTCCGTCCCGCATGCACCCATTAGAGCCCCCAGACCATCACAAATCCTTCACCCGACTCTCAGGCCTTTGGCACCCCATTGTAACACCTGCCCAGACACGTTCTGGCCATCACCTTCCCCCCAGTTCAATCCCCCAGACTCTCCAGCCTTCACCCCTCATCATAGCCCCCTCCCCAGTGGCCCCAAGCCCCTTCACTCACCTTTTGTGCCACACGCCCCAAAGCTCTGCCCAGAGCGCTCAGCCTTCCTGAGCCCCAGACCCTCCCAGGCACTGTCTGAAGCTGTTCTTCCTGCCTCCCTGGTACAGAAGAAGATCATGATCATCATCTGCTGTGTGGTCCTGGGCATTGTCATTGCTTCCACCTTTGGAGGCATTTTCGGATAGAGAGCACCCCACCTGCCACTCCACTCTGGATGGTCCACCTGGAGGAGGCCCCCTGGCTGCTGCCGCCTTGTGGCTTGGAGCTCCGTCCTTCCTACTCCATCCTGCTCCTTTTTCTGCCACAGGGCCCTCCGTACCCACCCTGCCCTGAGCCGTCATGTGCATGATCTTTGTAACAGTGCGCGTCTGTACAGAAGAGGCAGAGGGGAGCCAGGCTGGAAACAGCCAGCGGGGTGGCGATGGGTCAGCAAGGGACAGACTCAGGCCCTGGCCCAGGCTGTCTCACGCTTACCAGGCAGGGCTGCCCAGGGTAGCCATGGGCCCCTTCCCCTGCCACAATCCCAATCATCCCACTCTGGCCTGGGGTCCCCCCTCTCCTGGGATCAAGGCCCTCTCTGGACCCCAACCTTACCTCCTCCTGACCAACCCATCTGCCCCATCCTGTCCTCTCCAGCTGTCCCCCTAAGCCATGCCCCCTGAGGGGTGGGGACCAGCTGGCCACATGGTGCTGCTTTTCAGGTTAGGGGAGGGGTGGCCCTGAGAGACAGCCCAGCTCTAAGCCTCTAACAGCCAATCACTGCCAGGGAGGCTCAGGGTGCCGTGGCCAGGTGGCTTCTGGCAGTGTCAAGACCAGGATCCCCGCCCCCCGCCTTCACCTGGGGCTCCTACCCCCTGCCTAGGGGCAGAGTCCGACAGGTCTGTGGATGCCTCAGCCTGACATTCCCACAGCACCAGGAGCAACCCCTCTGGGCTACGCCTGACTCCAGGTAACATTCTGGGAGAGGCTGGCTGGTGCCCCAGTCAGGCCTCTGCCCTGGCTGAAGCCCACAGCCTGGGCCAGCCACTCCCCAGCAGGCCTTAGTCAGGTCCTCAAGCCATTGTGTTGCATGTTTGGGACAGTGATCCCTGCTCTCTTGTGCTCTGGAAAGTCAGTGTCACTTCAGGCCTGCAATCACGTCCTGCGCTTGCTGTCCCCCGTTGATGTGCCACATGGGTGTCAGGTGTCTCGGATGCAGTATTCAGCAGCCAGCCAGGAGGGGTACCTCCAGTCTCCCCATCTTGGGGCTTTGCAAGTTGGAGATGTGCCCCCACCCCAAGACCCCTCTTCCTCGTTGGCAGGCAGGGAGTGTGCATGCAAGTGCATGCCATAGGGGACGGGCCACGTCTGTGCCCCACCTTCCCTCAGCTTTGCTCCTGCCCAGTGACTGTGACCACTGTCCGTCTTGCCTTCTTTAACAGCGACTTACCCCTTCCTTCACCCCTCCACCAAAGGTCTTGGTACAACCAGCTGCCCATTTTGTGAAGTTTTTATGTAGAATAAACATTTGTATCTGTACCATGCCTCTGCCCAAGGTTTCTTACTGTCACAGTGTCATGGCCTTAGAACTTGGGGGTGAATGAATGTATGTGTGGCTAAGGGAAAATGGGCTCAGCATCCCAACCTCTCCTCCTCGGCTTTCAGTGTCCAGTCCCTCTGGCCCCTCCACCCCAGCCTGAGTCTCAGCTCCCGCTTAACACCTGATGCCTGTTGTGTACCGCCAGCCCACACCCACCCCCCTCTTCCCACTTACTGCATCCCCTCTCTTATCAGCCTGCTAGACAGTCCCCCACACAATCCAGTGCAGGACCTGCCCTTCTGACCACTAATGATCAGACAGGACACAAGCTCCTGAGGCAACCAGGCGCTGGGCTGGTGAGGCCAGCAGCTAATGATGGCTCAGGGCCAAAGGTCAGCCTGGGCCACTGGGCTGGATTAATAGCTTCAGACCAAAGGGAAACCCAGAAGCCTCGGGCCAATGGGTATCACAGATACATTGCATCCTGCCCATCCTCCCCAACTTTGCCTAGTATCGTAATAGATATTCTTAGTTATTATAAAATATGTATTAAACATATAATTATATATATAACATATATAAGGCAGCCCTAAATTAAAGGAATCTACCTGTGCCCCCTGTAGGTTCAAAGAGTGCTTTTGTACATTATATTCTTTAAACCTCACTTGTACCTGGAGAATCAAGTAGTATGTCTCTCTAGGACCACAGAGCTGGAAAACGCCAGAGTGCCACAGAAAGTGGTTTATTGCTTTTAGAACAAAATAAGATGCTCTCAGAACATTTTTTAGTGAAAAAAATAACTTTTAGAACTTTAGAACTTTTCTAAAACACTATGTTGTCAGCTGAAGTAGGCAGTTCAATGTAGAAAACTTGGTGGAGGCGAGTGCCTGGGCTGACGGCACAGCTCGCGGGTGTGCGGACCAAGCAGCTGCTCAGAAGCGGGGCTTGCGCTTGCGGCCGGTGTACTGGGTGTCAGGTCTTACCTCCCTGTGGTGAAGAAAGGATGGGGCGGGCAGAACAGAGAGTCTCAGAAGAAAGAACGAACCCCGGGGACCCCTCTGGATGCAGGCGAGCCCTCAGTGGCAGACCCCCGCCCCCACCAGCCTGGCCCTCTGGTACTTACTTGCCCTGACGCCTGCGGCGCTCCTTCTTCTCCAGCACCCACTCTCGGCTCTTCCTCACCACTCCCCGCCGCGCAATCCGGTATGGGATCCTGGGCAGGAGACACGGCTATGAGCCGAGGGATGGAGCAGCCTGGCTGTCTCCCACGTGAACCCAGGCAGGGAAAGCAGTGAGCTTCCCTCCAAGTTAGGTGGCCTCTGACGCCCCTTCTACAACAGAAGTCCCCACTCCTGGACCGCCCTCTTCCTGGGAACATCTGCTGGGGCCACAGCAGCTGCTATCAGGAAGGCAGGAGATGGGAGGCCCCACTCACTCGCAGGCATCTCTGTGGTACGTGACCACTTACTGGGTATGGGTACAGTCTGCCTGTGGAGCAGGCAGGAGGCCAAGCTACTTTTGGGGCAACACAGGCCAGGATTGGCTCATGAGAGCCTGGCACTATGCAAGGAAAGCCAGAGCCCCATGCCCACTGCTGCTACTGCAGGCCCTAGCCTGGTACAGACCAAGCAGGGGCTCCCAACCACCATAAATGTCTGAGGTAGGAAAACAAGGCTGCCCAGCTCACGGCAGCCCCAACGATGATCCTCAAAGCCTGATCTGGGCCTCCAATCCTGGCTGAGGAGAACAGGGAGCCCCCACAGCCCCACAGGAGGGAGGCCCTGAGAACAGGGGGTGCCTGGGCCCCAAACCACATCTGCAGCTGGGATCAAACCGTTTCCAGCATAACTCACACCTTGCAGGGCCACTTGCCATTGGAGTAATGACCACTTCCTGAGCACCTGCATGCACGGCCCACAGATGCTCTACACCGGATATAGGCCAGCCTGGCCCTTCACTAGCCTGAGATGGGGCTGTGGCAGAGACCACCCACACTAAGCACAGCGAGGGCAGGGAGGCCCAGGAGCTGCTAAGGGAGTGACGGGGAAGCAGCACATGGTCTGGGAAAAGCAAGTGGGCCACAGAGACAAGCTGGCTGGTATTTCTACAGGCAGAAGATGGGGGCAGCATTCTAGACAACAGGCAATATGCAAAAATGAGGGAGTGTCAAAGGACTGAAGAGGAAGGTGAGGGAAGAGAAGACAGTCCCCTGTGCCTGGAGCCAGCGGTCCAAGAAAGGGAAGGGCAGGCTGGGCCAGTTCACGGAGGGGAGAACGCCAGCAAGGAATGTGTTCTCCCTTCAATAAGCAGTGGGGAACCAGGGAACAACACACAGACCCAGACTGTAGGGTACAGAAAGGCAGCGGGTCATGGAAGAACCTTAAGAGGGCCTACAGCTAAGGGGCGGGAAGTCTGACGGGACAGGTGCAAAGCAGAAAGAAGGCAGCTGCGACTGGGGGGCGCAGATGCAGGACTAAACCCCAGGAGTCTCTGAGGAAGCACAAGCTGGGGCAGTGAATAGGGGCAAGATGTGAGCCGCAGAAGGACAAGGGGAAAGAGCATTGGCGGAGAGAGAGGCAGCAGGTGAAGATGGTGAGCGCCCCACACCACAGGCGCCAAGAGGGAAGTGGTGGTTGAGCAGCAGCAAATGCGAGAGGCGGGCTGAGGCGTTCAGGAGAGCAGTTTAGGAAGGGCAGGGTGGAGGCCGGGTGGGGAGGATCCAGGAACACACAGGGGAAACAAAGTGGATGGGAAAAAATCAGAGATAAATTAGGTAAAGATTTTAAACACTTTTTCTTCACCTATTTATATATCGTAAGTGACCTGAATGTGATTAGACAGAAGTGACAGTAACATGAGAAGCCCCTGAATATCCCTCCAATAGACAACAGCCTCCTCCCCTGCCCTCCCCACACCTGAGGACTTGAAGAGCGGGAGCCTGCAGCCCTGGGGAGACGAGGTCTGTGCCCGGCACCGTGCTGAGTCCTGCACGAACACACTCTCTACTCCTCAACACACTGCCCAAGTGGGTGGCAGGATCCCCCTTTGTAGACAGATGCGAAATGGATGCTCAGGTCACACAACTTACCCCAGTTTACAGTTAGGACGTGTCGTCTGTAGACACCGGTCTGAGGACAAGAGGGATCCTAAGATGGATGGAGGGAGTTAAACAACTCTTTCCTCTGTGAAGGAGAGGAGAGCACTCGCTGGGAGCAAGTGGTGGGCACCTTAGAGCAGACAACACCTAGAAGAGCCTCCAAATCCCCATCAGGAATGGCCTGAGGAAACTAAGAGGATGACCACGGAGGGCCAAGGGGTCAGATGGCACAAATATGTAGTGGACACGAGGAACACACTCATGATTTCCACCACCCGTGGGCCTTCCAAACTCATTCTTTCTCTGCCCATTTTTCAAGACTTTTCAGTCCTATCAGCCAGAACTAAGGAATAACCTCCCTCTTCACTACCTTGTAATCAGTTATTCATTCAACAAATATGAATATGTTTTAGCAACAAGATACTCTTCTGATGTCAGGGATATAATACCAGTCCCTACCAAATTTTCATTCTAGTTGGGGATACAAATAACAACCAACTAAGCAAATATATGATTTAGAGCAGTTAAAGGTATTAAGGAAAATTTTAAAAGGTAAGGAGAACTCAACTGAAGATACTGAACAGAGAAATGGCAACATATGACTTATATTTTTTAAAAATAAAAAGGAAAAGATCAGTCTTGCTGCTGCACAGGAAATAAATGGAAAGAGGCAAAGACTGAAGCAGGGAGACTAGTGAGGCAGCTTTCAATAATCCAGGCAGGGGTGGCGGGGATTCAGCCAGGCGGAAGAGGGGAAACGGCTGGAACCGGGATGTACATTGAGGCTGGGGGTGGCAGGACTGGCCGATGGATTGACCGGATGGTAGATGTGAGGAGGACAGGAATGACTGAGGATGGTAAGAATGGTAAGAAGGATGGGAAGTTTGGGGGTGAAAACCAAGAGCTCTGTCTTGTTGGAGACACCAGTGGGAAGTTCAGGTATGGACACTTAGGAGGCAGTTCAGAAATGAGAGGCGGGGTTGAGAGTAAGGATGTAAAAGCTGGAGTTACGAACCTCGAGTTGGTGTTTAAGGCAGCGCAGAAACAGCAAGCGTCCAGGCTGGGCCCCAGAGTGCCCCAGAGGAGGGCGGGCCAGCAGAGTAAGACCGAGAAGGAACAGCCAGCAAGGCTGAGAGAAAACCAGGAGGGGGGCAGGAGGCCAAGTGAGGAAAGTGTTAGGGAGTAATCGGCTGTGTCAGCTCCTACTGAGCAGGCAAGTTACAGTGAAGACAGAGAAGGAAAAAAGATGAGAAGCAACAACAGATTTGGCAAGATAGGTTGATGGTGGCCTCGACAAGAGCAAACTGATGAGCCAAAGAGGTCTGAGAGAATGGTAGGGGAGGCAGCAAGGACAGGCAAGTACGAGAAGTTCTGTTATAAACAGAAGCCAACAAACAGGGTGGTAGCTAGGAGCTGTTATGAGGTTAAGGGAGGACCTGTCCAAAAACAGCAGAAACCTTGCAGTACATCTGGATGCTGGATGGGAACGACCCAGGAGAGTAAAGACAAGGATGTGGGAGAGGGAAGGGAGAACCACGGGAGCCAAGAGGGGAGGGGGTGCAGGATGTTGGTGGAAGTGGCAGCCTCGGACAGAGGACAGCCCGCCAGGAATGGCAAGGCGGACGACAGAGAGGAAGGGGATAAGGCTGTGTGGCTGCCCAGACATCCACAAGGGCCCCACCACTCAGCCCAAGGCAGGTGCAGGTACAGTCGCAAAAGGTTCCCTAGTCCTGTTACCACCCTTGTGTCACTGCCAACTCTGAACCGGAGAGGTTTCGTGAAAGCAGAGAGCAGAGGAGTCGTCTTGTCGCCACTTGCTTTGCCATGTCTGACAAACCTGGTGGCAGCAACTCCCTGCACCTCAGGCGTTACCTCCCACTCGTGAACCTGGACTCCCCGGCCTCCTCTTCCTCCACATTTCCGTTCAGGCCCTGAAGGAACCAAAGTACTCTTAGATCACCCTGGAGATCTCTCAAGCCCTCTGCCCCACCTCATAAGGCCTGAGCCCTTCCAACAGGTACTCGGCCCAGCCCCACAAGGGAACCAAAAAGACACAGGCCTGCAAACTCAAGGTCCCTCACCTTTGGCACAAAGGTCGAAGGTCCCGAAAACAAACAGAGGTAGAACCTGAAACAAGAAAGTGCAGAGGGCTGGGCTAATAAAGTCTTGCAGGGCGAGACAAGTCCTCCCCCTCCCTCCCATCTACAGGTCCAGAAAGGGAGAGCCTCCTGCCCGTCGGGGCCCTGTGACCCACCAGCACCACTCTGGCCTAGAGTCATCAGTGGCCTACGAGGCCATACCACCATCCTCTCTCCTGCAGCACGGCGGCATGCTGGCCCCCAGTACTCACTTCTTTGCTTTGGTACTGTTGGGGTAGTCCACCACCACACCTCCAGTAAAGCCAGCCCTGGTGGCCTGGGTGGTGATCAGCTCCAACTGATGAGAGAACGGTGGTGAGTTAGGCAGGCAGGCTGGAGAAGCAGCAGCTTCCCCTCCATTCCCCTTAAGCCAGTCTGGTCCCAGGACGGACCTTGCTTGGGAGAACTGAAGGTTTTCTGTATCTGACTGTTCCCAATTCTAAGTCCCCAAAAGCCACATAGATGAAACTGCAGGTTAGAACCAGCCATGGCATACACCTCCCTTGGGGGGATTACAGAACAGGCAAGCCCTTAATTCTCACTTTCTAGCCCAGGCACCCATCTTCCCCACTCAAATCTCAGGAAATGAATGGCCACCTATGCAGAGGCAGACTCATTCATGTTATTGGTCAGGGACAGCTCACCACTGTCTTTCACAGTCTGTACTTCCTACCCCACCCCCTCACTCCTCATTCCTACTACATTACACTCCAGAGAACAGACAACTGTTAATGTTCTCTCACCCACTGCCCTGTCTACTCATTTGGTTATGGAAATCACCTGTTATACCATCTTATCCGTCAAGAGAGGACAAACGTCCTACCCCACTCCTACAGGTACCACTCTTCTTCCTTAGGACATTAGGTCATAAAACGTGCCCTCGGGGGCCACAGGGACCACTCTTGGGTGCTCACTCCCTCCTTTTCCCACCTATCAGCATAAGGATCCTTGTTCTGTCACTCTCCAGCAGCAGGAGGAGAGGTGAGTGAGGAGCAGGACAGTTTACCTGCTGCAGGTCCCTCCCCTTCCCTGCGCCTCCAGCAGCCAAGGGGCTCACCTGTTCTGAGTTCTCAGGGTACAGCTGCAGGACTGCTCGGGATCCACGAACCTGCAGAGAGAGACACTGCTGTGTTACAAACATCCCACGGGTCAGGACACAGACACCTCTTATTTACTAATAGTTACTGAGTTCCTATTATGTGCACAACACTGTCCTTAGGGCCAGGGACACAGCCATGAACGAGAGAGACAGCCCCTGAGCTTTTGGAGTTCCCATTTTAGCGAGGGAGGCAGCTAATTTACAGTAGTGATGAAGTGCCAAAGAGAAAACAAACTAGGACAAAGGGATGATGAGTAACGCAGACTGCTGAGTTTACTTTCGGTTCAAGGAAGGCCTCTCGGAGGGACACCGGAGCAGAGACCTGAAAGCAGTTATAAACACAAAAGTAAAGCTAACAAAGGTTCTCTTGATGGTAATTAACCACCCTGCTCCCCATCTGAGCATGGGCAGTACGGGAGGGGGTTGGGGGGGGGTTGTGAGCACTCTGGAAGGCATCCTGTGTGGCCTGGACATGATGCCCCTGCCCTCACTGTGTAAAGTCCATGCCCCAAACCAACTTCTGATTAAAATTCAACACAGTGGGGGCCAGCCCAGTGGCGTAGAGGTTAAGTTCGTATGCTCTGCTTCAGTGGCCCAGGGTTCACAGAGCGTGGACCTACCCACCTCTTATCAAGCCACATTCTGTTGGCATCACACATAGAAAAAACAGGGGAAGACTGGCACAGCTGTTAGGTCAGGACCAATCTTCCTCACCAAAAAAAATTCGGCATAGTGGACAGAGGAATTGCAATCAGTCTCAGATTTTGACATCAGTGTCTTCTGCATTTCATCAGGGAGTCTCAGCCCACTGAACTTTCTGTTTAGCCTGAGGACCTGGACAAAGTAACCACAATAAGGTCCTGCCATCCCATGTGGTCCCATCTGAATGGCCTTCCCATAGGATGCCTCTACTTCATCACTCTACCTGCAGGGCAAGGGAGGGACAGGCAGTCAGCCCACATGGGGAGGTGATCTCATACTCACCAGCACAGAATAAAGAGAAGAAAAAAAGCAGTACAGGCGCTTGGCAGGGATGTCAGATGTCTTGTTAGCATTACAGAGCCACTGCACAGCAGAAATGCTAAAAAAGGAAAGGAATCTGGTCAGGAAGGGCACCAATACCCACTGCTCCCCCTGCCTCTTCAAGACTCTAACACCATACACATCCTTGATCTCCAGGTGAAACCCTCCTGCTCACCACTCTTTCTTGGCCTGTGTAGGTCCACTGCAGGTCACTATTCTACAGCACTGAACCAAACAGGGTATAGAGAGGGGGAGCATTCACTTCCTTGCAGCCAGTCCTTGTTTCTACATGCATCTTAAGTTTAAAATTACTCAGCATGTCAAGGCTGCCTCTGCCACCTACCTCTTCATTCCCTTCCTCCAATCAAAGAGAACATGCCTTACAGTACCTACACAAAGCCATTCACTCACTCTCCTCCTCACTCACCTCCTTCAAGGATACCTGCCAAGCGTCTCCATAAGCCCCGGATTGAAAACCTCGAGCAGCTACTTACCATGTCCTCCTTTCGGGAATGCCCCTCCTCAGTGCTGCGCACACACATCCACAGAACCCTAAACCCCGCAGCTTTGTCTGCCTGCCTCTCCCAGTTTTTACTTCCCTCCACTACTCTCCTGGGTCAGCACGCATTACCGTCTCGATTGCTTCAACCACCGAACTTAGCTCTCTTCTCCTCTTACATGATATTCCTAAAACACAGATCTGATCTTGCCACTCCCCATCAACCACAGAATAAAGCCCCAACTTCGAAGGATGGAGTTAAAAGCCTTCTAGGAACCAACCCCATGCAATCTCACCTTCCATGAAATTGCTCATTCATCCCTATGATCTATCAGACTCCTTTCTCCACCCACTTCTGTGCCTTTGCTCACACTTTCCTTCACTCAGAAACCCTCCCCCTCAACTCTCCAGATCCCTCCCCATCTTCAAGGCCCAGCCTCAGCCCCTCCTCCCTCCTCAGGGGTTTCCTGTGCTCTCTTGCTTCTCCTCACAATGCTGGTGGGTCCCACAACTCCCAAGTCACACCCCACACCCGGCCTCGTGTTCAGCTGTCTCGCCCACATCTTACAGCACCCAACCAACCACGGAGAGTCTGAAAAACAGGGACTGTTTTAGTTCCAAACTCCACAGCACCTTGTGCAATGTCTTACACAGAACAAATGTTAAAAAAAAAAAAGCTTGCCATACCATCTCTCCTTTAAGACAAACAAAAAAAATGACTATTTACTCCTAAAACACACAGACCATATCACTGGTCTTTGGTTTTCCACAGCTTAGGACATCTCACCCAATCATCACGAAAACGCAATTGCTATCCTTGAAATGTTTCCCACAATCTCGCTTGCAGAGGTAAGCTGATCCCTTACCCTGGAGGAAAATCTGCAAACCCAGATTTTCATTACTTACCCAGGTACCTACTGTTGACCCAGGACCAGAGGAGGAGGCGTCCCTCCAGGGAGGGCTAACTATGACTTCCTCCCCAGGCCCTCTCTCCACCCCATGGACCACACACCACACCACACTCAACACAACTCACCAAAGAGAAAGGACAACTTCACGCTCCAGACAGAAATTTCAGTGTTCTAAGCTCCGTTATCAAAGTTCTATGTACAAACTCAAAATTGACACAGAAAGGACTCCTAAGCCACCGAAGTGACTGGAGCAGTGGGGGCACTCTCCACCACAGAGAGTGGAGAGACGGGAACAAGATGGCTGCCGGGGCGACAAAATGGCTCCCAGAGGCTGGGACCTCCACCCCTCCCCCGTCCCGGCATGAAGCAGACAAAGCACCTCTCCCAGAGCTGCCTGAACCCTGAACCCTGAAGCCAGCAGTGCAAGAGAATCAGAGGAGATAGTTTCCAAATACAGAAAAATACAGATCTGGGGGCCCTGCTCTAACCTTATAAATCTGAAAATCCTGGGGAATGTATATTCTTAAGTATCCTGTGGGACTCTGCTGTATAGCCAGGTTTGGGAAGCACTGGCCTGAAGGACTAAAGGCAGGACGTGAAGACTCTTACCTGATACAACCATCAAAGGAGCCTGGTTTGAAGGGGAGGCCCTGGCCCATGTCCCCCAGAAGCAGGTCTCCCTCTATCTCTCGGTCCAAAGCCGCATCTACATCAAAGAAGAGTAATTCAGGGAAAGAGACCAGATGCACAGCTGCTGCATACTCATGAGGGCAGTCTACCCCAGTGCTAAATAGGACGTACTCACCCAGCATGGCAGGGCTGATGTCAATGCCCACCCAGTAGTGCCCTTCATACGAGAGATAATCTCCACTCAGCCCAGAACCACAGCTGGAAGACAATAAAAAAGGAACTCGACAGTGTGAGCAGCAAAGACACTCCACTACCTGGACAGTTAGAACTGGGCCCCAGGTTCTCACCCAATATCCAACAGGTAACAGGGCCGATCCTCGGGCAGATAAAGGAGCTCCAGTGCTCGCCTAGCCATCTTGGTCTGGACATCAATCATCCGTGAGCTGGGAAGGCAGAAACACAAGCGAGCGATAAAGGAGTTCTAGGCTAAAACCTCACCCGGAGCAGAAACAGCCAGAGAAAGGAAAAAAGGCACAATCACCCAGAGGTACTCTCCCGGTCACCCAACTCAGTCACCAAACTCAACCACAACTATTTGAAAATGACCCAGAAGTCCATGTAATACAGCAACAAGTTATTTTGTGACACAAATTCTAACTACACCAGCTGCAAAGCTAATGTGAAGGGATTAACTAATGACTAACCATAGGGTATTTTCAACTCAATCAGGATTTGATGTTGTACTACTTAAGAAAGAGTTTTCTGGAAGAATTTACTCTGCTATATAGGGATCAACAACGCAGAACGAAAATCTAAGGCAGTGATGTCCATGAGAAATATAACGCAAACCACATGAGACTTTTTTTTTTCCTGAGGAAGATTAGCCTTGAGCTAACATCTGCCGCTAATCCTCCTTTTTTTGCTGAGGAAGACTGGCCCTGAGCTAACATCCGTGCCCATCTTCCTCTACTTTATATGTGGGACGCCTACCATAGCATGGCTTGCCAAGCGGTGCCATGTCCGCACCAGGGATCCAAACCGGTGAACCCTGGGCCACCGAAGCAGATCGTGCGCACTTACCCGCTGCGCCACCGGCCGGCCCCTACATATGACTCTCTAGTAGCCACAGTTAGAATGAAATTAAATACGTAAAATTAACTGTAATAGTCGTTTCTCCAACCCAAAATATCTAATAATACATTTTACTTAACCCAATATGCTCAAAATATCATTTCAACACATCAACATATGAAATGATCAACAAAATATTTACATTTTCTTCATACTAATTTAAACCAAACACATTTCAATGGTTGGCTGATGGCTACCGGTTACCATATTGAACAAACAGATCTATAGCATATCTGACTTTCCCAGGATCAAGGGAAAGAATCACAGAATCACACATAATAGTTTTCAGAATGCGAAACACAGGGCTCTGCAGCTGGAAAAAACTTTGCATTTGCTACATAATGACGATTGGGCCAGAGATTTTTGCTGACCTTCTTCCTGGTCTTGGACTCTAAACAGAAAGGAGAGAAGAGGTATCTGCAGAATTTTCTACAGAGTAATGTATCAGAAAGGGTAGGCTTGGGAGTCCCTGCTCTAGCCTTCACCCGCTAAATGACTTCGTAGTTATACAAATAAGTGCCCTCCCAGAAATTCAGATACTACACCAACAGCTGTCATGAGGAGTTAACTAGGTAACTGTAAACAGGCGCACACATTCTAAAGGAATTCTAGAGTAAGCATTCTAAGAATGTCATTTCCTGCCCCCCAACAGCACTGACCCCTTACACATATCCACTGCCTCCTATTTTACCACACGCTTAAAACACGCTGTCACATTAAACTTTGAAAACGACCTAGAGAGAGTAGATATAATCACTCCCATTTAAATACTGAGATTACCGAGGCCCAGAGGGTTCGGAGGTTTACTTAAAGTTAACTTTGCCAGTGGGAAAAACGGGACCAAGCTGGGTCCCTTCCTTCCCTCAGCCCCCAAATTCTGCGTGTTTTACAAGCAACGTCCGCAATCCGGGCAACTTGCCGGTTCCCGACCCCCGAGGCCGCGCAACATCCAGGCTCCCCTTACTTGCGCACGTATTTCCGGGCTTCATTCTTGTCGTAAAACTGCGGGGAAAAGAGAAAAAGGGAATAGCGGGAGGAATCAGAACGCAGAGGCCCTAAAGGAGAGAGGAGTGCCCGCGGGCCAGAGGCCTCACCAGCTCCGGGGGCCCGCCGTGCTCCGGTCTCCGCCCGCGACACGCCATTCCTGAGCCTCGGCAGCACGATTGGTACCGGCGTTTCCCGGAGCCCGGCTTTTATGTCATCAGCCCCGCGACCGCCTCGTAATACGCATGCTCCATCCCTGTCCCCGCCTCCTTTTTCACTCGATTGGGCCACAGGGCCTACGCGCCGCGAACACCGCGCTTCCCATTGGCCAGTTCATCTTGCACCGCCCGCCCTATCCATCCAAGATGGCAGCCAAGCGCGGTGTGAGGTGCCCGCGGCTGTTAATGTGGAGGTTGTGGCAGGCCGGTGGAGCGCCACAAAACCTGGGATTCGGCTTGCGCCTGGAAGTGAGGTCTTATTCCCCGGGCGACGGCCCCTACTCTCGCACGGCGCTCTATGAGCTGCTCGGCGTCCCCTCCACAGCCACACAGGCGCAAATCAAGGCGGCCTACTACCGGCAGTGCCTCCTCTACCATCCGGACCGCAACTCGGGGAGCGCCGAGGCTGCCGAGCGCTTCACGCGCATCTCCCAGGCCTACGTGGTGCTGGGCAGCGCCACCCTGCGCCGCAAGTATGACCGCGGCCTGCTCAGCGACGAGGACCTGCGCGGACCCGGCGTCCGGCCCTCCAGGACGCCCGCCGCCGACGCCGGCCCGCCCCGCGCCCCACCGCCCGCCTCGCGGGCCCACGGCCGTGGTCAGGCCGCGCCGGACGCCAGCCGCACCATGTTCGACTTTGACGCCTTCTACCAGGCGCACTACGGAGAGCAGCTGGAGCGCGAGCGGCGCCAGAGGGCCCGGCGAGAGGCCCTGCGCAGGCAGCAGGAGGAGCGGGCCAAGAAGGGCTTCCGCTGGGACGACACCCGGGACACGGCTTTCGTCTTCCTCCTCCTTGCCATCTTCATCCTCGTGGGCTTTCGGTTTTAACCGGAGAGAGGAGGGCAGGGAGCAGCCGGTCAGCCCCACGAAGATGACCTTTCCCGTCTTCTCGAACCCTTTGCCATTTATAGTCTACCTCTGCTGGGGTCCGAAGGAACTGCTCTCCCTGTCCTTCCCCACCCACCCAGCTTAGCCGCGGACCTGCACATCCCTCCCACTCCGGTCCAGAAAGGGAGGCTTTTCGATGCCCAAGAAAAAGGCCCCAAGATGAAGAGTCCCGAAAGCCCAAGAGTGAAGGGTTTTCTAGAGTCCCTTGGGTGCCTGCTTCCAGAGGTTGACAACTTCTGGAACACTTGCTCTGGCTTTGTTGTAAAGTCCCGAGCAAGCATTGGCTGCTCCTGCCCCACGCTTGTACCGTGGGGCTCCTCTGTAACCTTGAAACGTGCAATGTGACCAATTGTTGGCTACCAAAAGAAAATTTCTGGGGTTGTACGAACCTTGTCTTTCTGTGAGTTCCCCAAGCTACAGGTGAGACCTGATGTAGGGTAAGAATGTGATATGTGGGAACCTTGCCATTCTTCTGTGGTCAGCCCCAGACCCCGCTCCCCGTTCTGTGGGTGGCATGTGGGATTGGGAGAGCAAGGTCATCGAGTACGCAATGGACTTTCCTGTGCCCATACTTATCTAATGGATGACCTTGGAGCAGTTACTCTGTGCACGTGACTGCAGAGGAGCAAATCATTTGCTCTCTTGAGGTCTGTCACACTTTATTATCCATAGTTCTGATGGGCTCAGTGGTTAAAATATGATGCTGGTAGAGTCAGATTTATCCTTGGGACAGTGTACCTGTCACTTGGTCATCCCTTTACCAGCCAACCCCATCGCTAAGTGTGCAACTCATCCCCTCCCAGAAATAGAACAACTAACTGAGAGTTTGAGTCGCCTGAATGTGGCCCAGCCTCCTGTTTAGCTTGCAGTGCTTATCATGCGCCCCATAAGCCAAGTCCTTGCAACACGGCTGCTGCGGCTGTGGGTAATTTGGGGAGTTTGGAGTAGAGAAGACTGCTAGAGGGACAGGAGGCACGTGGTGGAAACTCAGTTTCTTATGGAGAGCTGGCTGAAGCTTTTTTTTTTTTTGTCTCGTTTGTGCTAAGCAGTTGGTCGTCGCTTGGCTGGAACTGTAGTAGTCAGGCTCCCTTAACCCTGTTCTTCGGGTGTGGGTTGGCTGTGAGATTGTAGGTGCTCAAACGTTTATGCACTGAGTGTAAAGCTGTGGGATAGGAAACCTGTGCAAGAGATCTACCACAAGGGTGTGGACCAAAGTCGAGGTTCTAAACAAAATCAGAGGTGCTTTGGTATATTAATACCAATTCCTGCACTTAGTCTTTTGTGTGAAATCCTTGTATAAATTGGGATAAACCCACAGCGATTTGAACTTGGTCGCTTGGAATCCATTCGATTCTCTGGCCTTAGAGACTGCAGGCAAGCTCTTAGTCATTGTCTTTGCAGTGATCATACAGTTCAGGAGTGATGGTTCAGACCTGCTGGCTCAGCAAGCCTGGGCTTGGGGGAGGGGCAAATGTACTTTTAGAAAGAACATTTAATGTTATTATGTTTCATATTTGGAAAACAAGGCGAAAGGTCTGTTCTTTTTTAAATGCAAACTACAGTAAGTGAAGATTAGTAAAACGTACAGAAACTAGTGATTCTCAACCAAGGAGTTGGAGCATAGCAGTGTCCTTGGGGCAAGATTCCGTGAAAGTTTCTATCAAAAGGGGTTGGAGTTCTTTTGGATTTTGTCTGTAAAAGTACTAGTGGTCTGTAATAGCTGGGGACCTTTCTCATGGGCTGCTTGACATAGACCTCTCAAGTTTGTTTTCTCTCAGTGAAGATTGCAGCCACGAACATTCCCTGGGGCACCAGAACATACATGGAGGTAGATAAAAAGTTCCAGAAGCTGGGGCGGGGGTGGGGTGGGGGTGGGGGGGGTCGGCATCCAGACTGTGTGAAACTTCTGGAACGTTTCAGAACATTCCATGCAACTCGAAGCAGGGTAGTCAATAAAGTTTATTAACCATCCAACTGTAAGTCTCTCTTTAGGCCTAGAATTAGGCCCACTCTACTCTTGCAGTGCCATCCTGCCTGCCTCAGGTTTTTTAGGCCAGAGCTGAATTCTGAGAGACCCCATTTCCTTCCTACCCTTCTTAAACTGAGTCTGGGCTCTTGATGGAAGGGGGAGATGTGTGAGAGACTTCATTTCTTTCTTTCTTTTTTTTTTTTTGGAGGAAGATTAGCCCTGAGCTAATATCCACTGCCAATCCTCTTCTTTTTTCTTCAGTGAAACAGATAAGGCAAATGCACTTTAATAAAGTGCTGTCATTCACAAGTATTGTTACCAATCCCTTTTATACTAATATTTATTTGTTTACTTATTTATTTTTACAATGTTTGAACTTTATTGGGACAGTCTTCCTCTTTTTGCTGAGGAAGATTGTTCCTGAACTAACATCTTTGCCCATCTTCCTGTATTTTGTATGTGGGACACCACCACAGCATGGCATGATGTGTGTGTAGGTCTGCACCTGGGATCCAAACCAGTGAACCCTGGGCTGCTGAAGCAGAGCACGTGAACTTAATTGCTATGGCACCAGGTGGCCCCATGTGTGGGAGGCTTTTTGAAGGACTCCCTGACTGGTTCCCGTAGTGTCATCCTGCCCGCCCACCACCCACAATTGTCCTGGGTCGTTCCTCTCTCAGCTTCTTACCTGCCCTGGGGAGAGAGGCTGAATCAGGCCGTGGACATTAGCCCCGGCCTTCGAGGGGCTGATCCCCAATTCCTGAGAATGCGGGAAGGCTCAGACATGCTCAACTTTAGTCCCTTTTCTCCTTTTGGTCACAAACTAAAACAAAACTCCCTAGAAGGTTGGACCTACGATGGAGATGGACAGGAGGGGCCCAGCCTGCCCCAGGCTGTGCTCATTGGGCTGGAAATGGGGGCAAGTACAGTATGAGGCGAGTGAGCAGCATACACAGGTCGTAAATGGGGAGACACAGACAAGACCGGACTCAGAGGTGTACGTGTCTTGGGAATTGTGGTATTGTCTTTGGACTTGGTCAGGACTTTCTTTTATTCCTCTTGAGCCAAACTGCTTTTCCCGCTGTTGCCCTTTCTTTGTTACTGAGTGAAATACAGATTCCAGTTCTGAGGGAGTAGGATTTCTTGCTTCCATCCGAGACTCTGGCATTTCATTCACTGGGTGCACCCTGTCTTCTGTAATGGTCCCAGCATGAGCCACAATGAATAAGGATAGTCTCTCTTAGGCCAGTGGATTGTCCATTTGGTCATTATTGCCTCCTTATGTATATATATGTTGTCCTCATAGCCACAGCTGAGGCTGAGGCACCATGAGTGGAGCCCAAGTGAGTGGCCACCACACTCCCTTTTGGGGAAATGGTGGGGGATGGGGGGAGCAGGAGGTGCTTATTTCTCAGAGCTTTGGGCTTCCTAGAAGGTCACCAGATCTCATGAAGCAATTCTGAGAGGGACAGCTGGTAAGTGGTGGTGTTACTTCAGTCCACTCTTGAATTCAGTGCTCAAGAAAAGTGGGCTCTGTCCTGGCCTTTGCCTCTTCTCAGGTCCCCAGCCTTGTAATGAGGTCACAGGCTGCCACCTGCCTATGAGCAGGATCCTAGAAGGCCCGCCTTACCTGCCCTCAGCCACTTGGCTCTCAGCCCTGGCTTGTAGCTCTGGTGGCCATAGGGTTTGTGCAAGGCAGCTGAGGTTCCTCTGTTAGTGTGTTAGGATGATAGTGAGACCTGGGTCTGCACCTCGTGAACTTGCGTGTACCGAGAACACTCAGCACACTCATCCCCAAGAAGCCAGTGCAGAGGTCATCTTTACCATTTGTCAGGAGGTCATGGTGTCACTCCAGATCTACCTGTCTCACCACTGTCTCTTAGAGCTGTCGGAACCTGGGGTCCTGGGCTCAGTTGGCCCTGCCATTCTGCATCTGCCCTTTTGGCGTTCACATGCTCAGTCCTGGGAAGGGACTGCTGCTTGACAGAAGAAGGCCTTTCAGGAGGGCCAAGAACAGACTGAGATTCGTGGTTCACAGGCCACAACCAGCCCACACACAGTGTTTGGCTGTGGTTGGCATGGTGCCTTAAAATAACTTTAGCCAACATTCAAAACGTGGGAGACTTTGCATAAAAATCTAGATTTCTGACTTCTCTCAAAAAATGAGAAAATGTGTCGCCACTGAGCTCGCTCATACCTGCATTACCAGCTGGAAGAAGCTGCAGCATCTGCCTTTTAGATAGGACATTGCTTCCCAGTTCACTGCACTGCCACTGAGGGGCGAGTGTAAAAGGCCTTGCTCCACACGCTTGCACCATTTTGCTCACAGTAGAGAAGTATCTCTGTACCCCATGTCTATCAAGAGGAAAAACCAAAAAAAGGACCATGCATTTCCGGGAAAATGGGGGAGAGTGTATCTCTGTGGAAAGGGACTGCCTTACGCCTCTGTGACCTTCCTGGCCCCCGCAGGCATTTGAGTCTGCAGATGCCTAGGCTACATCATTGGTTGTTACCGGAGCTCACACTTTATGCAAGGAGGAAGAATGTCAATCTTACTTTCTTTGTGAGACAGGAAGAGTCTTTGAGAAGTCCCCGGCAGTGGCAAGGTCCTAGACAAAGCCAAAGGTCCCTTGGTACAGTAACACCAATTCCTGCACTCAATCTTTTGTGTAAAATCCTTGTATAAATTGGGATAAACCCTCAGCTAGTCCAACTTGGTCTCTTGGAAACCATTGGAATCTCTCTAGCTTTGGAGGTCAGGGGCAAGTTCTTAGTCACAGCTTTGCAGTGACCACACGATTCAGTGGTAAAGATTTGAGCCCACACTGGTTCAGGCCTGCTTAGCTCGGTAAGCCTCGATTGGCAAAAAGGTACATTTAATGTTTAATGTTATGTTTCATATTTGGAAAACAAGGAGGGAAGCTTAGGAAAATGCTAAGAAGCTAGTGATTCCCAAACAAGGAGGTGTACAGAACAGACTTTGTTGAGGGGCAGGAACTCTTTGTTTTTATCAAAAAGGGGTGAGAGTTTTGTTATTTGGGCAATTTTTGGGTTTTGGTGTGTAAAAACACCTGTGGTCTGTAATAGGTGGGACCTTTCTCATGGGTCCCTTGATGTAGTCCCTCAAGTTTGTTCTCTCTCAGAGAGGATTACAGCCAGGAACTTTCCCTGGGGCCCCAGAACCTTGAAACAGAGAATTCTAGAAGTTGTCAGGCAAGAGAGAGCCCGGACTGCCTGGAACCCTCCAGAATATTCCATGTACCTTCAAGCAGGTGGGTTAAATTAACTATCCAACACTAAGGCCTTCCCATGCCCATAACTGGGCCCACTCCACTCCGGTGGTATCTGTACCCACCTGCCTCAGGTGATTTTCATGCTGGAGCTGAGCACTGAGGCCTCACTGCCTACGCCCTCTAACACTGAGTCAGAGCTCAGTGAGGAAAGTGAGGGGTGTGGAATGCCCTTTGAAGGACCCCATCTTCTCCCCTCCCAGGCCTTCCCTTGCTTGAGTCCTTCCTTTCTCTTCTTACCTGCCCTGGGGAGGGGAGGCTGAACTAGGCTCCAATTCACGATAGTGGAGGAAGGCTCAGACACGCCCAGCCTGAGCCCCTTTCCTCCTTTTGGTGACAAACGAAAATCTCCCTAGAAGCATGGACCAGGAATGAGAGGTCAAGGCAAGAAGGGCCCAGCCTATCCCAGGCTGCACTGAGAAGACAGGTCTTCCAGGGCCAGTCTTCTACCGTCTCAGGCAGACACCCTGTGGTTCCAGTGTCCCTCAGCCCCCAGCAGCTCACGTGCTAGCAGTGAAGGGAGTAGGGGAGCCAAGGCCAGTGTGGGGTGGAGATTCTCAAGTGGGCGCTATCCGTGCTCTGACTGCACCCTACTGGGTAAATCCGACTGTCTGGACTCAAACGGGCCAGTCCCTCCAACCATTGCCTAAATCTCTAAAGATCCCATCAAGCAGGCACTCAGGCACTGCTTGCACGTCTTTAGGAATGGGGACCATTGACCTCCAGTGGCAGCCCTGACTTAACGGCCACCCACTGAGCTGAAATCTGGCTCCCTGTGGTTCCCACCCTTTGGTCTCGGCTCTGATGTGAGTCAAGCTCTACAGGACCTCTGCCTCTACCTCTCTAGCCTTTAGAGAGTCAAAGACTAACATTACACACATCTCAAACAGATCCCTCGACTCTTCCTCAGGGGAATTAGTCCCGATCCTCTTTCTTATCGTTTACTCCAACGGTGCTGTTTTGGAGGGGTCCCTCTTACATTGTAAAACTTCAGTGAAAAATAGAGCCAACCCAGTACTTCCTTCTTTCTAGATGGTTGTATCCCTGTTAACAAGGACCAAGATCACGCGAGCTTCAACAGCACTCTGACTTTCCCCTCTTATTTGCAGGATCTTCCATGCCTCCTTGCCAAACTTCATCTCATTAGACTTGACCTAAGCTGATCCAGGGCTTGTTCCCGCTCTCCCAACTTCTTGTCCCACGCTCACTGGCCAAGTTGGCCACCTAGTATTTACCCTAGCTGAAGACAGATCCCTTCAGCCCTGTAGCACCCCCTCTGTCGCTCAGTGGGGTGGTCATTTGGCAGGCCAGAGAAGGAGCAGGTACCATCCTGATTGGGCTTACAGGCAACCCAGGAAAAGAAGGTGCATACAGCTGACACAGCTGGAGAACAGTGATGGAGATGTGCTTCTGGACAGAGGTGCTGGGAAGTTAAGAGTTAGGAAAGACTCCCATGGGTTGGTAATCAGAGAAGCTTCATGGAAGAGGCAGGAGCAGTGCTGGACCCGAAGGACAGCTGGGCTTTGGATGGGCAGAGAGGAAGGGAGGTCATCTCAGGAGGAGGAAGTACAGGAGCTGAGATGTGGAGGCTGCAACAGCAGAGTGGCTGGTGGAGGGAGCAGAGAGGAGGCGGGCAGCAGCATCATCCTCATCATCACATTTATTGACGGCCCCTGGGAGGCGGGGCTGGGGACAGAACATACAAAGACAAGGACCTGCCCTCAAAAAGCTTCCATTCTAAGGAGACAGGGACAGAAAAATACAGAATGGTCTTTCCTGGGGATGGCCCACTCTCACCTGTGCAGGTCAGAAGCCCCTGGCCTACCTTGCCCCAGGGTCTGGAGCATGAGTGGGGCATGTAGTAGCCCCAGGGCCATGGTGACCCTGGCCCCACAGCTGGAGCCTGACCACCTGGCTCCTAGGCGGCGGCCCCAGAACTGGGGGAAAGATAGGCTCAGGACACGATGGAAAACACTCCTGTCGGCCTTGGCATTGTGCGAGCCCAGTGGAATGGTGGGTGCAATAGGCCCCCTAGGCAGGGCCCTTGGGGGAAGCGGGCACCTTCCCAGGCCCCCAAGAGTAAAGTTCTTTCATTGGGGCTGGCCCATCACCAAGAGGCCCCAGCCGGGGAGAAAAAAAGGCAGAGTTTCTTCAGTGCCAGAGGCATGACACCCTGCCCATCCCACCCCGGCCCCCTCACTGGGCATCTTCCAGGTGACCCTCCTCCCCAGTTCAGCCTCCAGGGCCAGGGCCTGCCTGAGGCCAGGGGAGGGGCCTGCCCCTCCCCCCACCCAGGCAATGGGGGAGGAGGAGGAGCCACGCATCAAGTTTGTCTGGGCCCCCCACTGGGGGGCCTTACCCTGGATCCTACCGGTGGGGGGGCTCTGGCTGCGATGGCCGTGGGCTCAGCAGAGGGGCTGGGCCAAGGGGGCACCCGGGGGAGCCCTTCAGTGGGGGCACTGGGCGGGAGTCCAAGGGGGGCAGGCTCCGGGGCACTGCTGGTGGCCCCCGGGAGGCCCCGGTGGGCAGGACGGCTGCAGCGGGGAAGGGTTTGGGGGGATCCGCAGCAGCAGTGGGGACCGGCTGAGCAGACCGCTCCCGGCGCCGCAGCAACTCCTGCAGCTTCTCGGCCTGGGTCCGCCTCAGGTGGGCCAGGGCACGGCCTCGCTGGAAGGCAGGCAGGAAGGCCTCCAAGCTCTGCTCCCCCAGCAGCAGCTGCTCCATCTGCTCCTGGGACAGGAGGAAGGGACAGTTTGGGAGGAGCATGGCCAAGACCTCTCTCCCTCCCACCCTGAATCCCTTCCAATGGCGAGCACCCCACACTGGGGGACAGGGCACCTGAGTTCCAGCCAGGGCTGCCTCTGACTTGCTGAGTGACTGTGGACAAATGTCCTCTACTCTCAAGCCTTTGACTTCCTTACCATTGCCAGACCTTCTGGGTCAGTGATGAGAGGATCAGAGAAGGGGACACACCTGAAATAGACTTGCATGTCTCTCATCAAGGCCATGGCCAGGGCCTCCCTCCCCCACCTCCTTCACTGAGCACTGTGCTCCCACCCCAGCCCTGAGAAGTCTGTCCCAGCTCCTCTGTAGACCCATCCTTCACTGCCCTGAGACATTAACAGGGGAGCCCGGGGTGGGGGCGGTGTCACAGGTGGGGAGAGTGAGTCCTGCAGTCCAGTGCAGACAGCTGGACAGCAATGCAGGGGGCCCTCCTGGGGCCAGGCCCTCAGGCAGGCTTCCTGGGGGAGGCATTCTCAAGCCTGCGTTGTAAGAATAAAGGCAGGGGGATGACGATAGGATGGGTCTCCCTCCCTGTCCCCAGGCCCAGCCACTGCTCCCCTCACCTCAGCCTCCTGCTCAGCTTCTTCCAGCTCAGCCTGCAGCCAGCCCAGTGCGCAGTGGGGGCTCCAGCGATGCATGCTGTCCTCTGAGGGCCACGGAGGGACACAATGAATAGCCCCTGCCCTCAGGGCCTGTCGCCCAGGACAGAGCCCCAGGGCCCAATCCTGACTCAACCTGCCTGTGTTCTGTGCTTCCCTTCCCCTCTGGAGCCTCAGTTTCCTCCTCTGTACAATGCCCACGGGATCAGTTTGTGCACCTCCCGCCAAGGTTCTGTCCCCAGTGCTGGTGCAAAAGAGGAAGCAGGGGCTTTGTCTCCTAGAGCACCCGAGGCCCTTGGGTATCGGGCCCCCTTTTCTCCCACTGCCCAAGGCGCCCCCTCTGGCCTCTCCAACCCAGCTCTGCTCACCGACCGCTCACTTCCCCAACTGAGTTTTCCAGGAGTAGCACCCATCAAACTTGCCCAGGGAATAGGTCTGCCCAAGTCCCACGCTTCAGAGCCTAGCACTTCCCAAGGCCAACCAGTCATATGGCCAACTGACCCCCACCCCAGGCGGTTCTCCCAGCTGTCCCCTCACCCAGTCGCTGCAGCTTGTCTGCGCAGCTCTCGGCCACCTCTCGAAGCTCCTGGTACTTGATGGCCAGGGCAGCCCGGCCCATCTCCAGGCGGGGCCGCAGCGCCAGGTTCTCCTTGGCTAGCGCGTAGTTGGAGGCCAGGCATGCCTCGCGCTCCAGCTGCAGGCCCTGGAACTGCCGGCAGAGAAGAGCCAAGAGGCCCACTCAGGGAGTCTGCCCACGTCTACCTACTGCCACCCTGAGCAACAGTGCCAGGGGCCAAGCCAAAGGCACCCCACCCTTCAGGATGGCGAGCCAACAGGTGGAGAGACTGCACGAGGCCCAGACCAGGCTTTGCCTTGAGCTCCCTCTCTGGGCCTCAGTTTCCTCTTCTACAAAGTGAGCTGAAAATACCTACCTTATAGGGTTATTGTGAGACTGGAGTGAGGAAAACTATGAAGGCCTCTACAAATGTTAGTTAATTTTTAATTTTTCAATTACTCCGTCTGCTCAGGTCCCTGAGGAGTCCCCCTCCCTCCTGTCCTATTTCCCATGCATGGGCAGCTTCCCTCTCATTCCAGGCCTTTGTCTGCTTCCTCCTCAGGTGTTTGTGCTGAAAACACTCCCACCCCTGCTCTTACTCTCCAGAGTGATGTCTCCACCCTGTCCCCACATAGTAACCCCTCAAGCCGCCCTCTCTTCCCTTCACGCCCCCTCCTTCTGCCCTCCAGCGGAATCCCCACACCCCAAGAAATACACGCCCCCTTTTCCTCCCTGATCCCCTAGCACCTGCTCCCAGCTTGCCTTCTCTTGCAGAAAGCAGACCCCCTTCCTTTCTTGCTCTGGAGAACGCTTTCTCCTTGTGTTTCTAGGAGGGTCAAGCCTCCCCTCCCTGCCCCTGGAGAACGCACTACCCTCCATCTGTCCCCTGTAGGATGCACATGCCCCTCCTGTCTGCCGCCCTCCAACAGACACTTTCCCTTTCTGCCCCCCCAGACAACCCGCCTGGGCCTATCTGCTGTGAAATATACAACTTTCTCCTATGGTGGCCTATGGAATACACACCTCAGCTTTCAGTACCCCTCCCCAACGGAGGACACAAAGCCCCCTCCTGCACCCCCAGAATGCGGAGGCCCACCCCAATGGTCCCCCCAGGTGTCAAACAGGCCCCTACTTCTCCCTATGGAAGGCACCTCCCCTTTCTGGCCCTACAGGACGTGGGTGTGCGAGCCAGGGCCCCACACAACACAGCCACCCCGTGTCCCCCGGAACACACCTCCCCGGAGCATCCGCCGTAGGACACGCCTCGCGGCCATCCCGGGGGTGCGCGGGCGCCTCCTTGGGTCTCCCGCGCCCCACCCGCCCCAGGTCTGCTCCGGGCGCCCCCTCCCCCGGGGGCGGCTCCGCGGGGCCCACTCATACGTGCCAGGCTCCCGCGCCCACCGGCGGCCTCGCGGCCCGGGCCGCGCGGCCCTTGGGTCGGTCGGCAGGTCCGGCAGGCCGCGGCCCGTCCCCCGCGCCCCCCGCCCGCGCCCCCCGCGCTACCTTCCTGCTGAGCCGCACGATCCGGTCCAGCTTGGGCTCATCCTGAAGCAGGTCCCGGAGCTGCCCGGTGCTGAGGATCCCAAAGCGCCCCGGGCTGCCGGGCTCCGGCCCCGCCCGCGCCGCCCGGGCCCGGTACATGCCGCCCGCCCGCGCCCCCAGCTCGGCTGCTGGCTCGGCCCGCTCGGCCCGCTCCGCCCCGGCTCCGCTCCGCTCCGCTCCGGCTCCGGGATCCGGCTCCGGCTCCGGCCGCGCGCCGCTCCGCCGCCAGAGGGCGCCCCGCCCGCTCTTAAAGGGGCCGCGGCGCGGGGCTGCGGGTGGGGCGCGGAGGGGCGGGCCGCACCCCTGCCCACCCCGGCCGAGCCGCCCGGCGCCGCGCCTCCCGCGCCCGCGCGTTGCCCCGCAAACTCATCCTGCCGCCGCCCGCCGGGTATCCGAGGCTGCGTCTCTCCGCACCCCTTCTCCCGGCCGTCATTCACCACGCCCCCTGGGCAGGACTTTACAGTTTGCAGGGCTGTTTCACATTTCCCCCTCGGATTCACCCAACAATTTTCTGAGTCTGGCTGGGCGCCAGGAGCTCCTCCTCTGCTAACTTGGACAAGTCATTCGTCTCCGCAAGCCTCAGTTTCCTCTTCCATAAAATGGGGTGATGACACACACTGAGGATCAGAGCGTGTGCATGTTAAGGGCCTTACCTGTAGTAAGTGAACACCTCACATGAGTTATTGTTATTTTAGAGATTCACAGAGATGATGTCACCTCCCCAAAGTGACATTACAGGTAAATGACAGTCTCAGTTCTTCCTGTCTGTGCGGTGTCCACAGAGCACAGGATGCCTCTCTGTGCTGGGCACGGGGCTAGGCCCTGTGGGGCATTGTCTCTGCCCTCAGAGAGCTCCTGGATTAAGGCAGAGTCACATTCTCACTCAGCTTACTTTAGTATGAGACAAAATGGCAGGTGTCACCACACGATGTCTCCCTCTTTGATTCCCATGTGAGGCCAAGAAGATGCCATGTGCTTTATCTTCATAACTAGGTTTGGCCAGTGCCATTGTCAGGAAACAGACACTCAGAGATTAAAGCGCTAGTTTAAAATCAAACAGTGAGGAGTGAGCTTGTTCTATGTCATCACACTACTAAGATAGGACAGAGTTGGGACCAGGGCAACCAGAAAGTCTCCCCAGAAAGGTCGACATTTGAGCTGGGTTTTGAGGGATGAGTAGGAGTTCTGAAATTGAAGGAGAAAATAATGAAACCAAACAGAAGTCTATAAGCCAAGGCATGGGGGCTAAAGAGCCCAACAAGGACTCTGCCAATCCAGCCAGAGCACACTGGGCATGGTGGAGATGTCTGAGAAAGAGAGACAAAACTGATGGAGTGGGGCAGGACAGGCTTGTCGACAGACTGTGAAGGCAATGCTTTCTACATTTTTATGATAACTGAAATTTGGTTTTCCCCTTCAAGGCTCAGCTGGAACATCACCACCTCCAGGAAGCCCTCTCCACCTCCCCAGGTGGGGTTGTGTGCCCCTCTCCTCTGGGCTCCCACAGTCCCTGCTGTACCAGATCTGCTGGCGCCTTGCCCCTGGGATTCCCAGCCCCCAGAACTGTGCGAAATCAAGACCTGCTGTTTCAAGGCACCTGGTCTGTGGTGTTTTGTTACAGCTGCCGAGCTGACTAAGACATCCCCTCGACACTCTGCACTCCCTGTGTCCATTTCCTCCCCTCCTTATTCCTGCACTCAGTCTGACTTCACCCCCTCACCATTTCAAGGGCACTGCTCTGGCCAAGGCCAGCGACCCGCTTCTTCCTGCCAGAGCCCCTCTTTTTCTCATTCAACACCATTGACCACACAGCAGTCAGAGCCCAGATATTTCATAGCTGTCAGGTTGGCAAAAATTAAAAAGTCAGATAACATCAAGTGTTGGCAAAGATGGGAAGCACAGGAATGCTTATGTACTGCTAGTGGGAGAGAGAGAATCAATCCGCTTTGGAGAGCAGTTTGACAAACTCGTGATTCAAAGACACTCATCTCACACCCCCGAGCTGTTCCCCTTTGTGGTGGACAGAATAATGGCCTCCAAGGATGTCCCCAGCCTAATCCTTGGAACCTGTGAGTATGTCACCTTCCATGTCCAAGGGGACTTTGAGATGTGATTAAGTTAAGCATCTTGAAATGGGGAGACTATCCTGGAGAGAGGCAGGAGGGTCAGAGTCAGAGGAGATGTGACAGTGGAAGCAGAGAGTGAGAGTCAGAGAGAAACTTGAAGACGCTATGTTGTGGCTTTGAAGATGGAGGAAAAAGCCACGAGCCAAAGAACGCAGGCAGCGTCTAGAAGCTGGAAAAGGCCAGGAAGTGGATTCTCCACTGGAGACTCTGGAGGGAGTGTGACCCTGCCAATACTTTGATTTCAGCCCAGTGACACCCGTTTTGGACTTCTGATATCCAGAACTGTAAGATAATCAATCTGTGTTGTGTTAAGGCACTAATTTGGTAACTTGTTACAGCAGCAATAGGAAACTAATACGGGCTCCAAGGAATTTTCGCTCTCTTGGACAAGAACAGGAATGTTCACAGCAGCTCTACTTGTAATTAAGAAAAAAAAACTGGAATCAACCCAAATGTCCAACCCCAGGAGAATGGAGAGGAACTGGTGAACCTTCAGAGTGGAATATGGCGTACCACATAGCAACAGAAATGGGCAAATTACAGCTGCACACGTCAATTTAGATGAATCTCACAAACAACACTAGTGAAAGAAGACGGCCTCGGAAGAGTACATTCAGTATAATACTGTTTATATATTTAGAATCATGCAAAACTATACTTCGTATTGCTTAGAGATATGTTCAAAGTCAAAGTATGCGCGCAACAAATACCAGTTCAATACCAGTTAGGAGCACGGCTGTCTGGCAGGGGAGGGGCGCAGTCAGGCAGGAGACACAGGGACTCCGACGGCACTGATAGTTCCGTTTCTTCAGCTGTGTGGGGGTACACAGGTGTGCACTGTGTTATTCTCTATACTTTTTGGTAAGTCTGAAAGCTTGCATACGAAATTAACAATTTTTTTTTTTAAAGATTTTATTTTTTCCTTTTTCTCCCCAAAGCCCCCCCCGGTACATAGTTGTGTATTCTTCGTTGTTCTTCGTTGTGGGTTCTTCTAGTTGTGGCATGTGGGACGCTGCCTCAGCATGGTCTGATGAGCAGTGCCATGTCCGCGCCCAGGATTCGAACTAACGAAACACTGGGCCGCCTGCAGCGGAGCGCACGAGCTTAACCACTCGGCCACGGGGCCAGCCCCCGAAATTAACAATTTTTAAGGTTTGTTTTTAAACCTTAGCCTTGGAGTCAGACAGACCTGGGTCCCGTTCTGAGCTCTGCCACTTCCTGTGTGACCAGGAGCAAATTCCGTACTTGCCTGCGCCTCAGTTACATCATCTGTGAAACGGGCAGTTGAAAGATTAGACGTCATGATAGAAGTGTCTAGCCTGGCATCTAGTCGGTACCCCAAAGCAGCAGCTGCAATGGGTTTCTCCTTCTGGAAACACTTCCTTGGTTTTAATTTATGGAGCACCTATCTGCCAGCGACTTCCAGAAGTTGACCGTGCAAAGGGGACACTTCATCTTCAGGGCTCTGCTCCCTGCTTCAGCTTTAAATTCATTTTTCTCCAAGGATCCAATTGCCACCCCCTTTTAAAAAACAATACCGCAGCTTTACTGAGATATAATTCACATGCCGTACAATTCAACAATTTAAATTGTACAATTCAGTGGGTTTTGCTATATTCACGCAGTTAGGCAACCATTGGCGCAATTTTAGAATATTTACATGGCCCCCAAAGAAACTCTGCCCATTAGCAGTCACTCCCCATTTCCCGACTCCCACCCCTACCCCCACCACCAACCCCAGGCAATCACTATTCTGCTTTCTGTCTCTATAGATTCGCCTATTCTGGACATTCCATATGAAAGAAATCCTATATGTGGTCTTCTGTGACTGGATTCTTTCATTTAATGTAATGTTTTCAAGACTCATTCATGTAGCATTTATTGGTACATGGATCCTTTTGATTTTTTTGTGTGTGGTAAAATATACATAACATAAATTTACCATTTTAATCATTTCTAAGTATCCAGTTCTGTGACATTAAGTACTTTCATATTGTTCTGCAACCATCACGCCAGCCATCTCCAGAGCTTTTTCGTCTTCCCAAACTAAAACTCTGTACCCCTTAAATACAAACTCCCCATCCCCTCCCCCCAGCCCCTGACACCCACCGTTCTATTTCTGTCTCTATGAATTTGACTACTCTAGGGGCCTCGTATAAGTGGAGTCATACAGTATTTGTCCTTTTGTGACTGGTTTATTTCACTCAGCTTAATGTCTTCAAGGTTCATCCATGTTGTAGCAGGTGTCAGAATTTCTTTCTTTATAAGGCTGAATAATATTCCATTGTATGTATGGACCACAATTTGTTTATCCACTCATCAGTTGATGAACATGGGGTTTTTCCACTTTTTGGCTATTATGAATAATGCTGCTATGAACATTCGAATACAAGTTTTTATGTGACGTGTTTTTTTCTCTTGGTTATATAGCAATGAGAGGGCATATGATAACTCTGTTTAACCTTTTTGAGGAAAAGCCAGACTGTTTTCCAAAGCAGCTGCACCATCTTATACTCGCACTAGCAACGTATGAGGGTTTTCCAATTTCTTCACCAACGCTTGTTATTGTTTAATTTTTTTATTATAACTATCCCAGTGGGTGTGAAGTGGTATCTTGTGATTTCGATTTGCATTTCTGTCATGACTAATGAGGTTAGGCATCTTTGCATGTGCTGTTGGTCATCTTTCTGTCTCCTTTGGAGAAATGTCTATTCAGATCCTTTGCTCATTTTTCAATTCGGTATATGTCTTTTTATTGGTGAGTTGTAAGAGTTCTTCATATTTTCTGGAAACTAGTCTTTATCAGACATATGGTTTGTAATTTTCTCTCATTCTTTAGATTGTTGTTTCAATTTCTTGATGGTGACCTTTGAAGCACAAATGTTTTTATTTTGATGAAGTCCAATTTATCAATTTTTTCTTCTGTTGCTTGTGCTTTGGCATCATCTCTAAGAAACCAATTCCTAACTTAAGATCACAAAGATTTACCTTTGTGTTTTCTTCTAAGAGTTTTATAGTTTTAGCTCTTCCATTTAGGTCATTGATCCTCTTTGACTTAATTTTTGTATGTGGTGTGAGGTAGGGATCCAACTTCACGCTTTTGCATGTGGATATCCAGTTATCCCAGCATACACATACTCCCCCCTTTTAAAATCTGGACCTCAGGGGCCGGCTCTGTGGCCGAGTGGTTAAGTTCACACGCTCCGCTGTGGCGGCCCAGGGTTCGGATCCTGAGCGCAGACATGGCACCACTCGTCAGGCCACATTGAGGCGGTGTCCCACATCCCACAACTAGAAGGACCGGCAACTAAGATATACAACTGTGTACAGGGGAGGTTTGGGGAGATAAAGCAGAAAAAATTAATTAGTTAATTAATTAATTAATTAAATAATAAAATCTGGACCTCAGGTACACAGAAATTGATTAATCCTGATTTTTTTAATACACTCTCATCTCTGGTCCATAGCTGGCCTGCTTTTATTTCATTTATTTGTGGATTTATTAATTTATAATGAACATCAGTGAATCCACCACCCAACCCCAGAACAGGAACCTCACCAATATCTTGCATCCGGGTGCTCCCACCCAAGCCTGTGCCCCTGTCTGCCCACACCCAAGGTAACCACACTCCTGAATTTTGGGTTTATCACCCCCTTGCATTTTGAAAAATAATTTTATTGAGGTACACTTGGTGCACAATAAACTGCACATATTTAAAATGTACAGTTTGATGAGTTTTGGCATAGGTACATACCTGTGAAACCACCACCAAAATCAAGGCAATAATATGTCCATCACCCCCACAAGTTCCTTTATGGTCTTTTGTAATCCCTCCCTCCAGTCTCTCCTACACCCCTCAACCCCATCCCCAGCTAACCCTTGGTCTGCTTTCTGTCACTGCATTTTCTAGAACTTTATATAAATGGAATCATCAGTGCATGCTATTTTTTTGTTTGGCTTCTTTCACTCAGAATAGTTATTTTGATATTCATCCATACCGTTGCATTTATTAGCAGTTTGTTCCTTTTTATCACAGTACCGTCTTTCACTGTATGGATATACCACAATTTGTTTATCCGTTCACCTGTTGGTGGTCGTTTGGATTGTTTCCAGTTTGAGGCTTTTACAAATAAATCTGCTGTGAACGTTTGCATGTAAGTCTTTGTGAGGACGTATCCTTTCATTTCTTTTGACTAAATATCTAGGAGTAAAATGGCTGGGTCAGACGGTGACTGTATGCTTAACATTTTAAGAAACTACCAAACTGTTTTCCAAACAGTTTTCACATCCCCACCAGCAAAGTATGAGTTCCAGTTACTCCATATCCTTACCAACACTTTATATGGTCAGTCTGTTCATTTTAGCCATTCTAACGGATGTGTGGGCCCTTTGTTTTGTTAAAAATAGTTTTATTATATAGACACGTGTCTAAACAATCTACTATTTGTAGCTGTTTTGAACCTTGTAAAAAGTGAAGGCTTTGACTTCAGCTATCTTGTCTCTGCTGAAGGGGACACCCTCCTACCACATTATAATCATGTTCCCACAGCACAGGGAGAGGCACACAGGAGGCGTTGATCCAGGCTGAAGAGATAAGCAGCCCGACACCCCCAGCTGCCTCAGAGCTCCGCCATCTGCCTCCTCAGAGGCTCGGACATTACCTGCCATCCCAAGGACAACAGCCTGCTGACATCACCCGTGGCAAACCTTCAGTGCAGTATTTCCCACCTTTGCCCACAGCCAGTCTCCCCCCGTACCCCTGTATTTGATTTAGGGCGTCAGCATCCTGTCAGGCACTTAGGCTCAAGTCAGGAAAGTCTTTCTCATCCCTTTCTGACCCTAAACCTCCCATCTGTCCCCAAATCCTCTTCACACAATTCTGCTGACATTTACAAGCATGCTACCCTGTTCCAGGTCCTGTTCTGGGGCTGGATCCAGAGTTGATAGAGACTCAAGCCCTTTGGAGAAGCACATACAGAAATCACACCGACAGTCAGACCCCCCAGCTGGCAAGTCCCCATCCACCTCCCTACTCCCACTCCTGGGCTGAGGCCCCCACCTCATGGGGTCTGGGCTGTCCCCTGCAGTGTCTCCCTCTTGCTGCAGAACCAGGCAATCCAGCCAGCCCTGCCCTTGCTTGACATTCTTCCATGGCTCCCTGCCTCTCCCAGATGGAGTCGACGTTTCTTTGTCTGATGTCTGTGTTCCTACATGATTCTCTCTCTTTTTCCTTTTCCCCAATCTCATACTCGACCTCTAGACCCCCTTCCGGTCAAGCCGGACTCCTGACTGTTCCCCAGTCTGCTGCTGCATTTCCAGAGCCCTCTGCTTCTGCGCAGGATGTCCCTCCGCCTGGAACACCCTTCCCCCAGTGCCTTGTCCTAAAGCTGTTGAAGAACTCTTTGGCCTAGCGCACACCTCCCCCTCTGGTCCTTCCTTCCCGTACTCTCTGTCACAGCCCCGATCCCAGCCTGACCAGTACCGGAGCCATTAAAGACTCAGCCATCCCCCCTGCGTGACTAGAGGTCCCCCGAGAGCAGGGACAGCATTTGTCTCATCTTTCCAGTCCCAGCCCTCCACACAGGATCTATTATACAGCAGGTACAGGGCCGGGACACTGGCCTCAAATTCCAGCTCTGCCACCTACCGCCTGTATGAACTTTAGACAAATTACTCAACATCTCTGTTTCCACATCTGTGAAATGGGGAGAAAACGCCCACGCCATCTGGTCGTTGAAGGGATTCACCCATAGAGGGCTTACGAGATGTAGGCGGGACCCTGGCCAGTAGTAAATGCTTGGCCAACAGTAGCTAGAAGTGGTAGTGACTTGCTAAGTTGAAATGAGACCCTGCCCTCTCACTCTAGAGACTCTACATGTGGACGAGGAGATACTTTCTACTGATCTTCAGGAGACTTCCTTAAATGAGGAGACCCCCCCCCCCAGTCCTCCCCAGCTTCCATTAATGGAGGGGGAGCAATCACCAGAGACCATCTAACCCACCTCCCTTCTTTCCCAGCATCAAAGTAACCATGAAAATCTTCCTCCTTCAGAAAGCCTTCCAGGATTGTCTTGCTTCAAGGAACTTCTCCTTCCCTCTGCCTCTTCTGTCTTATTTGAGGGTCCTATGACCACAGCCATCCCCTCCATCCTGCTTCCCATCTTACCTGGCTCTCCTCTTATTCTTCAAGGGATGCAAACACCTCCTGACCACTTTCAGGTCAACCTGAGGTTTTTCACAGGGTGTAGCTGGAGCTCAGAGGGGCCCTGGAGAGGGAAGATCTTGTCCAAACTTCCCTGCCTCTGCAGGGTAAATCTAGGACGCCCAGTTAAATTTGAATTTGAGATAAACATTAGGCATAATCTTTTAGTATAAGTATGCCCCAAACATTGCATGAGACATACTTATACTTACAAAATATTCATTGTTTATCTGAAATTCAAATTTAACTGGGCACCTTGGATTTTTATTTGCTAAATCTGGCAACCGTATGTATAACGAAACTGAGGCCCTGGGAGATGGAGTAAGTACCTTGTCTGGTTGCAGAGCCAGTCAGTGGCAGAACCAGGGCTATACTCTGAGGCTGCCCCTGGCCTGGCTCATGCCCCACTCCCCTTACAAACACACACACACACACACATGCGTGCGTGTGCGTGCGCATGCACACTGCCTTTGATCTCATTCTCTGGGTCCTGGCTCTGCCTGTGAACGAGTGCATGTCCAAGGTGGCAGGACTGAGGCCCACAGTAAGAGACCATGTGAAATGAAGCTCATGGAGGAGAGGGAAGAGTGGGCAGAGAAGGGCCAGACTAACCCACCAGGAAGACTCCCAAGTATGAGGGGTTTGGACCGAGTAGGGGACGTCCTCATCTGCTCGCCTTCTCAAGATGCCCACCCTAGGCAGCGTAAATTCAGGCTGGAGGGTGAGCAGGATCCTGAACAATTCAGGGCCTCTTCTGTGCCCAGTACAATCCTCGAATCCCCCTTGTCACAGACCCCTGTGCTCCACTTCCTGCTGTCAGCAGGGAACTCTGGGTGTTGCCTTTGGCAGGGCTCCCTCAAACTCTGCTGCCCACCTCCAGCAAGAGAAAGAAGGAAGGAAGCTCATGGGACCAGTAGGAACTGTTCATCACCTGGGACATCCACCATCAACCCATTCTTTCTTCTGTTCACCCTGGACTGCCTGCTCCTGGCCGAGCTCTGCCCCAGGGCCATGCTACCTCAACCCCACACGGCCCCTTGGAGCTGGCAGGTGAGCTAGGGCCCTGAGTCCTCCCTTCCCAGGTGGAGCCCACTCAGCAGGGCCTCCCAGGAGTTGCATGTGTCATTGTGGACTCTGAGAATCAGAGGCTTGGCCACCGTTGGCCTGGCCCATGCTCTCTGGGCTGTTACCCTGTGTTTGTGGAATGAATGTAGGAGTCAGGAGGAACGTGAGGACCCGTGAGGGGAGAACAGTGGGCTCCAGCAGGCAGGAGGGAGGGAGGGGGGTTCAGGAAAGTGGTGGGGTTCAGGAAAGTGGTTGGGTTCAGAGAGGGGGACAGACTCAAGGCTGGGAGTGCAGGGCAGATGGGGGAAGTTAGGGAGCGGGGCAAGCTTAGGAGGAGGCAGGGACTCAGGGGAGAGAAAGGAGGTCAGAAAGAGGGGTTGCCGCAGGTAATGGGAACTCAGGGAAGGTAGAGGCTGTGGAGGGGGCGGGGGAGGGCTCGGTAAGGGAAGGCCAGGGCTGCTTAGGGAGTGGGAGTGGGGTTCAGTGAGGGCAATGGGGAGTCAGAGAGGAAGGGGGCCTAGAGCCGGAGATGGCTCAGGAGCAGACACCGGATGGAGCTAGCGCCCATGGAACGAATGGGATTCAGTGAGCAGGATGGGAGGTCAAGAGACAGAGGGAACCCGGGACTAGAATGAGGCTGAAGAGGAGCTGGGCTCAGGGAGGTAGCCGACGCTGCCCCAGGCTCTGTCTCTGCCCACCTGAGCCTGGCCCCACACCTGTGGCTCCTCCCTTCTCGAACCAAGCCGGAGGTTTGGGAGCCAGACACCAAACCCCCGGGGAGAGGGGGTTAAAGGTGAACGGGCAGGAGCTCGCCCCAGACGGGGATTGGCAGGCGCCTGGGCCCATAGCCCGGGCCATGGCTGCCCCACAGGTTGCCAGCCGGGTGAGCGGCTGCCACCCACGTGCTAAGGAGAGACGGAGGCACCGGATCAAGGGGCAAAGGACACCCCTAGCGAGCGGCGGGCGGGCGGGGGCCGGGTAGTGCCCGCGTCCACACCCGCTGCTAAAAGCTGTCCGCGGGCGCAGCGCAGAGCACGGAGCACTCTGCCGCCGGTGCAGAAAAGACGTGGGAGCCTCCGCGGCCGAGCATCCCGCGAGCACCTCGCGGCCCGGCCCCGGACGCCGTCTGGGACCCGCCACACCCGCGGACCACGCAGAATCCAGGTGAGGGGCGTGGAGGGCATCGGCCCCAGGGGAGTGGTAGTCTCCTCTCCGTATCCTGGACCTCAGCCTCCCCACCTGTCAAATGAGACGTGCACTTCTGCGGCTCTGCTGGGCTGCTGGGGAATACTTGTGTCCCTGCCCCCCTCACTCAGGCTCAGCCGCCAGGGGGAGAGGGGCAAGCTCATACCCCAGAGAGGGCTCAGGATCGAGAAACCAAGAGTTCATCCTCCCTGCCTTCCAGGAGTAAAGGGTGAGGTGCACAGGTTCCTGCTGCGTCCTGGGTCCCACTGTCTGGGCTGAGATTGTGTTACAATCTGGAGGACCCTCCGTGGAGCTGAGTGTGGGCCTGGGGAGGCAGGAGGAGGGCCTCCCTCCCTGTCACTGCCCCCTGCCCAGGGCAGGTGTGGGTGCCAGCAGAGAAGCTGCTTCCAGGTGGGCCCTGGGATCAGGGGCAAGGACCAGAGCTCCCCCTGACTGGGCAGGGAGAAGCCAGATGTCTCCGTAGGGCAGGGAAGCCATGTGGATTCACGGTCACCAGGCTTCTGGCCAACAGGTAGGGGCTAGAGAAGTGGCGAAGGACTCCCACTGGTCTGGCCAGGAAGACCAGGGTTTCCTTCTGCTCCTGGCCACTCTGCCCCCAGCCCTGTGTCACCTGAGGCCACCGTGCTGGGAGAGAAGGCCGTGGTCGGGCCTTGGCTGGGTTTAGGAATTTGGGGTTCTTGTCTGTGTCTGGCTGTGTGACCTTGGGCACATTACCTCCTTTCTCTGGGCCTGGCTCCCTCCATGACGTGGGGAGGCTTGTTCCTGGGCCACTGGCATGGAGACAAGGACACAATAAAGTGGGACACTGAGATGCTTCGGAGGACAGGGCAGCCCACTCCCAGCAAAGTCCCTCTGGTCCTTCACAAGGGGATGATGTGACAGGGTCAGCTGAATCAGGTGGCAGGTGTGGCAGGGATCTAGCCCAGGCCTCCATCTTGCCCAGGTTCCCCCCTTAGTCTCAGTATCTGGCCTGCCGCATCTCCTGCCCAGGCCCCCGGATCCAGGGGAAGGCTCATATAGGGGCCTGGGAATCTCAGGTCTGCGATCCAGATGGGCGACTCCGGCCCAGCCCAGGGCGGCTCAGCTCCTCAGCCCCAGGCAGGAGCAGCTTCTGGAGGAGGAGGGAGATTCCAGCCGAGGAGCTCTGAGCTGGGGCACCCAGCATGTTCCCTCTCTTGAGGGATGATCTTCTGACTGCACACCCCTCAGACCCCCTAAAGACACAATCTATCCCAGGCCAGGGCTCAACCTGGGCCCGGACAAGAGGCCGCTGAGAGCTGGGGTCTTGGAGTGCTGTGAATGAAATCACCTGGCTATACGTGGGCTGCACAGTGGAGGTGATATTTGCAAACTGAGGTGGCCGGCATAATGAGCTTTGACAAACTGCTGGGTGGAACAGAAGCCCCAGGAGCCATGCTTTGAGGATCCGCGGACCACACCTGCCCAGATGCTCACACTGCCTTCAGGCGGCCACCGTCTCTAGGGCCCTCCTTAGCTCCCTGGCCCCTGCTGCTGGCCCCATGGTGGGCAAAGGCAGGTTTAGACCTGTGTGGAGCTATTGGGCTGGGAGAGGCCCTCTGTAGCCCAATTCCCACTCCCTGGTCAGGGCCGAGGAAGGGAGTTTGGCTCAGATCGGGGGTGGGGCGGGGGAAGACAGAGAGGGCTCCCTCAGCTTCGGGGTAGCTGGGCAGGGGAAAGGAAGAACTGAGATTTACTGCACACCTACTGTGTGCCAGGCACAATGTGTAGCTTTTCTGTCATTATTTCCTTCTTCCTGATAACCTGAGATGGAAAAGATATTCTTTCAACCTTACAGATGAGAAAACAGAGGCCCCAAAAAGTCCATGCACTGGCTCAAGGTCACACAGCCGGAAGTGGCAGGGCTGGGATTCAAACCCAGGCAGCCTGGTTCCAAAGCTCTGGTTTCTGCTCCTGCTGCTGCCTCTGCCTCACCCCTGGATGACCGTCCTCTTCCAGGCCTCACCCTGGTCATCAGTAACCTGGGGCCAAGCAGGCTTGCCTGGACTGTCGGGTGGCAGCTGTGGACAAGTATGTGCTCTGCCTTCGAGGAGCAGCACACAAGAGGGGGCTGCGCTGGCTGCCCATTGACTCCCCAGGTCAGCTCCTGGGTGTCCATATGGCCTGCATGCCCCTTGCCCACCTCATGCACTCCCCTCCTGCCTTTCCTGCTCCTGAGCCTCAGGCGCCGGGCAGGTCACCTTTGCCTTTCCTCTTTGAGGTGGGCTTAGTGGACCTTGCATAGGGGGGCCCCAGCAGGACAGGAAGGAACAGAACATTTTCAGGGCAAGGCCTGGCGATGACAAATAGATGTTGCAGCCCCCTGTCTGGCCCTGAGATATGGGGCAGGCTGGCCAGTATGTAGGTGGGCGGGTGACAGTCAGCTTTGCCCTGCCCGGAGTCCCAGGCCTCCCCAATGCTGGGCAGCCCTGGGAGTCATACCAGCTCTTGTCCCACACAGCTCCACCAGCTATGTGACTCTGGCTGAGAGATATGCCTCCCTGGGACCCTCTTTCCATGTCAGTCCAGGGGCCTGATGCCCTGAGGGGCATCTGTTCTCCCGGGACTCACTGAAAGACCAGGCACAGACCCCACCGTGGCACATTGAGGTGGCCAGAAATGCCATCCAGGCACAAAGAAGAGGGCTGCACTGCCGGGCACACCTGCCCTCCTGGCCTCTGTTTCCTCATCTGCAGAATGGATAGCCTGATGCGGTGGTACTGTTCTGTTCTTCTGCTCTCTCTCATGAGACTCCATGGTGCAGCACGGAGGGCCCAGGACCGGGAGCTCGGAGACCTGGCTTGGTCACTGACATGACATGCTGGGTGATCTGAGGCAAGCCCCTGATTCAAACTGAGCCCCAGTTTGCCCTCTGAGTGACACAAGGCCTGTTGCTTTTGCTGAGTTCCACAGCTCATTCCGGTTCTGACACACCTGACGTCCTAGGGAGTGGATGTGAGTGCAGAGCCATTGGCGAGACCCTGCTGCTCACATCCCCTCCTGGAGAGCACAGGGAGTTGGACTGGCCAGACCTTCGTCTACTCGGGAAGTATTCACAAAGTGCCTACCATGTGCCAGCAGCCCCCCACCCCCACCCAGTGCCTGTCCTGAGCTCAGTCTTGGGTGGGCTCACCTGACATGCGATATTTGGGGGAGGAGGTGAAAGGGACAGTTCCTCCGAGCAGCCCTATGGAAGGACACACTTGGGCTCTGCCATCAAGCACAACTGGGTTCAAATCCGAACTACACTACTCATCAAATGTAAGACCTGGGTGACTGTGCTGTACTCTCTGACGTATGCTTACTGTGTGGGAGAAACAAACTAACAAACTCTCTGAGCCTTGGTGTGCTCCATAAACTGGGGACAGTCAGTCCTGTGTGACACGTGGTTGGGTGGATTGATAAGAGAGGACAACAAATACACAGGGCCCGGCAGCCCACTGGGATGCTTGGTTGTGGTACAAAGGGAAATACATATATTTAGTTTTTATCCCTGGTTTATAGCACACAGCTCCTAAAATCCTTGGAATCTCCAGAGTGATAAGAGTGTCTTTTGTATGCAAATGAGATGACTGGTGGCTTGAGGGGCCCCTATTAGCTTCAGGATGGGAGCTGGTCACCAGGAAGATCAAGGCTGGTCAGAGGGTTGGGACTTTCAACCCCACCCCCATCTCTGGGGAGGGAAGAGGGGCTGGATGTTGAGTGCATCACCAATGGCCAATGATTTAATCAATTGTGCTATGTAATGAAACCTCCATAAAAACTCCTAAATGGAGGAGTTGGGATGGCTTCTGGGTTGGTGCACACATCAAGGTGCTGGAGGGTGGTGCACCCGGGGAGGGCACGGAAGCTCCATGCAACCCTCACCCCATCCTTTGCCCTGTGTGTCTCTTCCATTTGGCTTTCCTGAGTTGTATCTTTTATAAACTAGTAATTGTGCATAAGTGTTTTCCTGAGTTCTGTGAGCCTTTCTAGCAAATTACTGAAACTGAGGAAGGGGGTCATGGGATCCCCCAATTCATGACCAGTCGGTCAGAAGTACCGGTGACAACCTGGACTTGTGATTGGCTTCTGAAGTAGGGGGCAGTCTTGTAGGACTGAGCCCTTAACTTGTGGGATCTGACACTATCTCCGAGTAGATACTGTCAGGACCTGGCTGGTGTCAGAGAATTGGAGAAGTGGTTTTGGAAAAGATATCATACATTTGGTGTCAGAAATGTTGTGAGTAAAAATTATCCACCGGCAAATGGTGGCCATTGACATTTTTACAGACTGACAGACTCCAACGTAACAGCTCTTCTTGGTGAAACACCAACTCCAGGCGGACCCCCAACCCTTGCCTTGCTGTGACACTGGTACACATTCTCCTCCCCTGGCTGTTCACAACATACCAAGAGGCTGGGCTGCTTCTGTCCATGTTACAGGAAGGGCAGCTGAGGCCCAGAGAGGGTGAATGGCTTGCCTGAGATGACACACAGATCCCTGATGAACCAGCCCCTGGGCCTTGTGCCCTAAAGAGAAGGCATCCCCCATTGGGTCTTTGGCCCGGCAGAAGGAGAATGAGTGTCCAGAGAGGCTAGAGTGGAGGCTGTGCCTCCATCTTCCCCAGTGTCCGGTCGGCCAGCCAGGGAGCCCATCGTCTTGTTTGGACAGCCATGATCTCTGGACTTTGGAGTCCTCAAGAAGAGGGGAGAGGGTTCCCAGGCCGTCATCTACCCCACTGTCTCCTCTTATTTTCCTTACTTTTTTGGAGGATTTATTTTTTCTGGTTTCAAAAGCAATACACAGGCATTATACAACTTTAAAACTAGTAGAAATTTACAAAGTGAATGTCTCTGTTATCCTAACCCCAAAGACCACCAAAGTCATAGCTTGGTGCCTATATGTCCCAACTTTTCTTCTCTTTTCGTATGTGAATGTTTACTATTATAAATTTTCACTCAAATGGGATCATACTTCGCATAATTTTCTGTAACTTTCTTTTTTAATCGGCACTGCATCTTAGCTGCCTTCCTCTGTTTCTACACCTATGATGATAATGATCACTAGCATTTACCATCTAAGTGCCGTGCAGGTATTAATTTAATTAATCCTCATACAAACTGTGAGAGGTGGATTCTGTTATTATCCCCATTTTACAGATGAGGTTGTTAACAGCTCCATAGTATTCCACTGTAGGGATTTATCAAAATTTATTCAACCATTCTCCTGTTCTCAGCGTTATAAACAGTGCTGCGAGGAATATCCTTGTACATCTTTGCACGCTCATGGAAATATTTATAGGACAAATTCCCGCAATTGAACTTGGTGGGTCAAAGAGTACCAACATTTTTGGTGTAACAGATTTTACCAAAGGGTCCTCCAAAAATATAATCCCGTGTTACCCTCCTACCAGCAGAGTAGGAGAAAGGCCTGTTGCCCCTCCCGTGTCATTCCTGCTTCTCCCTGGCCTGGGATGGGGTTCTCAGGCTGCCCAGGAGGCAACCAAAGTGCTCGAGAAGGGAAAGTTTCTTGACAGATAACCCTGCTGGTCATGCCATGTGCCACTGGTTTTCTTCCTGCACAGCTGGCCTCGCACACCACCCACCCTGCTCCAGCCCCACCATGAGCTGCACCCCAGGGCCCTATGGGAATGGCTTCCCTCTCTTCTCTACCATTTAACCCTACTAGTCAAGAAGTCCAGGGTCGGGAATTAGAGTCTTAGATTACTCACTCTGTGACCTCAAGCAAGTGACTTAACTTCTCCGGGCCTGTTCCCTCATAGGTGACAAGGAATAATCATAATCCCTGTACATCTAGTCTCCCCAAGGGACAAGATGAGAGAATGTGTCTGAAAAGGCTGTGGTTCCTGCCAAGGGCCAGGCAGAGACTGGTGGTTTTGCTGGCTAAAGTTTGGGCTGCCTTTGGGAGCACAGATGGATGGGCCAAGGCCCTGGCCTCGGGGAGCTCCAGGCTGCTGGCTGGGAGCAGGAGGAGAGGAGGGAAGAAGATGGAGAGGAATGGAAGTGGGCTGGGCCTGGAACTAGCCTCACTGCGTGTTCCCAAGCGGAGATCCCAGTGGGCCCGCCTGGTTCTTCTAGGACCATCTGGGGCAGCCCAGGCTGACCCTCAGCCTCTCTCCTCTGGCCTCCCTCAGTGCCCACAGACACTCTAGGACAGTCACCTCACTCCCACCTTGCCTTCTGTTCTCTCTCCAGTTGCTTCTCTCTTCCTCTTCTGGGCAGTAACCACCCCTCCCCAGCTCAGCCTAGCCTGGGGCAGGAGCTCCTGGGAAGCTGCCTGATGTGGAGTCAGCCCTAAGTTCACATCTCAGCCCTGCCGTTCACCGTCTGTGAGAACCTTGGGCCAGTCATGCTATAAAATGGGGATGAGAGTCCTCGCCCTGCCCGCACTCAGGGAAACGAGATAATGATCGGGAAGCCACTTTGGCAAAGCGAACATGAGCGTGAGCTGTGCTGTCTACCGTGTTTCTCAAACTACCTGCAGCCCAAAGGAAACAGGCAAGGGGCCCATTTTCATTTTCAATCTGCCACAAGTACGCAAAATACAACAAAAAATGAATTATTAGAAAAATTAAATTGAAAAAACATACAAATTATAAACCCAGTTTTTAAATTATATTCAACTCTGTTAAATTGATATAAATATTTCTAAACACTCTCAATTTATGTATTTATCTTGTCACTAACTAATAAAGGAATCCACGGCCTGGCGCTGGTCCACGGTCCACACTTTGAGTGGCACTGGTGTAGACACCACAGTGCCCACTGGAGCCAGGCTTAGGGGCAGGGCCAGAGGGTAGCTGCCCGTGTCCTGCCCCAAGGGAGCTGGGGAGCATGGCAGCTCTGTGGGCTTTGCCCCTGCTGTTCCCTCCCAGAACACCTTCTCCCCTCTCTGCATGGCTAACTCCCGGTTTGTCTTTCGAGGCCCACCTCAAGCACACCCTCTTCTTGAGAGCCTTCCCTGATGCCCAGGCTGCAGGTCAGCCCTCCCTCCACTGACTTCCACAATCCCAGGCACTACGTCCGCCCCCTCTGCGTTGCTGGTGGGTACACTTCATTCTCCCATGCTGCGTTGCTTGGAGGCAGGAGGCAGGTTATAAGCATCCGAGCATCCCCCTACTCTCCCACCCCTGGCTTAACCGAGGGTTTGAGACCAACGGGCAGTTAATGTGCGTGCTGGATGGGCAGACAAGTGGGCATGTGGGTGGGTGGATGGATGAAGAAATGGAAGTTTGGGGAGATGTATAGATGGAAGGATGGATGGACAGGTGGACAGATTGACTGATAGGAACTGGATGGATGAATGGATGGACAGAAGAAGAGACAGATGAATGGACTGACAGATTACGAAGGGATAGACAGGTGGATGAACAGACAGATAGGTGGACAGATCGACTATCAGGGGATGGATGGACGAGTAGGGAAATGACTAGATGCACAGATGAATGGATGAGTGGACAGATAACTGGGTACTCACTTGATCTCTACTCTGTTGTGCTTCCTCCTCCCTCACCTCCTCCTCCACTCTCACAATCTCAGGGCACAAAGATCAGTGGTTCCCATCTAGACCAGACTGAGTAGTCTACATATGATTTTTTTTTTACTTGGTATTTTCATAATTTAAGAGTGTTTGAACAATGTGACTGCTACTTGTAGTATCGCTAAACATGAATAGAGAAACAGAAAGTCTATAAAGGTGACGTGTGCTTCTTGCAAAGGGAAGTGATTTTCTTCATTCCTAATAGATCGAGACTCATATTTTTTGATAAACAATTGGGTGCCTCTGATATGAAAACTAATCTGGTCCAACTTCCTCACTTTAATGTAGTCATGTTTAATGATTTTTTCCTTCATGATTCTGTTCATCCATTTTACAGATGCAGAAACTGAGACCCAGATAGGGGAAATGACTTCCCAATATGCTGCCAGTTAGCAACAGAGCTAAGACTCCTCTTCCTCACTCTTGTCCACCTCTCCATCCTCTACTTCCTCCACTCACTCAACGATCTCCCCCTCTGCCAAATTCTCCTCTGGGGCCGATGCGTCCTCTCCCTCCTCCCCCCACCTACATGCCCATCCACCCCCAGCCATGGCAGGCTTGAGTGAGGCTTCCTGACTGTCCAGCCTGGTAACGGGATCTGAGGTGACTCCAGAGGTGGAGTGGCAGATTTTGTGTGTGTATGTGTGTGCGCATGTGGAAACTTGGTTTCTCTTTTAAAAAACTTTTAAATCTAACATACATATAAAAAGTGCACGCATCATAAGTATGCAGCTCAATGGATATTCGCAGTGAACACACCCATGTAACCTGAACCCAGAGAAAGAAACAGAATGTTAGCAGCACCCCAGAAAACCCTTCTCTAGCCCTTCTAGTTACCCTGAGGCTAAACACAGCCCTGACTCCCAACACCATAGGCCCGCCCACTTTGGAGCTTTAGATAAATGCAGTCTTACAGCAGATACACTTCCATGTCAGGCTTCTTTTGCTCAACATATTGTCCATGAGATTCATCCATATGGTTGCATTTGGTTGTAGAGTGTTCGTTCTCATTGCTGTCTTCATATTCCGTAGAGTGACTGCACGGCGCTGTAGTCGTCCGTTTGCCTGTTGATAGACATCTGGATTGTTTCCAGTGTTGAGTCAGTAAGAATAATGCTGCTATGAATAGTCTCGGATGTGCCTTTTGGTGCACATAGGCACACATTTCTGTGGTACTGCTGGGTCGTGAGGTATGTGGATGTTCAGCTCTGGCAGATACTGACAAATAGTTTTCCAAAGACATTGTGCAGAGTGACACTGGCAGCAGCCCTATCCTGGCGAGGCTCTGCTCGCACCACGTCCTCGTGAATGGTTGCTAGTCCTTCTCATTTGAGGAGGTAGGTACTTGTGAGGCAGGCAGGCATCAGAATGCCTGCATCCGAATCTCAGCTCTCTTCTTACCTTGTGACCTTCATTAAAGCCTGTTTCCTTGTCTACAAAATTGGTTGAAAATCATGGTGCTGTTATGAAGATTCCATAGACTGGTTAGGTTAGGCTCCATAAATATTAGCTATTTGTAATTAACTCTCACAATAACTCATTTCACCTCTCAGAGCCTCAGTTTCCTCTTCTGTAAAGTGGCGATAAAAATACTAACACACCCACATGCACACACAGTTGAGAGGATTACCAGTGAAGGGAATAAGGTATTAAAGTGCCTGATGTGAGATATAATACACATATTACAAAATTCACCTTTTTTCAGTGGCTATTAGTATACTCACAAAGTTGTGCCACCATCACTGCTATCTAATTCTGGAACATTTTCATCCCCCAAAGAGAAACCCTGTGTTCATTAGCACTTACTCAGCATTTCCCCACACCCAACTACTCCCAAACCCTGGCAACTGCTAATCTACTTTCTGTCTCTATGAGTATTAAAAGTGTTGAATCTTTGCTTTCTTATATTTTTTAACTTTTGCAAAAGTGAAATACCTTGCACTGGGACAGACACATAATATGTGCTGAATAAATGTTATCTCTGCGTGTGTGTGTTTGGATAGATGGATAGGCAGATAGATAGAAAGAATGAGCACACTAAGTAGACAGATATAATATAAACTCATTCACTCAACAGTTACCCATTTGCACGTTTGCACATGGAAGGAAAGTGGTCTATGGAGAGAAGTAGGATGTGATTCTTGCTTTCACAGAATTCGCCATCTAGTGGGACAGAGAGGCATATGCACCACTCACACGAATGCAAAGCCCAATGAAATCAGAGTTGTGTCTGAATCAGGGTTGTGGGAACTCAGGGAAGATGTCAGAGGTGGAGGTGGCGCTTCTAGGATGGGTGAGCTCTCCTGACGTGGAGGGGCAGCCTAGGGGAGGGACCTGAGAACAAAGGCTGGGAGACAGGGATGGTGTTGCGTGAGGCGGGATCGCCGCCGGGACAGCCAGGTCTTCACACCCCAGTCAGGACCTTGTGCTGCACCTCCACGAGAACAAGACTTGTCTGTAGAGAAGTTATAAGCACCAGGCAGCGAGTGAGAGGCTGAGTGGGAAAGGGAGCTAGAGGGTGAGCCGGGCTGGCTCACACAAGCCTGCACTGCCATCTGGGCAAGGGCACCCTGCATGGGCTGGGCCCACGGCTAGGCACGCCATGGTCCTCGTACCACCAGCTAGTTTGACTATGGCTAGCATCATATTTAAGAGGAGAAGGCGGCAGTCTCAGAGGTGAAGGAGCCTGGACTTCAAAGTCAGACCTGGCTCTGGCCTTTCTTGGCTGGGGACCTTGAGCAAATGTTCAGCTCTCTGAGCCTGTTTCTTCAACTGTAGACAGGAGGTAGGTGTTACCCCAGTAGGATTACAGATGAGGCTGCCAAAGAGTTGGACACAGTGCCTGGAATGAGAAGTGCATGCTTCCTTAGACGGCCGTACGGATGCCTTGGGGAGACTGGACAAGGCAGATGAAGCACACATTCAAGGCCCCAGCAAGGTTGGGGAGTTAAAACTTTTTTTTTTGGAAAAAAAATTTAGTAATTGATATATGTATTTTTTTAGTTGAAGATGTCATCATGGGAGAAATCAGAATTTCTGGACTTCCTTGCATTTCTTGTACAATGTAGTGCTGTTTTGTTTTGAATGACACATGGAGGGATTGTCTTTTCAGTGCTTCGGCCTCCAAAGGTGTCACTTGGCCCTGAGGAGGGCAGAAATGGGGTGCAGATGCCTGTCGAGGCCAGCCGATGGCAGGGGAAAGGGAGCCTCATGGAGCGAGGGAGACAATGCACCCAATGAGGCCTGGCTCAGGGAAGAGTCTCTTGAAGCGCAGGAGACAATGCTGAGAGTTTCTCCTGGGGACAGGAGGCCTGGGGGAGCACGGTAGGGTGAGCTGGGGACACTGAGAGCAGAGACACAAGGGTGGTGAGAGTTGCGGGACCCTAAGAAATCACTGAATTCAACTTCCCCATTTTACAGGTGGAAAGACAGAACCCCAGCAAGACAGCGATTTGCCCAGGGTCCTTCATGGAATTAGGGGCAGAGCAAGGATTAATTCACGTCTCTGCCAGCTAGGAGGTTCCAAGAGACCCTGCTTCCTCTCCCCGCCCTCCCCCCCACCACCGTGGCCACCATCTCCTCTCAGTGCACTAAGCACCCCCTGCTCCAAGCATCCCCAAATCCCTAGTGACCAGTGTGGGGGTTCAGACACTCTAGGGCCCACAGGCTGGGGGAGAAGGCAGACAGGCACCTAAGGGATAAGTAGTCATCCTGTTGGTCTCTGTGCCATGGGTCCCAAAAGGGCCACTTAGGGATGGCTCTCTCTCCAGAGGAGGCAGGCTGAGGTGGGCACCCAAGGGCCCCCAGAATTCGGCAGAGATGAGCAGGGGGAATGCACCCCCTGCAGAGAGCAGCAGGGAGCAAGTGGGGGAGAGCAGCTGGGGTTCCTGGGAACATGAGGTGACTGTTTGGCAGGGACAGAGGGTACCTGGCCAAGGGACATGGGTGGGTGGAAGCGCGGGCCTATCAGCAGCCTCTGGTAAGCATTTCAATATGTCAGGAGTTCCCCGGGCCCTCAGGGCACTGCTGTTTGAGTGTGGGACTGTGTGGCCCTACCATGGAAGAAAATGCTGTGTGGGACCCTTTTCCAAGCCTCTAGCCCCCAGCTGACCACCTCCTCCCCTTTCCCTCCTATGACCACACATGGACCACACCTTGCAAAAGCCAAGGAAGGTTAGCATTGCCTCCAGCCCTCCCTTGCCCCCTACCAGGGACAGCCCTGGGTGGGAAACCTCGAATCCTAGATCCGGCTTTGTTACTGTCCCTCTGTAGATCCTTGGGTGTGTTTCCTCCTGTGGACTCTGGTGTCCCCTCGAAGTGGGGCAAGAACCCCACCTCTGAGGGTTGTTAAAGGTGCCAGTGAGGGGACAGGTGTGAATACCTCAGACCAAACAGTCTGGTTTGTATCCTCAGGCTGAGAGGAGGGCCTGCAGAGCAAGAATATAAGCTGAACCTCATGGTCGGTGAGAGGACGGGTCCAGAGCTCCTGAGCAATGGCCTGCCTGGGGATGTCCAGGGCAGGGTGACCAAGGCTCCACCCTGCCAGCGTCACCCATCACCACTGTACCGAACCCGCCGGCGGCGCGGGATTCATGTAACCCTCTGGGGCCTCTGTGCAGGCGTAGTGATGATCATAATGGTAACTGGGGGTGCTGAGACCTCCCTGTGTGCCACACAAGACTCGGGAGAGGTGGGTGCTTCCAGCTTTGTGGAGGACTGAGAGGGGGTGAATGTGAGCCGGAGATCGGGGAAGTCAGGTTGGTAGTAATTAGGTGAAGGGCCTCACCGGAGGGCGCCCCTGGAAGCAGGAACCCCAGGCACTGAGGCGCTTCCAGGCTCAGGGGTGAACGACTGATAGTTGACTCCTCCAGAGACCCTTTTTGAGCGAAGTAGGGGCGGTTGTACCGGGACTCGAAGTGGTCACAGCAGAAGGAAAGGCGGGAGAGGAGATAGGGACCTCCTCCTCTTCCAAACTCCAGACCCGCGGGAACTCCCCGGCCCGAGCGCGCACACCTGGCGTATTGATTATGCTAATACAAGCCCCGCCTCGTCCGCTCCCTAGGCGGGGTCGCCCCGAACTGCCAATTGGGATTGTGGGGCGGGGCTATGCTAATGAGGCTGGTCTGGCCCGAGGAGCGGTGCCCGGGGCCCCTGCGTGCCCAGGCGAGGCGGCGGCAGCAGCGGTGACCATGGCTGGAGCGCTGGCAGGTCTGGCCGCGGGCTTGCAGGGCCAGCGGGTCGTCCCCTGCCCGGACTCGGACTCTGACACAGACTCGGAGGGTCCGAGTATCCGGCGCAGCGCGAGCGTGCTGCTCCGCTCGCAGGTCATCCACAGCGGTCACTTCATGGTGTCGTCGCCGCACAGCGACTCGCTGACCCGGCGGCGCGACCAGGAGGGGCCCGTGGGGCTCGCCGACTTCGGGCCGCGCAGCATCGACCCCACACTCACCCGCCTCTTCGAGTGCATGAGCCTGGCCTACAGGTGAGGGCGGCTCCGGGGCCCGACGGCCTCGGCCCTCCTTGGTGGGACGGCGCGCTGGGGCCCCGGACACCCCACCCGGCCCCGAGCCTTGGTCCCTGGCTGCCCTTGGATACTCCAGCCACACCCTGGACAACCCCTACCCAAGCCCCGAGCGTCCTCTGACCCTGGCCCAGCGCACCGGCCCCCCGACCGGCGTGCATACCGCCTGGTTCCCATTCCTCCCTCCCGAGGGCGCGCACCACCTTCCCTCCGCCTCGACCTCCACAGGCCCACCGCGGGCCCCTCTCCGCGATCCCGACTCCTTTGCCCCTCAAAGAAATGCAAGGGCAACTCTCGCGCTCCCAGGACCCTAGGCCATGCTGTTAACCCCACTCTCCACCCCGGGGCCACTCCACCCGACCACCTGCAGCCCTCTTCTCCCTCCCCTGCAGCCCCGGCCCAGAACCACTCTATTCCTGCACCCTCGAGATACTCCTCGTGCCCCTGGTTGTCCTAATTCATAGCAAAGTCGACCGAAACCCAGCCTCTCGTCCACCCCGCACCCCCTAATTGCCGGGACACCTGTTCTTGACCTACTAGGTCGAGGGTGGCGGGAGGAGGGTGCCCTGGGCGGACCCAGGGGGGCGCAGCTTGCAGAGGTTCCCAGCCGTGGCCCGGCAGGGGGTGCTGCAGGCGCTCGGGGCTGGTACCCGAGAGGCCTGGGCTCGCCTACCCGGGTCGCCGCGCGGGGCCGAGCGCCTAACGCAGCATGGGACCCCCGCCTAGCGCGTTGCAGAGCGCGAGGGCCGCGCCCGCCCAGAGCTCCACACCCGCGTCCCTGGGGAGGGCGCGAACCAGGGTCCTGGCCCAGTGCCCTGGAGCAAAGTTCCCTGGAGCGGAGGGGCCAGGATAAATTATCAACGAAAACCGTAGGGGAGAAAGGAGGATCGGCCAGCCTTGATCTTTTCTCTGTGCAAATATTCCTCTTCCTCCGCGGCGCCTCCTCCCCTTCTGAGAACTGCTGGCTACGGACTCGCACTTGTAGCTCTGACTGGGAGCCGGAGCCGGGGTGGAGATTGCGGGGGAGTGCGGCCCACCCCCAACCGCGGCCGCCCAGCCGCGACCCCATTGGCTGGAGCGGTGTAACCTTGGCCCACAAGCTCTGGCCCCAGCCCAGGTCATGTTGCAACCTGATCGTCCAGGGCGCCGGACGATGTGGAAAGTTCAAATTCCCGTCCCTTTCCTCCCTCCCCCACTCGGGCATCACGGGACGCTCGAGACAGGGCATCCAAGGTTCTGGTACACCGGATGCGGGCACTTCTCCACCCCAGGTCCTCCCAGGGCCCCCCATGTCCCACCCACCCCCAACTTCAGCTTCCTGCTTTATACCACACGCCGCTCCACCTGCGCTGGCTCATGCCCACCCTCCACCCTGGACCCTGGGTGACCAAAAGGCGAGGAGGCTCAGGGGAGGTGGCAAGGGAGGGGAGGGAGCACACTGCGAGAACGACCCCCACTAAGAGGCTGACTGGGGGCTGAGGTGACCCCAGTCGGGGCAGCTGAGGTGAAGGGGGCTGTGCTTTTCCCCTAAACCCCCGGAATATCCCATCTAGCTGTCCGGCCCTGGCTGGGGGCCTAAGCACAGGGCAGGGAGGTGGCTGAGTTCTAGAGGAACTTTCGGATTCCCCCATTTGGTAGAAGAAAACACAGGCTAAGACTGGAACAGTTTTAGCCCCTAAAGACCCCTAATTACAGGGGTTCCCGGGAGGGGAGAGGATTGCAGAAGCCAGGGTGTCCCAAGAGAGTGACTGGATGGGAAGGGGACAGCAAGGCAAGGTGCTGGAGGACTGGCCAGCTTTCCCTTCAGCAGGGCAGTGTGGCTGAGGGGGGCCTTCTCTTCTAGAAGCAGGTCCATGTTCCATGGTTCTGTGGGTGGAAGCCCCAGGGAGGCAGGTTCTGGAACCTCCAAGAAAACACTTACTCATGGCCTCAGGGATGTGGGGGAGCAAGCAAGACCCAGTCAGGGAGACTAAAGGAGTTCCTTAGGGAGATAGGGAGACACGGGGGCGGAGTGGGGGGCTGAGCTAGTTCTGAGTCTTCCCCATCCCATCCCATCCCCAAGATTCCCGGATTTTCTGTTGGTCTAAGAAGATCTTGAACCCTGGCCCCAGGCTTTTGCTCCAGGCTGGACCCCTCCACTCCCCTCCCCTGCCTGGCCCAGCACAGCCCAAATCTTTTCCTCCTGGGCCTGGATGTTGTCACTGTCTCATCTCCCCCAACCCTGCCTGGCCACAAAGCCACAGGCTCAGCAGGGAAATGGAGGAGAGAGGGCAGGCAGGCTGGGGGTGGGGCACTGAGTGGTCAGAGTGGGCTGGGAGGTTGCTGGGATACAGGCAGGCGCAACAAACTCAGGAGTCCCCCCAGGTGCCACAAAAGAAGCTGGCCCAGGAGGTATCAGAGTGCCCCTCCCCTCATGTCTCCCTGCTGGACAGATGGTGTTTATCTCATTCGGGAGGGAGAGGGCCGGCCAGCAGGCCTGGGTGCTTAGGCTGTGTACTCGATTTGGGTAATGAGGCCTGTTGTGCCCTGGGTGGCAGTCCCCCCCACCCCCCATCCCCAAAGCAAACACAGGATCCTGGAGACCAGAGAGGAGAGGGGATCCAGTGACCCATGTACCCAAGGGGTTGCAGAGTCAGACTACCACCCAGTCACCCCTCACCCCTAGGATGAGGGAGAGGTCCCTGGAGAGAGCAGGCCTGGCTTTCTGCAGCCTAAGCCTTGGGGCCTCAGCATTGCATGTGAGCAAGGGTTGGAGAAAGTGGGCCAGAGGAGACTTGGATACACCCCCGGCCTGTGGACCACGAGGAGGCCGGGAGGGAGGAAGGGACCGGCGGGGGTCTAAGACCCTGAACATCATGACCTAGGTCAGCTCCCGGCGGGTGGCAGGCTTGGCCTGTGCCTAGCAAGCTCCTCACCTGTGTGGAGCCCTTCCGTCTGGTGGATTTGATTGACTGCTAGGGTCAGAGTCAGGGTGCTGTCTGTCCACTGCCACCACTCCACCATCCTAGCTGCCTTCCTTTGGGCCCTGATTACCATTGTCTTGTGCATACCCCTGAGACAGGGCACACCTTCCTGCTTGGTCCAGATTGGCATCTTGGGGTTTGGGACTGGACAGACAGCAGAAGGGCAGTGAAAAGGCTCCCTCTCCACCTGGACAAACTTTATCCATCCCCTGGGCCTAAGGGGCCCAGCAGGACTGATGGAGAAAAAGCCACAGGGCCTGAGTGAGTCTCCCCCATGTGACCTTGGGCATGTCCCTTACCCTTCCCGAGGCTCAATTTCCTTTAGTAAGAAATGGGTCCCAGAACCCTCCCTCGCCAGCCTAGAAGACGAGGCCTGTGAGGCCGCTGGGCATTGTGGGTATGAGGACTGAGCTGATCAACAGGGTTCAGCCCTGGCTTTGGTTCTGGCAGCAGATTAACAAGCAGGTCTCACCAGAGAACACAAGGGCCCCTAGTGGGGACCTGGGAGGGTATTTTAAAGGTCTGAGTCTTGGTAGGAATCTCAGGTCAGTTAGAGTGAGGGGGTCCCTCAAATGGCCCACCCTAGGTGAGTGCCTGGTGCAGGGGAAGAGTGTGGAGCCAGCCCTGCAGAAGCGCCCTCCCACTTTCCCCTTTCTCCAGCACCCCCTGACCCAGCCCTCTCCCTCTAACAGCGGCAAGCTGGTCTCCCCCAAGTGGAAGAATTTCAAAGGGCTGAAGCTGCTCTGCCGAGACAAGATCCGCCTCAACAACGCCATCTGGAGGGCCTGGTATATCCAGTGTGAGTGGGCTGCATGTGGGGCTGCCCAGGAAACCCCCAGGGCCCTCGGGGCCGGCACCAGCAGAGGGCTGCTGGTCTTTTGGGGAGACCAGGCCCCCAGCACCAGGACAGCTTTGGACCCCCAGAGGGCCTTGGGGAATGTGAAGTTGGGCACAGCAGGGGTCACCCCTTGGAAGTCCTAAGGTGGGCTGAGATTTGGGGAAGAGTTCAAGACCCATTCCACATCCCATTAGTGCAGTCAGGCGCCTCCAAGGCCGGGGCGGAAAGAGGCGTCAGACAATGTCTGGGCCGATTGCATCACTTTGCAAATGGGGAAACTGAGAATCTTCCACTGGTCTCCACCAGCCTTTCATTGAAGTCCTTTCTGAACACCCAGTAGGAGCCCCCCGATGGAGATTTTGGGGAGGGCGCCCAGAGAGGTCATGTGGTATAGTAGAAGGGACTCTGGACTTGGAGTCACCCAGAGCTGGTTTCCCACCCTGTTTCTGCCTCTTGCTGGCTGTGTGACTGCAGGCAAGTGTCTAACCTCTCTGAACCTATTTCCTCATCTATAAAATGAGGCCAGTAGTCCTACCTTGCATGGTTGGCACAAGGATAATGGGTAGGAACGGGCCTGGCACAAAGTTAGTGCTCAATAAATGATGGTTGAATCCAATGTACCCTTGAGGAGGTCACGGTCATTTATTTGGGGATACAAGACTCACTCACCCCTGTGGCAGGGTAGCAGAGGCTGAGAGGGCTTGGACTGTCGGCCGTGTGCTGGGACCTTGTCCAGCTCAGTTCGGTGCTGCTGCAGGATCAAAGGCTGCACTGCAATGGGAAGCCTGGCCCAGGACGGTGCACACAGGGCATTCTCTGTACTGTCCCCCCTGGGTTCCATCCAAGCAGAGAGAGGGAGTGTTTTCTCGTCTCTGTTCACCTATGTGCCTGGCACTGTCACAGATCATCTTCTCTAAGGCTTCCTAGCAACCCGGGGAGATAGGTATTATCACCCCCATTTCATGGAGGAGTGACTGAGGCCCCGAAGGTGAGTGACTTGTTCAGGGTCACAGGGCATAAAAGAAGCAGAGGTGTGGCCAGCCAGTCAGGGCTCTCCAGCTCTCAGCCTGGCACTCCTTCCACAGCTCCCAGCTGGCTGGCTTCCCGTCCTCATCTGAGAACACGCAGGTCGCCTGGCCGGGCAGTGGGAGCTCTGTGCCTTTTGAATGTTTTCTTGGGTCTCTGCCATTTCTGAGAACTTGCAGGAGGGCCCTGGCCAAACAATAAGGCTTTTAGGCCAGGGGGAGTCAGTGTCCCCCCACAGAGTTTCACCCTGCCCCCCCAAAGCTGGATGGGACACAAATATCTGTCTCTGCAGAATAAATTTCTGATGCCACCGGGGGTCCTGGCCCAGACAGACAGACTCTGGTCTCCAGCTAGTGCATAGGGTGCTGGGAGGACTCCAGATTCTGAGACAGATGGAGGTGGGTTTGAGGCAAGTTCTAGCATGCGCTAGCTGTGTGACCTTGGGAGAGTCCCTGGCCTCTGCTAGCCACAGCCTGCTCACTTGTAAAATGGGAATAATAGGAAGCCTGCTGCTGAGGTTTGCCGTGGGTCTTCAGTGAGAGCATCCATGCCTCAGCCCAGGCCCTCATGCTCAGGGGCCCCCGGAAGGTGCGCTGCTGGCATTTATTGTTATTACTGTGGTCGCAGGGGCAGCACACGCAGGCACACAACAAATGTCAGGACGCCCCCTCCTCCCTGAGCACCCAAGGTTGGAGGGTGGGCTTCAGGAAAGGGAGACAAGGAGACTGCTGGAAGGCTGACTGGCCCCGCCTCCTCGAGCCTGCCACCCCTCCCCAGGCTCCTGGCCTCCCAGACGCCTTCCTTTCCCACATCCCAAACTCGTCTGGGTGTCCCGTGAGCCCCCCCGAGCACTGTGCGCCTCTGGGGGCCGACTCTCCCCATGCACTCGCTCATGTTGTATGTGTGCTCTCATTAGCTCTCCCACCTAAGCTCGGAGCGTCCTGACCCCCCGGGGCTACCCTGCCCCAGCGTGTATTAGGTGGCTGCATGGAACGGATGAACTTATCAGTGGTGAACTCATCGATAAAGCCCGCCCCAGCTCCAGGAAGCCACATGGTCACTGCCCTTCCGTCCAGAGTGCAGGATCCCTGGCAGGGGAGGGAGAGCCCAGCCAGGCCTGCTCAGCCCTGTCTCAAGAGTATAAGCCAGGGGCAGATACTCTTGGAGACCCTTCTTGCTCTCACCCCCTGGGCCCATCCTTTGTTTTCTGTCCAAGCCATGCTCAGCCACCAGGACAGACCCCCTCCCCCAATCCCATGGGAATAGTTTCGGAAATGTCCTTTAGGACAGAACTTTGTAAATGATGCTGAAGGTCCCAATAAATTTGATGTTTGGGTGGTCCTCCTCCTCTGTGTCCTCATTTGTCCCAGAGGAAGTTTGCCGAGGGCTGAGGCAGGATGGGCCCCCACCAACACCCATGAAGGGTGAACGATTGTCCTCTTTGTCAGGACTGCCAGGAAGAGTCACTGCTTGGGGGTTCCAGCTTTTCGAAGGCCTGCTGTGTGCCAAGCTCCGTGCCAGATGCCGGGATTCGGGGCCAAAGGACACAGCTCCTGCTCTCCTTCCCAGCGGGGGCCAGCACGCAGAGAAATGGCCAGGGCTGGGCGGAGAGTGAGGCAGACAGGACCATGGGGTTTCAGAGAAGGGAAGGCTTCCTGGAAGGGGGCTACCCCGGGCTCTCCTGACAGATGGGCAGATGTGGACAAGGCAGAGGAGGGAAGGGCAGTGCCGTGTAGAATAAGACCAGAGTGTGGGTTGTGTGGGGCAACAGCAAGACACTGTTTGGCTTCAAGGTGGCGCATATGAAGGAGAACGAAAGGGGAGGAGCAGGCAGGGCCAGTCGTGGAGCCTTGGAAGCCAAGCTAAGGGATATGGACTTTATCCTGGAGGATTCAGGAGCCGTGGAGGGCTTCAGGCCTGAAGTGCGCTTCAGGGGGAACTGGCCTGGCCACAGCAGGAAGAAGAACTAGAGGGTGTTGAGGCTGGAGACAGGGAGGTCAGGTGAGAAATGACACCAGACCAGGGGGTGACAGGGAGAATGTGGAGGAGGAAATGTCCCAGGTCCTTGGAACTGAGAGAGTGCTGGGATTAGACGGGAACCCCGGGCGTCATGGGGAGTTCCTGTGACTGAGAGGCTGTGTTGGCAGGGAGGCAAAGGCTTGGGAGGGATGCTCCCAAACATGTGAGAGGAACACATTTTGGGACATCCTAGTGGAGGTTCCCCAGGCAGCTGGGAAATGGGTCTGAGACTGGACAAGGGCAGGATGAGAGAGGCCGCGAGCTGGGCCTTGCAGAGGGGCCGGTGAAAAGCGGTCAGGGAGGCTGGGAAACAGAGGAAAGGCTCCCGGGGCTGAGGCAGGAGAGGGGTGGTGAGGGAGGAGGGGGCTGCTCAGCAGTTGAGGTCCAGGAGGATGGGACTGGGGAGGGCCAGGGCCCTGAGTTCAGGAGCTGGGTCGGTGGGACGGGCGTGGGGGTGGAGGCTGAGCTACAGGAGGTGAAGGTGGGACTGGGAGATGCAGAAGTGCAGGTGGTGAGTGACACTCTGCCAGAGTCTCAGGGGAACCAAAGAGGTGAGGGGAAGAAGGTGAACTTGTTCAGGGAACAAGGGAAGGGAAAGTTTGGGAGGTGACAGAGAGCCTGGCATGTGTTTATAGGTCAAAAGGATTGGAGAGGGGAGGGGAGTGGAGGAGGTGGAAAAAAGGCTCAAGTAGGTGGCCTGAAGGACAAGCAGTGGTTCTCTGAGATGAGCGAGGGCCGTACTAAGGAGCCTGAGTCAGGGGACCCCTGGCCTGCCAATCTGACCAGAACCTTCTTGGGGCAGCTCAGTTCTTGTGGCCTGCCCCACAATCCCATTCAGCAAGCATTGCCTGTACACCTACTAGGCTTCCAAGGAAGGCAGAGGAGGTGTGGGGGGTAGGTTTCACAGAGGGGCATAGAAATGGGAGATATGGCAGGGCTAGAGCAGGCAGGAAGGCTTCCTGGAGGAGGTGGCACTTAATCTGAGGATCCAAAGCCAGGCAGGATTTCACAGTGTGGCACTTGAGTCTTAGTCCCCTTTGGGTGCGAGACGGCGGAGCTGGGCACCGCTGACCTGGCCCCCTTCTCTTAGATGTGGAGCGGAGGAAGAGCCCCGTGTGTGGCTTCGTGACCCCCCTGCAGGGGCCTGAGGCTGATGAGCACCGGAAACCGGAGGTAGCTGAGACTGAGGACCACCGCCCACCTGCCTCCCCACCAAGCCTGCCCCTACTTTCCGTCACTCCTCGCCCTGGGCGGGAGGGTCTGGCCCAGACGCGGATTGGGCGCGGCGGGGGGACGACGCGTTGGTGTTGACCCTCGCACTGAGCCTCTCCCCGACCCTCCCCAGGCCGTGGTCCTGGAGGGGAATTACTGGAAGCGGCGCATCGAGGTGGTGATGCGCGAGTACCACAAGTGGCGCATCTACTACAAGAAGCGGGTCAGTGGGGGCCCGGGGGAGGCTCCGGACCTTTCCCCTGCGGCCGCTGCCACCGCCTCTCTTGGAAGAGCGCTGGAGGGGCTCTCCCCGACTCCGCCCTCCATTAAGATCCAGGCCGACAGCGCCACCGTGTGGCCACAGGGGCCCCTTGCAGCTCCTTACCTCCCAGGGCAGAGGAGCTCCTGAGGGGAAGTGGGGGATCTCCTTGATCTGTGGGAGCTTGTGAGTAGGGGAGGCCTTGGCGGGAACGATGGAGGAGGGGTCAAGGGACACAGTGTCCACCTCTCTGTGTTCCTGCAGCTCCGTAAGTCCAGCAGAGAAGGGGATCTCCTGGCCCCCAAGCAGGTGGGTGCTCCCTGGACCCAGAGAATTGACAGCTTCCTTCCTGGGGGGGCGGGGGCGGGGCGTGGCGGGAGTAGGACAGTGGCTGTGGGTGAGGATGGGAAGTGAGGGAGTGGGCGAGGCTGTTGTCCTCTGACTAACTGAGCCCTTCTCCCCTTGGGGAGGGAAGCCTTGGCGGGCACAGTGGTGGAAAAACACCAAGGCTTCTCGTTGACTGAGCAAGGGGTGGGGAGGCACGGGGGAACGGAGGGCCCTAAGAACTGGGGTCCAGATGGGAATAAGCACAGGGGCAGGAAGGGGACCCTTGTGTCTTCAGCGGGCCATCCCTGTCTGTCGCCTGGGGGGCGATGTTAAGAGGCCAGTGGGGTGACCCTAGCCTTCCAGGCAGCAAACTGGGCCCACCAGAGAGAAGCGAGGAGGGTCTGTGCAAAGAGAGGCCTTCTAGCCAGCTGATCATTTCATCTCCCAGGCCGGGGCGATATGGAAGGGCCTGGGGCAGTGGGTGACCCCTGTGTCCCCAGATGGGGAGGAGCGGGGCTGCTGATGGCTCTGTCTCCTAGGCGGAAGGCGGGTGGCAGCCACCGGAGCGATGGTGCGAGCAGCTCTTCTCCAGCGTGGTGCCCGTGCTGCTGGGGGGCCCGGAGGAGGATCCCGGCACGCGGCAGCTTCTGGACCTCGATTGCTTTTTGTCCGACATCTCCGACACACTCTTCACCATGACTCAGCCCAGCCCGAAGCCCCTGCAGCTGCCCCCAGAGGACGGTGAGGGCCTGCTCCCAGGAGAGGAGGCCTGTGGGAGTGCAGGCCGCCAAGAGGGGACAGCGGGGGATGGGTGCCCCTACTCCACCCTTCCTGCTGTTCCTGACGGCACCACTGCCCCCTCCAGCCTACGTCGGCAATGCTGACATGATCCAGCCAGACCTGACACCTCTGCAGCCCAGCCTGGATGACTTCATGGAGATCTCAGGTGGGGCAGGCCCCTCCCCCTGGGTGGGGTGGACGGGCAGGGTCAGACAGGGAACCTGGGCAGGGAAGAGGGGACCAGGGCATTGGAGCTGCAGGCTCTGGGAGTTCCCAGGAAAGCAATGGATGCTGGGACTCTCTCAGGGACTTTGATTTGTTTGGGCCTATTTATTATTTACATAATTAATTTTAAAAGCTATTTATTAAAGAACATTTCAAACATACACACCAGTAGAGAGAGAGTAGTTCAATGAATGCTCGTGGAACCATCACCAACTTCAACATTTATCACTCTTGGCCAGTCTTGTTTCTTCTAGACTTCACACACTTCTCCCCTGCTATATTATTTTTAAGAAAATCTCAGGTATCGTGTCTTGTAAGGCACTTTCTAAAGTGGTGTGTTTCCCTGCCTCCGTCTTCTGACCCCCAGGGCACCGGGTCACTCATTTCTTCCATCCCACCAGAGGTACTGATGTCTGTAATAGCGCATGGGGACAGATATCTCTTTCTATTTTCACAACCAACTCTCCCACGTTGCTTTCTTCATTCAGCCGCGGGTCTTGGAGACTGCTCCCGAAGTTCATACACTTTGGGGACTCCGGAGCCATTCTGGGGGTCAGGTAGACATCGGGGCTCAGCCTGTCTCAGCCAAGACCCAGGGGACAGAAAGGAGGTCCTGGCGTAGTTTCGGTGACCCCTCCACTCTTTCCCCACAGGGTCCTGGGCCCATCAGTCAAGAGGTGGAGGCCTGTGGGGCGGGAACTAGGGAATGAGGAACCACCCCCACCCCTGCCTCAGCCCTGGGCGGGAGTGGGGACTGTGGGGGCAGAAGTGTTGATGGCAGTGCCCTGGGAGCAAACCGGCCTGGGAGGGCAGCGGCCCTGTCTGGGCACACAGACCCCTGCCACAGGTAGGAGCCCAGCCACCCCCACCCCCGGCTCTGGGCAAACCTGGGGCTAGGAAGCGACGTCTCTCAATCCGGGGTGGCTGCTGGTGGGGGCGAGCATGGGCAACCTGTGGTAGGGGATGTCATGCAGAGGAGGTGGCTGGTGTGGCCCCTTCAAGAGCTCCATGCACAGGGAGGGCAGGAGCACAGGGGCCACCGGGGCTGCCTCTGATTTTCCCCAGGAGCTCCTCACTTGAGAGGAAACCCAGTGAGGGGGCCGGAACTCGAGGGAGGGAGGAGGCTTAGTGAGGGGAGGGCTCGGTGAGGTACAAGTGGTCTGGTGAGGGGTGCCGAGGGAAGGGGAAGGGGCTGATGATGGGAGAGGGGCTGGGGAGAGGACGGCAGGTCAGTGGGGGGACAGCGGCTAGGAAGGGACTCAGGCTCAGCGGGTGGCTAGGACTAGGAAGCGACTTCTCTCAAGGCCAGTGAGGACAAGTGGGCAATCTATGGTAAGGGGATGGTGGGCCTCAGTGATGGACCCAGCAGCTCATTGCACCATGAGGCCTGTGACACCTGGGGAGTGGGCAGCAACAAGAGCAGGGAGCTGCTCTGTGGCCGTCATCCTGGGACTGGGCTGAGTAGGCAGCTGGTTCTAGAGCCCAGACCTCAAGGGGCCTAGTGACGAGGCTTATCGTCCTGGGGGAGTGGAGGATCAGTGACTGCTCACCCTCTGCCACCCAGTCCTTCTGTTAAAGGGAGGCAGCAGGACAGCAAGACGATCCCTACCTTCTAACCTTGTGGCCGAGAAAGACACGCATACACACACACTCAGACACACAGACGTGAGCATAGAACACCTCACATCAGGGCAGGTGCACACAGACAGAGCTACAGACCATGGGACAGACACGGGGGAGACCACACACTGACACGTAGAGCCAGCTGCCCAGCGACACCCGAGCCCCAGAGTCACACAAGAGGCACACACTGGTTTAACCCTGTCAGGCTGGAGGTTCTGTGTGGTCATATCTGTCCCACTGCTGGGTCTCCTTCGAGGTGGCCCCTGGGAGAGAGACCTGACCAGCTCTGTTGGCTTGGGGCCTGGGCCCATCAAAGGCTGGTGAGGTCAGATCTGACCAGACCAGGAGGCCTTGGGCGCTGGTGCAGACCGAAGGCTGGTCAGGGTCAGAGAAAGGTGCCCGGAAGGGAGCGGGTGGGCGGGTGGCGCCCGGGCCGGGATGTGGTTAAGCCGCGGGCAGCTGCTTCCCCAAACCAGAATAGCCTGGGGCTCACACAACCCGCACCTCAAACAAGCCGTCGGCCCCCACCCCGCCAGCTCTTCCAGGCTTTCCAGCCCCCCACTCTGAGCCCACTCTCTGACTCCTGCTGTCACCCCCTCAGCCCCTTCACTCCACGCCTGGGCTCCATCCTTGTAGCCCCATCTCTTGACCTTCCAACAAAGCAACTTGTCCCAGATTCGCTGACTGCCTGCCCCCTCACCCCTAACTCACCCCTTGAACTCCTGTCACCCTGGGGCTCCTCCCCGTCCCAGACCTCCTCCCTTGGACCCCACCCCTTTCCCTCCCTGGCACTTTTACTGCCCTTTATGTCCCCAGCAGGGCTGGTAACAGGAGCAGACACGGGAGTGCCCAGGGCTGGGGATGGGGAAGGGGGCCTCATGAGTCAAGTGTGGGGCTCCATGGGAGGGCTGCTGCCTGGGGTCCTGCTCACAGCCCCACACAGTCCCCCGTTGTCTCCCACTCAGGCCCATCCCATTCGAGCCTCTGTTGCTGCTTCCCCTGAGTGAGACAGAAACTCTCCCAGTTTCACAATCTCCTGTGGAAGCCCCCCCTTCCCCCGCTGGCCCCCACCCCACCACCACTCTGGCCTGGGGACAGGGCACGAGGCCCGCTCTCCTCCCCCTGCTTCCAGACAGGCCTTAGCCCTGACTGCTGCTGCCTTGTGTGTCTCAATCACAGATTTCTTCACCAACTACCGCCCCCCACAGACGCCCATGCCTTCAAACTTCCCAGAGCCCCCCAGCTTCAGCCCCATGGCCGACTCCCCCTTCAGCAGTGGGATCCTGGGTTCAGAGGTGCCCCCTGCCTCCTCAGCCATGACCCACCTCTCAGGGCATAACCGCCTGCAGGTGAGCTCGCCACACACCCACCCCCCAGCCCTGTCCCACTCACCTGCCTATGTCCAGGAGTTTTTCAGGGTACTTCCCAGGTGCTAGTCCTGTGCTTGGTCGACCAAGAGGCTGGAGAAAAACCCCATCTCTGCCCTCCAGGAGGGTGCAATTCAGCTGGGGAGGAAAGACCCTGGTGAAGCAGAACTGACAAGATGGTTGTGGGAGGGAGGCTGAGGGCAGGGGAGCTTGGAGCAGAGCACCACCGAGGGCTAGGTTGCTTGTGGAGGGCTTCCTGGAGGAGGGGGAGTTCTGGGCCTTAGTGAACGGGTCAGGTTTGGACAGAAGAAAAGACCAGTAGAAAGCAAGCCAGATGGGAGGAGAAGCATGAATGGGAGCGTGGAGTCAGGAAGCTGAGCAGGCATGCTTAGGAAACAGTGAGTCTACCATTTTGGCTCAGGAACTGCCACACCCAATTCAGATGTTGCCTCCCTGCTGCTAGGTTAGATAGGTGCCATTTCCCTCCATCATTAGACTTTTCAGTTCATTGCTGAGGGGTCTCTCTCCTGGACTAGACAGTGAGCTCCTTGCTGGAAGGGCTGTGTTTTCCTCACCACTGCACTTCCATGCCTAACACAGTTCAAGCACATTAACAGCACTGGGTAAATGGTGACCCAATGGTTGAGCAAGTGATGAATGAATGAGTGTATGGATGGGTGTGTTGGTGAATAGACAGGTTGTAGATGGGGGTAGATGCTTACATGGGTTGGTGTGTATACATAGGTGGGTGAGTGGTTGGTTGGATGGATGGGCTGGTAGATGAATTCATAAATGAGTTTGGTGAATCAATGAATGGGCTGGTGGGTGGATACATGGCTGGTGAATGTATAGATGGTGGATAGATGGATTATGGATGGGTTGGTAGATGAATGAAGGAAGCATAGATGGTTGGATGGATTGGTGAATGGGTTAGTATGTGGTGGGCTGATGGAAAGATAGATGAGCTAGCTCATAGATGAGAATAAATATGTAGATGAATGGATAGAGGAGGGATGGATGGATGGGTAGGTGGGTGGATGGAAGGATGGATGGATGGATGGGTGGGTGGATGGAAGGATGGATGGATGGATGGGTGGGTGGATGGATGGATGGATGGATGGATGGATGGATGGGTTAGTGAACGGATTGGTGGATGGATGGATAAATTATTTGGTGAATGAATGGGTGGGCAGGAAGATTGATGCTCTTTCTTATGCCTAATTTGTGCATCAATGTATTCCATTCCCTCTTCTTATTAAATTATAATTTCCCTGGTGTGTGTGATGGAGGGCAGGGATCATTTCTCCTCTCTCTCCTAGTGCCCAGTCCAGAGTTCAGCCAAAGCAGGAGGCTGCCGGGGTGGCCGCAAAGGCCAGCTTTCTCCCCTGCTCTCTATCTGTCCTCCCAACCAGGCTCGGAGCAGCTGCCCTGGCCCCCTGGACTCCAGTGCCTTCCTGAGCTCTGATTTCCTCCTTCCTGAAGACCCCAAGCCCAAGCTCCCAGCCCCTCCCCCACCCACACCCCTCCTCGAATACTCTACCCCTGCCAAAGGGCCTGGCCTGGAGCCCTGTCCCCCACCCCACTTCCCTCCCATGGCTCCGCCCCCTGCTGTGCTTCAGGAAGAGTCTCTCTTCCCTCCCAGATTCTCCTTCCCTACTGTCCCTCCTGCCCCGGGAGTGTCCCCACTGCCTGCTCCCACTGCCTTCCCACTTGCCCCACATTCCACCCCCTCCTCCTTTCCCCTTCTCCCCTCTGGGTATCCGGAGCCCCCACTGGGGCCTCACTTCACAGTGCCCCAAGGCCTGCGGCCCAGAGGCAAGCCCCCCACCCCATCCTCTAGGGGGCAGAAGCCCAGCCCCCGCACCTTGGCCCCTGCCACTGCCAGCCCCACTGCCACTGCTGGGGGCAACAACCCCTGCCTCACACAGCTACTCACAGCAGGTGAGGCGCAGGGTCGAGAGAGGGGCAGATGGGGACCAAATGCAGAAGCAGGGATCCTGTGGGAGTAGAGGAGAAGGTTAAGGGGCAGGCTCAGCTGGGGGGCAGGGTGGCGAGGAATTAGGGACGTGGGCTCTGAACCCATAAGGAGTGTGGGTGATGATGGGGTTGGGGCCAGCCCCAGTGGCCCTCACAGTTCTGCCTGTGCACAGCCAAGCCTGAGCAAACCCTGGAGCCACCACTTGTGTCCAGCACACTCCTTCGGCCCCCAGGGTCCCCGGTAAGATGGCCGGCACTGGGAGGTGGGGGCGAGCCCTGGGGCTTCACCCCAACTCTCCGCCCTTCTCCACCCCAGCAGGAGACGGTCCCTGAGTTCCCCTGCACCTTCTTTCCCCCGACCCCGGCCCCTACACCACCCCGGCCACCTCCTGGCCCAGCCACACTGGCCCCTCCCAGGCCCCTGATTGTCCCCAAAGTGGAGCGGCTCTCGCCTCCAGCACCCAGCGGTAAAGAGGGGTTACAGGAACTGGGGGGCTCTCGGGGACAGAGTGAGGGAAGGAGTGGGGGACTGTATCTGGGGCCAGGATGAAGGGACAGACAATAGGACCCTCTCCCCTGTGTCGGTCTGTCTGTGGGTCTGTGTGTCCCTGCCACAGGAGGTGAGCGGCGGCTGTCTGGGGAGCTCAGCTCCATGCCAGGCCCGGGAACTCTGAGCGTCCGCATCTCTCCCCCTCAACCCATCCTAAGCCGGGGCCGTCCAGACAACAACAAGGTGGCACCATCCCCCCACCCCAAGATTTGTGTGCACCCCCAGGGCCTCCCGCACTCCCTCCTAGGCTCACCCTACTCGCTGTCTGCCCTCAAGACTGAGAGCCGGCGCATCACACACATCTCTGCGGAGCAGAAGCGGCGCTTCAATATCAAGCTCGGATTTGACACCCTGCACGGGCTGGTGAGCACGCTCAGTGCCCAGCCCAGCCTCAAGGTGAGGCCCCACCCAGGCTGGCACTCCTAGAACCCAGACCAAATCCCAGGGCCCTCCACATGCACAGTTGCCTCCTCCGGCCCCAGTGCTTCAGTGGGTCCCGGGATGAGGGGCCTCCAGCACCTGAGCCATCCCTGGTGATGCCCGCAGATGAGCAAAGCCACCACACTGCAGAAGACGGCCGAGTATATCGCCATGCTGCAGCAGGAGCGGGCAGCCATGCAGGAGGAGGCCCAGCAGCTGCGGGACCAGATCGAGGAGCTCAACGCTGCCATTAAGTAGGTGGAGGACGTGCAGGCGCTGGGACGGGGGGCATGCTGCCTGACTCCCAACCCCACCCCCCATTCCCCCAGCCTGTGCCAGCAGCAGCTGCCTGCCACCGGGGTGCCCATCACACACCAGCGTTTCGACCAGATGCGAGACATGTTTGATGACTATGTCCGGGCCCGCACACTGCACAACTGGAAGTTCTGGGTGGTATCCTCACCTGCCAGTGGCCGGGTGAGCACTGCAGCCGGACCAGGCTACGCCCGACTACAGGCTTGGTTCCACAGCCAGGCAGGGTCTCAGAGCTGCTCCCAGGGGAAGGGGCTCCGGTTCTGCCCCCTCCTTCTAGGCCCTTGGCATTGTGGCTAGCAGGATTGCCCAGTGACGGGCTGGGAGCAGAAAGAAACCAAGGGGGGAGCCCTTGGGTGAGGAGACCACAGCCCTTCCCTCAGAAAGTTCCAAGGCCGGTTTGGAAGTGAGCTGGGCCCTGGGGAGGACGTGGAAACTCTCCCTCCCTTACCTGGTCAAGCTCTTGACTGATCCAGGGCAGGAAGCCCAGGGATGGGGGATAGTCCAGCCCAGAAGAAGGGTGGTGGAGGGGCTGCGGGAGGGGGCTGAGAGCCAGAGAGCTGCAGGCCTTGGCAGGGTGGAGGGCAGCTACAGTAGGGGTCCTACGGGTTCAAGACTCCACACCGGCCAGGCCCTCCCCCTGCTTTGGGCCAGATGTCAGGCCTACATGTGAGGTGTGTGAGGGCATCGGCTGGACGACAGGCCTGCTCCTTGACCTGGGCCCAGTTCAGCATCCTCATCCGGCCTCTGTTCGAGTCTTTCAACGGGATGGTGTCCACGGCAAGCTTGCAGAGCCTCCGCCAGACTTCGCTGGCCTGGCTGGACCAGTACTGCTCTCTGCCTGCTCTCCGACCAAGTACGTGAGCCACCTCCCTCCCACCAGAGTGTCCAGGCCTCAGAACAGGGGGTTCCACTCTCTCAGCCCCAGGTCCAGCCTGTCTTTAACAGCCTGGAGTTTCAGCCATCCCACCATGCCCCCTCGATGGTCCTCCGGCCACCAGGACACCTGCAGACAGAGGTCCTAGGAGGTGCTGACGGTCTTGCCAACTAGTACCTCCCCCATCCTTTTGTCTTCCGCATCCAAGGGTGGGGCCCTAACCCCAGGAGGTGTCTCTCTCTTTCCCCAGCTGTCCTGAACTCCCTACGCCAGCTGAGCACATCCACCAGTATCCTGACGGACCCGGGCTGTATACCCGAGCAAGCCACACGGGCGGTCACAGAGGGCACCCTTGGCAACCCTTTATAGCTCTGGCCAGACCCTGCCGCTTACTCAGCTGCCCTGGGGCTGCTTTCCCTGGGTGTGGGCTCCAGGGACAACTTCTGGGCCCTCCCTCCTGCCCCAGGCCCTGGCTGTCCCCTTTCCTGAGGGTTGAGCCAGGCCCAAGTCTCTTCCCGCGTCCTGGAAGCTGGGAAGAACTGAGTTGCAGTCCCTGCTGTACTAGTGACTAACGCTGTGACCTGGGGGACTCATACTCCCTCTTTGGACCTCCATTTTCCAGTCTGCAAAGGGGGGATGGGAAAGCTTCAACCAGAAGATGATCTGGAAGCTTTAGCAGCTGTGACACTCAGAGGCCTAAGCCGGCAACTCAGGGAGCTTGAAGGAGGGACGTGGACAATCCTGTTTCCCTGTCACTCCCCCTGCTCCCCGGCCGGTGGGGCACAGGCCCCTGTTTCTGAGCAGATAAGCAGAAGAGGAGGTTCCCTCTCTGTGCCTTCACTGGTAGCCTGGAGGGGCTGCAGGATGGCGTCCCTGGGTGAGGCCAGGAAGGTCTGATCCCAGGAGAGACCTGGGCAGGGGGTGGCCAAACCAGGGCAGGCATCTTGTGTGTGTGGATGCGTGTGTATGGATTTTGTAAAGAACTTTTGACCAATAAAAACAAAAACTGTTGGGGGCTGTCAGCACGTCTCAATCTGGGAGGGAGAGAGAGCTGGTTGGCAGCAAGAGGTGGTCTTGCAGAGCGCCTTGCAGGCCATGAAAGGGCCTTGGCTTGTCCTCTGAGCTGGAAGTCACTGGAGGGTTTTGAGTAGAGGTGGGACAAGATCAGACACAACTTCTTAACAGGATCCCTCCAGGTGCTGAGTTGAGAACAGGCCACATGGGGCAAAGGCAGAAGCAGGGAGAGCGGTCATAGGCCGCTGCTGTCATCCAGCTGAGAGATGACAGATACTTGTCCTGGAAATCCTCCCTCCATGGCCAGGAGAGGGTTCCGAGAGGCTCACCACCTTCCAGGTTGGAAGAGGGCAGAGCAGGACCAAGGAGGGGAAGTGACAGGGTCTTCCATCAGAACTATCCAGAAGGAGAACATGCTGCCACAGGGGCTAGTGATCTCCCCACTCTGAGATGTGCAAGCAGAGGGTGGATGGCAACTGGTTGGGATGGCTTAGAAGGAACTGAAACTCCAGATGGGAAGTCGGGATAAATGGCCCCAATACTTCATTGATCCTTTCATTGATCCATTTAACAAATATTTCCTGAGGGAGTATTATGGACCAGGCGCTGGTCTCGGCTCTGGGATTCCTCACTGCTGTACCCTGTCCTCATGGAGCTGACATTCAAGCTCCGCGAGGCCGGTCTTCTCACTTCTTCTCAGACTTCTGGAGACGTTTGCAGGATATAAACAGGAGACGGTCTTCCGTGGGCATTGACTCTCCCTCATTCATGTGGATGATAATAATAACACACTTATCTAGTGTTTACTTCGTGCCAAGCACAATTCTAAGTGCTTTATGTATATTAACTCACTTACTCCCCACAACACCCGCCTCTCCAGGCCTGTTATGAGGATTTAAGAGTAAATGTACATAAAGCACTTGCAACAGTGCCTGGCAAATAGCATTATGGAAGAGTTATCACAATATTACTATCATCCTCTTTTTATAGAGGAAAAATTGAGGCACAGAGAGGTCAACTAGCCCAAGGATGCATCGTTGGGGAGGTGCGCAGCCAGACTGTCTGTCTCCAGAGCCTCTGCTTTCAGCCACTTTTTACTGTGTGGGTGACAGATGCACCCAGCCTCTTAAGTGCTCCTTGCTGCTGCAGACACAGGTTGTAGTGGCTCTCTGAAAGGTGAAATCCTGGCAGTTTGTGCTCTGCTGTCTTCATGCACTCACACCCTGCCAGGAAGGTCCCCATAAGACACCCCTTGACCCTGCGTTCCCTTCTAGATGCCATTTGCCCTTGAGAGGGTCACCTACAGTTGCTGTCTGTCCCTCCTCCCCTCCCACTTACCTCCAGCCCCCTGCCTTTGGGCTCCTCCTCCCCCCATGCACCCCAGGCTCACTGCTGCACAGACTCACTTGCCTCCCTAGTTTCCAAGTCCAACACTTGCTTTCCAGCGCTCTTCTTGCCTTCCCCTCAGACCTCCTTCTTGAACCACTCTTTCTCTGCCAATCCAGAATTCTCACCAGACTCTCCTTCTTCCTCGACAGTGCCTCTTCCTTTGCCTGTCCCTCATCGGCCTGCTTTCCTTCTACCCTATGGCAAGCCCCAGGCAATGCCATCCCCTTTGGCCTCTGCTGAGGACCCTCTATCCTCTATCTGCCCTGCCTTCCCCCAAAGCTACACAACCACATATCGCACTGCCACTCGACCTCTCCCTCTGAATGTTCCACAGCTCCCTTAACCTTGAAGGAACTGAAACAGACCTCATCATTTCCAAGACTGTAGCCCACAGTCTTCCTCCTTCAACCTGACCCTCATGCTCCCCATCCCCAGGAAAGGCACCACCATCCAGACACTTTGCAAGCTGAAAACAGTCATTTTCAGCTCCTCCCCACTCCGCACTGCCCTATGATATCTGTTACAGAGGCCTGGCTGGTTGACCTTGTAAGATCAATCCCCGTGGCCAGTGCCTGGTCCAAAGCCCCAGTGCACGGTTGCATATTCTAGCTGTAAGTCCTCTGGTTCTTCTGTGTGAGCTCCTGCCACAGCATGGCTACTGACAGACGGGTGGTGTGGTTCTACCACCGGGAAGCGAACCTGGAAGTGAGAGTGCCAAACTCTAACCACTAGGCAATCAGGGCTGGCTCTCAGAGCATCCCCTTTTATATATCCTCTTGCATTAGCTTCCTGTATCCCTTACAGCTGCTTCTCAAACTTAAATGTGCATTTGAATAACCTGGGGGGGGGGGGGACTTTAAAAACTCTTCATGACCAGGTCCAACATAGACCAATTAAATCAGAACTCCTGGATGTGGGGTTCAGACATCAGCATTTTTTAAGGTGATTGCAACATACAGCCAAGGCTAAGAACCACTGTAATAAAGACTTTGAGCTGCAAATAACATGTCTGGGGCTCGAGTTAGGTCAATCAGTGGCTCTGAAACTTTAGCATGCATCAGAGTCACTTAGCGGGCTTGTTACAATACAGATTGTCAGGCCCCCACCTCCAGAGTTTCTGAGTCAGCAGGTCTGGGATGGATTCCATGCATTTGCAATGGTGCTTGTCCAGGGCTCACACTTTGAGAACCAATGCTTAAACAATGAGGAAATTTATGGTTTCACCTAACACAGATGCAAGGGGTAGGGAGGGCTCCAGTTAGTGCAAGGTGGATCTTCAATTGCAAATTGAAGTTGTGCTTCCATTCATTCTTTGGCTCCTGCTTTCTGGTGAGGCCAAGTTTCCCAGCAGATGTTCAAGGTGCTTTGGGGCTGGGCCCCGCTACCCCTCCAGCCTCATTTCTCTCCACAGCCTCCTTCCCTTCACATTCCAAGGAGTCCTGAATCTCCAGTGGTTCTTGGGATGTTTCATTCGGCTTTGCCTTCGCAAGGCATGATCAGCCCAGGAGGGAGGCGGCATAGGTTTTTCTGTCTCCCAGCACATGCCCCCTCCCACTGCATCCTTTCCTATGGCACCATCTGCAACACTCACCCAGACCAGCTGGCACGGTCACTCCCTTCTGCACAGGAATCACTTACTTCTACCTCCACACTTTTGTTCATGACTCACTTCCCACCCAGAATTCCCTCCTACCCTCTGCTTCACCTTTCTAAATACTCACCCTAAAGGGACAGCCAAGTCTCACTGTCCCTCAGGATCCACCAGCACATCTCTTTCCCTGATCTGCCCAGCTTTCCCAAATCCTGCTTTGTGTCATTAGCTGTCCTTCCGAGTATTGGCCTTGGCCTCCAACTGGGCTGTATGACACTTGAGGGTGAGGGCAAGGCCTTTCCACAGCCCAGTGGCAAGGTGGGAGGAGCATGGATCTTGGAGTGTAGCAGACTCCAGTTGGACTCTGGGTTCTCTGGCTGGCTTCCTTGTTGACCTTGGGTAAGTTACTTGACCTGAGCCTAGTTTTTTTTCACCTGTTTACGTTAGTTCATAGCATCACTTGTCTTAAGGCCGCTCTAAAGATCAACTGAACTCATAGATGTGAAAGAATCTTGTAGTCTCAACTGAGCTGTACAGAGCTGAGCCCTACTCTTGCTTCTCCTTGTCCCCACATCAATAGATTGGAGTCACAGACCTGCATGTGTCCCTAGGTTCACTCTTCACCCGCACAACCTCTGGAAAGTCACTTAATGAGCACCTCCTAGAGCATCAGTCTCCTAATCTGTGGGATGGGAATGTGAGAAAATGCAATGGAATGCAAAGCTCAATAAATGTCACATGCAAAATGCTTGGTGAATGAAATTCTTCTTAAAAGTACAGCTTCGTCTCTAGGTGGTGGAGAAACTGGTCCATCATTGGGCCTACAGTTCTGAATAGCAAATTAAGGAGGAAAAATGCCAGGATGCTCTGGATACCTCCTCCCAGCCCTCCCCACCTCACTGCCCACAGCTGAGTCAATGCCAATCTCCCCTTCCCTCCAAGGACAAAAGGGAAGGAAATGAGGCCACTTTACTTGCTCTCTGACTGGATCTGTTTCCTCAGCCGGGGTTGCTGGCGTGTCTGTCTGTCATCTAGTCTCTGCAGCAGCCTCTCTCCTCAGAGAGTCCTGCACCATCTGGAGAGGCGCCCTCGTGGACATGGAAATGTTCAAATCTGGAATCCCTGGCCCTGGTACTTCCACTCGCTCTGGGGTGCGGGGCTGGGAAGCCCAAGGAGCATGCCTATTCTGGGAACATTCCCTCTCCAGTTAAGCAGGTCTAATCCAAATTCTATCAAATTAGTCTTTCAGAATAGCTCCTTTATGGTGAAATCCGAATAAGCTCTGTAGATGGTATCAACGCCAATTTCCTGATTTGGATATTGTGTCACAGTTATGTAAGATGTTAGCATTGGGGGAAACTGGGCGAAGGGTACATGGAACCTTCCTGTTCATTTTTTTCAACTCCCTGTGAATCTATAATTAGTTCAAAGTAAAAAATGTCCTGTTAAAAATCTCATTTTCAACTTCCTTTCCACTCCCCAGCCACCCATTATCACTTCCCTCTTGGATACTTGCGACCACCCCCTGGTTTTCCTCCTGTCTTTAGTCTTGGCTCACGCTGGCCCTCCCAGAGAATCTCTGAGACCGGATCTTGCCCTGTCTTGCCCTGTAATAACCGGCGGGGGCTCCTCTCTGGTTGCGGGAGTGAGCCGGCACTCAAGGCCCTCCAGACCCTTCCAATCTTATCTGCGGCTGTTTATTTTGCTGTGCCCCGATTCCCCACCGTGTCTCTCCATCTCAGGTCTTTGCGGAGAGAGTCCCGCGCTCGAGCCCAGGACTACCCTTTCCCTCTCCATTAACTGTAAAAGCCCCGGAGTTTCCCGTTAAAGAGAGTAATAACGCCGCCTTGCCTCCCTGAAAGGATCCAGTCTGTGACGGCTGCAACAACGCCTTTAATAAACGATTATCAGTAACTTGTTCAAGGGAAAGCCTGAGCGGGGCCTGCACATCTTCGCCCCAGCCCTCGGCGACAACAAGGCCTCAGCAGCCAGGCCCCTCTAACGAGCAGGCCCCGCCCCTCAAGACGCTCCAACAGCCAGGCCCCGCCCCCGAGGCGCTCCTAAGGCCAGGCCCCGCCCCCGAGGCGCTCCTAAGGTCAGGCCCCGCCCCCGAGGCGCTCCTAAGGCCAGGCCCCGCCCCCGAGGCGCTCCTAAGGTCAGGCCCCGCCCCCGAGACGCTTCAACGGCCAGGCCCCGCCCCCGAGACGCTCCAACGGCCAGGCCTCGCCCCGCGTGCGTGCGCGGCCCCGCGGAGGCGTGCAGGCGCCCGCGTAGCCAGAGGCTGAGGTGGCAGAGGCCCCGCCAACATGGAGCTGCCGCAGATCCCGGAGCTGATGGGGCTGTCGCTCTTGCTCGGGCTGCTGGCCCTGATGGCGACGGCCGCGGTAGCGCGGGGATGGCTGCGCGCGGAGGAGGAGACATGCGGCGGGTCGGCGGGTCAGTGGGGCGGGGGCGGGGAGGGGCCGCCGCGGGGACCGCGCTCCCGCCTCCGGGGTGGTCCGACCTGCGAGGGTGCCGGGGACCGCTCAGTTTCTCCTCGGGTGAAAGGAGCTTCGCTTCCCGGGACGACGTGCCGCCTCGCGCGCCGTCCGGAGGCCCAGTGGGAAGCGGCGTCCCGCGCTGCCGCTGTCGGTGGCCGAGCCCCGGCCTCTGCCCGGGCCCTGCGAGGGCCCTGCGAACTCACAAGCGCGCTGCTAGGTCGTTACTTCATGAAAAAGGGGGGCGTTCATTCATGAGCGCTCGGACTAGCTCCCCGACATGCGGCCACCTCCGTGGGCTTTGAGGTCTTTTCCTTTAGGGAGTCCACTGTCGGGGAAGGAGAGGAGCATCTGAAAGTGTAAGGGAAAGGTAGAGCGTAAGAGGGTTCATAGAAGAGGTCAGTACCTGAAACGGGAAACCCAACGGTGGCAGGTCAGGAAGTCTTCACTAAGAGACGGGAACATGTGAGAGGGGGTCCTGAGGAAGGATGTGTGGGAGTTTCCCCGGAGGCCGAGGAGGGAAGAACGCTGCTGGCAGGGAAGGCAGGGAGCCCTGAGACAGCACGTGGTGTGACTCCAGGGTGAGAGCAGAGGAGGGGGCTCAGCAGAGAGGGCTGGACAGGTAGGCAGAGGGCAGGTTGTGGCCATCTTTATGTGGGGGGCGCAGGAGTTGTTTTCCTGTAGGAATTGGGGAGCATCTGCAGCCATCTAACACATGCCGACTTTGTGCCTGGCCTGATTCTCACTTAAGTGAGCTATCTTATGCAAAAGTGACAGGCACTATTCCTGGCACAGGCTAGGTGCTCAACATGTTGACTACCTCTTGGTCCTGAATTCTCTGGGATTCCTTTGAGCCTTGAATGCTTGTGCTGGTACTCTGCTTGTCATTTTTGTGTATATTATCTCATTCAATTCTCCCAACTTCTCTTTAAGGAAACCAAGGCCCAGAGCAATTAAGTAACTTACGCATGGCCAGGGCCACCAGATTGGGTTGTGCACATTATTCCCTACGTAGGGATGACTGGCCAAGGATCTCTACTCCCCTGGCCATGCCATGTACCCACTGAGCTGCCCCAGCCCAGAGATGGTGCCTTTTCTAGTGTGCATCAAGGTTCTATATGGACTAACAACATGCAGCCTCCTTAGGATCACTCAGTGGTAGAGACACAATCCAAGCCCAGGTCTGATTCCAAAGCCTCTGTTTTTGCCCACATCACTGTCTTCTCGAGGATGGGCCACATCTTGTCATTTCTTGCTGCTCCACTCAATGCCTGGCCAATCAAAGGTGATCAGTAAATGCTTGTTGATTGAGTGAATGGATGGCTGACATGGCCTTTCTTTATAGGCCAAAAAGCAAATGGACTTCCCCTTGACAAGTCCTCGAGATCCAAGAAGCAGAAACAGCATCAGCGAATTCGCAAGGAGAAACCTCAACAACACAACTTCACCCATCGCCTCTTGGCTGCGGCACTGAAGGTACATGGGTACCCATGCACAAACACTCACACCCCTGCAGACTTTTCCTTTGTAGCATTCTGTGCATGTTACAGACCCCTCTGCTTCTGACCAAAATCAGTGGGGATGCCTCATACTGTCTCTTCTCATCACATCCCATCAGCAGCTTGCTGTTAATCCAGGCAGCAGGGTCCCAGAGTCATGGCTGCAGGTTGGGCTTTCCCATCTAGCCAAGGGGTCCCTGTTCACACTTCCTGCAACCCCTCCCCTAGAGCCACAGTGGGAACATATCTTGCATGGACTTTAGCAGCAATGGCAAGTACCTGGCCACCTGTGCAGATGACCGCACTGTCCGCATCTGGAGCACCAAGGACTTCCTGCAGCGGGAGCACCGCAGCATGAGAGCCAATGTGGAGCTGGACCATGCCACTTTGGTGCGCTTCAGCCCTGACTGCAGGTGGGACAGGATGGAGCCTCAGGTTTGCCTGCAGAAGCCCAGCTCCAGGCTTATGTCTTTCCCATTCCTGGTTTGGGATAGTGAGCGGGGGTACCCAGAGTCTCCCTTGGAGTGGCAGAAAGAGAGCATCCAGACGGCCTAAGCACTGCCCGGGGCTTCCTGAAGGGCTAAGCAGCTACACAGCAAGGAAGCAGAGAAGGAAAGATCTGTTCCCACCTGGGAAGTACCAAAGTCTGGGTCCCAGATTAGTCTTGGGAGCCATAATGGTTTTCTAAACCCTAGAGAGAAACCAAAGGAGCCAAAGCTATGAGAACTTTCTTCTGATAGTTCTAAGAGATTTTGAACCCAGGGGTTAAGTTCTGAGGTTGGACTGTAAGGCGTGAAGGGAGGTTTGGTTTTCCTCAGAGCCTTGCATAGGCCCTGGCACACACAGGCCTCCGTGTCCAAATGAGTGACTTGTCCACTCCCTGTCCCTAGAGCCTTCATTGTCTGGCTGGCCAATGGAGACACCCTCCGTGTCTTCAAGATGACCAAGCGAGAGGATGGGGGCTATACCTTCACGGCCACCCCAGAGGACTTTCCTAAAAAGCACAAGGCACCCATCATCAACATCGCCATTGCTGACACAGGTGAGAGGCATTGAGAGGGTGCAGCTCGCCCAAGGCAAGAGAGAACTGCCTCAGTTATATTTGCTGAATGAGTTCATGCTGCCTGAGAGTTATGCCTAGCCTCAGTATGGCAAAGGGGGTCTGCCTCTGGGCTCCCCTGGAGTCCTAGGAGCCACAGCAAGTCCCCAGGGGAAGCAGGTAAGAGCCACAGTCTTCAGCAAAGTCCTCATCTGTGGTGACCCTTGGCCTTGGAGGGGAGCATGCATACTTTGGACAGCAGAGGGCTTCATAAGCGTCTCCTTGGAGAATGACAGTTGGTCAGGTCATTGACCTCAGCTCCTGTCACTCCCCTCCCCACTCAGGGAAGTTCATCATGACTGCTTCCAGTGACACGACTATCCTCATCTGGAATCTGAAAGGTCAAGTGTTGTCTACCATCAACACCAACCAGATGAACAATATACATGCTGCTATATCCCCTTGTAGCAGGTGAGGAAGGAGAGATTTGGCATCTGGGACGGGCGAAGGTTGGGGCGAAGGTTGGGGCTGGGGGCCAGAGGCAGAGCGGAGAGCTAGCTTCACGTAGTGGAAAGAGCATATAATGTGGAATCAGGACACCTGGGTTCAAGTCCTTAGTCTCTATTTCTTCATCTGTTGTTTTTAAAAGGTTGGGCTGGGGGCTTGGGTACTGCGTATCTTATAGCATGGCTGTGAGGATGAACTGAGGTTGTGTATAAAAGCACTTTTAAAAGATACAGTGTCATTTAGATATAAGATTATTAACTTTCTCAGGAAAGAGGTTTAGTGGGTTTGCAGGAACAAGCTGCCTTTAAAATTAAGTTTCAAAGGAACCTGGGTTGTATGGCAGGTTTGTGGCCTCATGTGGCTTCACTCCGGATGTAAAAGTTTGGGAAGTCTGCTTTGGCAAAAAAGGGGACTTCCAAGAGGTTGTGCGAGCTTTTGAACTGAAAGGCCACTCAGCAGCTGTCCTCTTCTTCGCTTTCTCCAATGATTCCCGGAGGTGAGTGAATCCTCTCTGACTTCTTACCTGATTCCTGGCCCTCAGCCCCTCTTGGCACCCTGGGTCCTTCTGCCTGTCTCTTTGGCAGCTCTGAAGTGGGTGGGGTGGCCAGCCCTCAGCAGGAAGTAGACACAGCAGTGGAGCTGGCTTCCTAGCTGGAGCCCCTAGTGCTGTCCCAGCACCCTCCCTTCCAGGGTGTATTGGGCCTAGAGCTGTGATTTTCCACGCTGCAGGATGGCCTCTGTCTCCAAGGATGGCACATGGAAACTGTGGGACACAGATGTGGAATACAAGAAGCAGCAGGACCCCTACTTGCTGAGGACAGGCCGCTTTGAAGAGGCAAGCACCATGCCATGCCGCCTGGCACTCTCCCCTGACGCCCAGGTCTTGGCCTTGGCCAGTGGCAGCAGTATTCATCTCTACAATACCCGGCGGGGTGAGAAGGAGGAGTACTTTGAGCAGGTCCATGGGGAGTATATCACTGACTTGTCCTTTGACATCACTGGCCGGCTTCTGGCCTCCTGTGGGGACCGGGCAGTGCGGCTCTTCCACAACACCCCTGGCCACCGGGCAGTGGTGGAGGAAATGCAGGGCCTCCTGAAGCGGGCGTCCAATGAGAGCACCCGCCAGAGGCTGCAGCAGCAGCTGAGCCAGGCCCAAGAGGCCCTGAAGAGCCTGGGTGTCTTGAAGAAATGACTCTGGGAGGGTGTGGCAGGAAGGATCTTGCCTGCTGCCACTTTTCTTCCCAGGTGCTCCCCAACTGGAAACCTTTTGAAAAGAGTATCCTGATTTTCTTAATGGTGGCCCCTCTCTCCTTTTTCCCGTTGAAACTGTTCTTGCCTACTTAGATCTCTCTTCTTGCTGGTTGTGACTCCTGGCCTTACTAGACCTCCCAGGCTAATGACCAAGGTGCTTCTTTTTTTCCCGGGCCCAAGAGGTGGAATCTGTCTTCACCAGGCGCTGAGGAGAGTGGTACGTAGAAGAGAGAGAGAATGTGGTCTCTGACCTTGTGGCAACACACACCCTGGTACCCAAAGAAGTTTGTAGTAGTGGAGGCAAACCATAAGGAACACTTGAGTACTGACCAGCGCTTCTGCAGGGATGGGAACTGGGCTATCTTCCAGTTACAGGACTGCGGGATAGTGTCAGGGAAAGGCTAGACTTAAGCCAGGCAAAGCTCCTAACTCCATCACAAAGTAATTAAGGGATTTCATTCAGTGCCTCAGTTTTCTTATTTGTAAAATGGAGAATAGTCCTCTCTTGACCTCCTTACAAAGATGTTATCAGGGTAAGAGAGTATACAGTCCCTAGATCTGGAAGACAAGTGGAAAAGAGTAGTAATACATGTTATCTGTTGTCCACTATCATTTATTAACTACTGGGTGAAAATGGGTCTCACACAGTGTAGTTTGAAACTAAATTAGAAACACATGCCTTGAGAAGGTGAAGTTTCTGGAACTTGATCATGCATTTCGTATCTGGTTCTGCTTTAAGTTGTGTGGAGCAATCATAGAACCTGAAGATGGGGCTGCTCTCTTCCAAGAGTTATATCCTGTCTTCAGCTCCTCAAACATTTGAGTGCCTGTTCTGTGCCCATGACTGCATTAGGCACCGGAGAGTGATATGAAGAAGACGTGATCTCTACCGTCAGAGGTGGCTGGTGGGAGAGAGGGACACGTGTCTGTTAAGTGATTTCTCTTCACTTACTCATAGCTGTAGAAGGCTGTCGCCAAAGTCAGGGCAAGGGAGGGGTCTAAATCAGGACAGAGGCAATGGGTTTGAAGTTGAAGGGACAGGTTTGATGAGAGATTAGGTATTTAGAAGTCTGAACTTCTGGATATGAGGACTGCTTGGATGTGGGAGGTGAAGGAAATGAGGGATCTAGGAAGACTTGATTGAGTCTAGGCAAAATTTAGTCATCCAAAATCAAATTCTTATTCCCTCTCCCTAAAACTGGGACTTCTCCTAGTTGCCTCCAACTCATAAATTGTGGTTTGAACAAGCCACAACCTTGGAGTTCTCCTTAATTACTCCCTTTTCATTACTCCCTCCGCCCCACTGCCACTACTACTGTCCACCCCATCAGAAAATTCTTTTGGTTATAGTCCAGATTATATCCTGAATCTGCTACTTCTCTCCATCTCTCTGTTACCAGCCTGGTCCTAGCCACTAGCACCTACTGGGTTGCTATAACATAGCTTCTTGGGCTCTCTGCTTCCTCTCGTGCCTCATTAAATCACTTTTCTACATAGCAGAGTGACCATTTGAAAATATAAATCAGATTATAGTGGTCCCACACCCTTCAAAGGCTTCTCATCACACTTAGAATAAAATCCAAAATTCTCACCATGGCCTTCAAGGGCCGTATAATCTGGCTTCTTCCTTACTCTGTAATCTTGTTACTGCTCTCCCAGCCACCCCAACCTTGCTGTTCCTCAACCAAGCCAAGTTATTTCCAGCCTCAAGGGGGACTTGTGCCCATGCTGTTCCCTCTGCCTGGAAGCATTTTGCTTTTAGGTTGGCAGACTTGTCGTGCATGTCATAATTCAGTTCTCAGTTTCAGTTAGACTTCAGAGAGGCCCTCCCTGACCACCCAGTCTGAAGTAGCCCTTTCCACCAATCATATCACATCCATCACGTTAGCTTGCTTTATTTATTTTGTACTACTTAATGCTAGCTGAAATGATCTTGTTTGGATATTTGTTTGCTTCAGGGGTTTCAGCTTAAATGCTGTGGATATCAAGTGGGTAATGTAAATGCATGAATTGGGCCACAGTTGTCCGATATAAGACAGTAGGAAATGGGACTGAAGTGATCTCTGGGGGGGCGTGTGTCCTGGGTAAGGGGCAGGAGTGGCCGCTACTTACTATTAAGGAATCCTGCACAAGTTGCCAGTTGAGAGAAGCTAGGAGTTGGCAATTATAAAAGGAAAAAATTAAGCACCGTGTTGACCAAACAACACTAATGTGGGCCAGATGCAGCCCACCAGTCTCTCCTTGGCGGCTTCTGGATTGTTCATTAACCCACTGGAATGTGAGCTCCATAAGAATAGAATGCTTGTCTGTCTGACTTGCTCCGTATCCCAAGCACAGTACCTGGGACAGAGTAAGCACTCAGTAAGTGTTGAACTCAAACCAGGGGCAGCCGACAGACGTTTCAGTGCCCTCTGTGTATCCTCCCACTCCCGGTTTGCACTGTGGTTTTATGTTCCTGGTAAGAGGCTTCTGATTGGTAATGCTATGTGTATGGCTCCTGGTGAATATTTGCTTTCTGGTTGTCAGATTATGAGACTCAAACACTTCTTTGCCTATCTGCTTGGCTCTGGCTTTACTCTCACTGTAGATCCAGGAGAGCAAGTGCCCAGAGAAGGTTGAGTTACTGGAGTCAGAAGTCTTCAGTTTCAGTTTCAGCTGGGTCATTACTCGCTTGAGACCTTGAGCAGATCACTTGACCTCTCTGAGTTTGCTTCCTCAACTGTAAAATGGGAATAAATCCTGTCCTGTGTACCTTGCGGGGCTGTGAGTTTCTAATGAGCTCAGTGAAAGCACTACAGAGAAGTCATTATGGAGACTTCCTGAGGACAGAGCTCCTCTCACTAAAGATGAGGCTGCTGCTCTTGTAAGCAAGGAGAAGGCACCTGGGTATTAACATAGAGCTGAGGCTGCCGTAGGTTTTGATCAGAAATCCTTGTGAGTGAAGGCAGCATTAATATTTTAATATTACTGTTTCAACGTCTGTGGATTTGAAATTTTTCAAAATAAAAGTTGAGAAATATTAAAAATGGCGGTATATAGCCTATTTTTACCAGTCATCAAAAATAGAAAAAATAGGGTCCCGCCTGGTGGCACAGTGGTTAAGTTTGCATGTTCTGCTTCGGCAGCCCACGGTTAACTGGTTCGAATCCCAGGTATGGACGTATACAGCACTTGTCAAGCCATGCTGTGGTAGGAGTCCCACATATAAAGTAGAGGAAGGTGGGCATGGATGTTAGCTCAGGGCCAGTCTTCCTCAGCAAAAAGAGGAGGATTGGCAGTGGATGTTAGCTCAGGGCTAATCTTCCTCAAAAAAAAAAAAAAAAAAGGAAAGAAAAGAAAAAATAGGGGCTGGCCTGGTGGCATAGTGGTTGTTTGGCAGGCTCCACTTCAGTGGCCCGGGATTGGCAGGTTCATATCCCAGACATGGACCTACATACTGCTCATCAAGCCATGCTTTGGCAGCGTCCCACATACAAAAAATAGAGGAAGATTGGCACAGATGTTAGCTCAGGGACAATCTTCCTCAAGCGAAAAGAGGAACATTGGCAACAGATGTTAGCTGAGGGCCAATCTTCCTTACCAAAAAAAGAAAGAAAATATAAGCCATGAAAGTACATTTAGAGACCTATTGATAGTCAGTTTCCATCAAGGTAATAAGAATATCGTATGTAAAAGATTGTTCTATAATGGGAAATTATAGGAGGTAAGTAGGAAGGAAGCACATAGTACTGTGATGAGTTATCAGTGATGGTAGGTTATTTCATATAGCATTAGATAGACCCAACATTGCCCCAAATTAGCCACATGTCTAGAAACTTAACAATTTGGAGATTCATATACTCCTCCACAAAATTCCAGAAATATAGGCCTTCCAGTGAGCATGGCTTGGTTTCAGCACACAGCTCTTAAGACTGAGTCACACTGATGGGCACTGGTTGGCAGTGCAGAGCCAGCCACAGCTGCTGAAAGCATGATTCATACAAACCTCTGAATGTCTTCTGAGATTGTGACTGCATTTCCAAATCTTCATTTCTTCAAGCTTCCAGCTCTGATTCAGAATTCAGGGCACTTGGAAAATAAGTGCAGTTTCCACTTGCTTTCTATTCAGTATCCATCCTCCAGTTTGAGTCCATTTGGATTTTCTTGATCACATTAATAGCAGCCAACATTGAGTGCTGAGTGTTTATTTAATCCCTACCAATTCACTGGTGCCTCTGCCTCAGCCATTCTCCCAGTAACCACATCTTTGTTTTTATTTGGTGAACTACACTTCCCCAACTCTTAATCCATGTGATGTAAAGAGGATAGACCCAGACCCTCCTGGACATTCAATCAGCAGATCCCTGGACTTTCCTAGGACTTTAGGAAAGTGAAAATCTCTTTAATTTTCTGCTGGGATTGCTTAGTAAGTAGGATGTAAGCTTGTTACTATGTGCGGTCTTGCCTGAAAATGAAGCCAACACGGGAAAGCAGGGCCAGAGATGTAAAGAGACTACTTGCTAAGGATGCTGTTTACACTGCTGGATCCAGACACTCCTGAGGTTTCCACCATTGGTCTTGTCAGTTATAAGAGCCAATAAATTCCTGTTTCTGATTAAGTCCATTTGCATTGGGATATTCCTGCAACCGAAAGAACCTTAACATCAGTATTATTAGAGAGTCCAAGTAAATGGCCCAAGGCACATAACCAATAACCGGCATGCCCAGATATTTAGGTTTATGCCTATCTGGTGCTAAAGCACATGCCTTTAACCACTAGGCCCATCTCTGACATTTGTAAAGCCAGAGGCAAGACTACAGATGGAGGCCCACATGCCATGTCTTGATATTTAAAAGTTATAAATCAAGCTGAGCTCAAATGTGTTCTACCCTCCTATCTTGATAGAACATCCAGGAAGGCCAAGTTCGAATTTAGAATTCTCAGACTCAGGTCTGTGCCACAATACGGTGTCAAAGCAGGCCATCCCATGGCTCCACTTCTCTTCCCTCCTCATTCTTTCCCACATTGCGAGGGACACTCCAGCCCACACCTCCAAGTGCCATCACATCCTTGCAAACCACCACCCCTTGGCTGCCCACCACTCGGGCCTTAGGGTGTGCACCATGGTGGCATCACCTCTGTGAGAATGGACCTAGGGAGAGGCTCATAGAGGCTCTGGAAGCAGGTTTGAATCTGGACAGGGATTCCAGGGTCATGGGTACCTGGCCTGTGGTCTGGTGGGTGAGGTGGGGACACAAGCTCTGGGTGTCACATTTCCTTGGTCCTGCAAACTCTGTGCCTCATGGAAAGAGGCATGGCAGGAGAAGGGCCAGGACAGCTCTCTCCAGAAGTCCTCTTCCCACGTGGAGCCCTGTCAACCTCTCTGTTAACCACACTTCATCTTTTCCCTGCAGTTTCAAGTGCAGTATACTGAGCTCTTCTTAACACATCCAAAATTAAACACAGTATTTTATTGTGAGTTCCTGGGGGTTTGGCCAGGTTGTCTCAGAGCTCTTCTGAAAGTTCTGGATATGTGGGAGCAGCCTTGTATATTTTCTTAACCAGTATCTGGGTCCTGATTCTTGGCTCTCCATTCTCGCCTTCAAGTTCTTCCGAGTATGCCAGAGACCCAGCTGCAGCCAGGGTACCATGCAGAAACCGTTCACACTGTGGTCATTCCTGCATCGCATCCCGGGATCCATCTGACACGTTAGGAAGGAAGCCATGGGAGCTGAGCTCGCCAGCTTTCTCTCTGACACGCTGATAGAGCTTTTCCTCCTGCTTTCCTCGTAGATGTCCTCTCTGCAGCAAGTGAGCTCAGCTTTTTCATGCTTAAATGTCTCAGACTGCTTACTGGCTGGTCGTGTATGCCAGCTAATCGAGTGGGAGGTTTTTTGTTTGTTTTTGTAAAAATCTCAAACTTCTTATGGAAGACCCTATTTTATACTCTAATCTTCTGCGTTACTTTCTTTTCTTCTTTAATGGCACCTTTCTCCCACAGCTCAAACAGAGTTGATAATAGTGGCTAACACGGAGCACTCATTATCATGCAGACACTGTTCCCAGTGCTGTCCTGATAATAACTCGTTTCATCCAGCATTTCCATGAGATAGTTATGTTATAATTTCCATATCACAGATCAGGAACCAACAGCATTGCCCAGGTCACTTCTTAAGAGGCGTGTGGCTGAGCTGAGATTCAAACCCATAGAGTCTGGGTCTATGTTCTTAACGGTCCTTAAGCTGTGGCAGGTGCCACAATCACCTGGGACCTGGGTATTGCTACAAGGGTACGGGTCCTGTCCTGCCTCAACAGGCCCAGGCCTCTGTGGTCTTTATTAGCTCTCAGGTGATTCTGATGCCCAAGTCTGGGAACCACTGCACCGAGCTGTTCAGCCTTGATTTTGAATATTATCCACACGCCACTGCCCTGTCTGAGGCTGTGTTCCTATTCCTACGGGTGAGTGTTTTCTTGCTTGTGCCCAGGAGAGGAGAAACTGCAGGTGAGCCATCCAAGGAGCCTCTAGCGGGCTGTTCCACTCCCTGCTCAGCACCGAGAAATCCCCCGGCGCTTGTCCCTGGTCACACGGGCCATCACCTTGGCTCTTTCAGGAGTCTCTCTTTGGAAACTGCCTTTCCCCCATTACCGCAGACTTACTTAACGGCTCCTCAGCGCTTTCACGAGCCTTAGCATTCCTCCATCGCTACCCCACGTTGTACTGTCATTTATCTGTGCTACAGTTCTCTGGAGGGCAGGTGGCATGTCTGACTAATTTCAGTATCCTCACAGCCTGATAGAGGGCCAATCAGTCAAAGAAAAGAACTTCCGCCTCCCTGGAACCTTCCCCAGTTACGCCGGGCCTCATGATCCCTGGGTGCCCACTTGGGTGCTCGTTCTGGATACCTCCCTTCTGAAGCGCCCATTTCCAACACCTGATGCAAGGGCAGCAGGCCTTTACCAGCCTGTGGTTTCGGGCACATCCTTTAAACTCCCAGAACCTGAGGCTGCTGTAAGATGAGGGTCAGAAACAGACTTGACTTGTAGGTGTTTAAACCACACAATACACAGATTAAGATGGCCTTCCCATCCTAACAGGGGGCTCTTCCGTCCCAGGGACTCTTCCCTTCCTTCTCCCTGCCTCAGGCTGACTACTTTCCCAGGGGCAGCAGGGTCTTCTCACCCCTGCACCCAACCCCTCAGGAGCATCAAGGACACCAGCTCCTTCATTTGCTGATCTTTCTCTAATTCTTGAAGCCCTGGATAATGTCTTGCATGTGGACATATTTTTATAATTACAGCTACCCCAGTAAAGTGTTTCAGAGACTAACATCTTGGGAAAAGGTGCATAAAGTTCTGTGTCTGTGTTGTCCATGTTTTCCACAATGAACGTGTACTTCTTTTATAAAATCAGTAAGATCATCACATGATATATGGAAAATCCTAATAATAACCTCTCGTGACATATATTTTCTCACTCACTTCATGGCTGCTCTAGTGAGGAAGCAATTATTACTCCCATATTGCAGATGGAAAAACTGAGGCTTGTTGAGGTTAAGTGGCAAGCAAGAATTCAACCCTGGGATGGAGTATAGAGTTGAAGCTTGTTTGTGGTGCTACCACACACCGCCTCTGACCTTGCATCCGGAGGTAAGTCCCTTGAGAGCAGGGACTTTATAGTCTTAGGAGTGTGTCTTGCTCCTCTCTCTATCCCTAGTGCACCCACACAAGTGAGCACACAGCACCACTGCGTATTTGTTGGTTAACATGATGAACGCGTATACTTACTGCTCAGCAGTGAATGAGCTCACTATGGCTACCACTTACCCCATCCACCATGCAACTGTGCTGCCAATAGAAATCATTCCATCACTTTCTGGGGTCTCTCCGTCCTCTGTGTTTACACACTGGAGCATGATCCTCCCAGCGACTGACAGCTGCTGAGTGAGATCATTAAGGCTTCAGAACTGAAACGCCAAACCCTGGGGTTGGAGGCTACAGTCACCTGAGTACCTTGAGGACTTCAGCTCACCTTCATCACAACCAGACAATTTGAACTCTGCACATGGGCAAGAAAAGGCAGCAGCTACCAAGAAGCCTTTGCAGCTGTGCAGTGGGGGTGGGGCAGGAGCATCTGCAGTTGCCAGACCCCTCAGACCTGTTTGCTCCCCTGGTCTCTCCAAGACTGCCTGGAATCCTTGCAACCCAGAATCATTGTCTCCCCATGTGGTGATTCTGGGGAATCAGCTGATGGAAGCAGAGGGCAGGGGGGCTGTTCCACATCAATGACAAAGCTTCCAGAGGCCATTGTGATGTTGCAAGATTCAACAGCCCACACCCTGGTGTTTGCTGACAGCATCATCTCTTTTCCCTCTGTCCAATAAGTGGTCCCCCTTCTCACTTTCTCTCAAGTCTTTCAGATCCAACTAATCAGATTTTTTTTTCCCCTGAGGAAGATTTGCCCTGAGCTAACATCTGTGCCAATCTTTCTCTATTTTGTATGTGGGTCACCACCACAGCATGGCTGTCAATGAGTGGTATGGTTCCGTGCCTGGGAACCAAACTCTGGCCATTGAAGCAAAGCGCACCTAACTTAACCACCAGGCCACGGGGCCAGGCTTGGATCCAGCTAATCAATCAGATCTTAAATGAATGCTAAGTCCTCTGCCTTGGCATTAACAGTTTATAAAATGATGTTTAGTCTGAGACACAGGCATGCACACAAACCATCCCCATAGAGCCAGCAGGTTTGACAGCCCAGGTGTGTTTCAGAGGCTTTGGGAGCCCAGAGGCAGGAAAAATAGCAACCATAACAACAAACCCAAAATGAAAGAGGTGTTGATGATGTTGGAGGTAATGTTGATGACTGTAGTAGTCTCTGGTCCTTGAGTGCTTCTTTCATCCTAACAACGTGGCCTCTGCCCTGCATGTCTTTAAGCCTTTTGTGATCTGGAGCCCAGGGCAAACATGAACTTCCTGTTGTGCTGCATCCCAAGTTTCCCCAACCCCATGTTCATTCACTGGGAGTGGTAGTGATGCAGGCTCAGTGAGCTGAGCAGTCAAAAGAAAGATTTCTTGGACTCTCAAGGTCTGGCAGTAGTGCTCTTTTATTCAGAGAATAGCACGGAGCAGCATGGGGACAGGACCCATGGGCAGTAAAGAGCTGCAACATGGGGACAGGACCCATGGGTAGCAAAGAGCTGCAGCATGGAGACAGGACCCACGGGCAGCGAAGAGCTGCAATGGGTTGAGGGTTAGGGCTAAACTTATAAGGCATAGGTATGTGAGTTATTTCTTTACAAGACAAAGGGAAGATCATGTAAAAAAAAAAAAAAGTCGTTAAAATGGTATCAGAGCAGCTGGAGTCTGGTTATTGGGTGGCCCTATAACTTTGGATAAAAATCAGATCAGATCAAGTCAGGATGTCCTATGCTTCCCAGAAGATGATATAGATGAGTATGAAGGGCAGACATCTTGGGGTTCTCTTCCCGGGGCAGCCTTGATCCTCATCAGTAGGACTGCCAGGGACTTGCCCACTGTGGCAGAGATTGCTAGTTCTCATCGGTGTCCATGCTTCTCTTTCTCCTGGATACAAGCCTAGACTTGAGATTAGGAGAGGCCAGGTGCTGAGTCCTGGCATGTGTGCGGAAGTGGTCTGTTGAGTCTGGGACTGCTTCTAGAAACCCTCCTGTGGTTCTCCAGGCTCTCTCTTCTCTTCTCTGCCAGCTGGGAGCAGAGGATGCAGTGGAGATTGCTGAGGCTCTAGATGGACGAGCCAGCAGATGGAGGGAACCTGGGCCCCTGAATGACTAGGTGGAGCAGGTCCTCCCCGACCCCAGCGTTGTGTTGTGACCACGAACAGGAAATAAATTTGTATTGTGTTAAAGCCATGGGATGTGTGGGAGTTAATCTAGCCTATCCTGACTAATACACTTAGTAGAGAACACCTCTTCATTTATCCTTGTGATGTGATTTATAAGAAGAAACGCAGATTTTGGTCTTTTTCCATGGTTCCTGGCTCACAGGTCCCATACATATTGCCTGGTAATTTTCTAAGTGATTGGAGCAATAGGGGCAACTTTTGTTATAATATTTGGTTTTTGTTTGCTGCTCTAGAAATAGCTCCAAAGGTAAAATAAAGGTGAAATGGGTATTTTTTGTTATTCATAACGAGATGCTTTCAACCATACCTGAGTTTATGTTAATGAGGTGATTTTTGGAAAGCCCCCAGATAACCACAGGATGGGGGCTGGTTGCCAAGGGAACCAGCCACAGGATGAGAGGGTTGGAACTTTCAGCCCCACCCTACCCAACCTCCGGCTAGAGATTAAGGTAACCCTAATGGCCAATGATTTGCTTAGTCATGAATATGTAATGAAGCCTCCATAAAAATCCCAAAAGGAGTTTGGAGTGATTCTGGTTTGGTGAACATGTGGAGGTGCTGGGAGGGTGGTGCACCCAGAAAGGGCATAGGACTTTGTGTCCCTTCCCTGACCCCTGCCCTGAGCATCTCTTCTATCTGGCTCTTCCTGAGTTGCATCTTTTTATAATAAACTGGTAATCTAGTAAGTAAACCGTTTTCTTGAGTTCTGTTTGCTGCTCTAGCAAATTAATCAAACCCAAGGAGGAAGTCATGGGATCCTCTGATTTATGGCCAGTCAGTCAGAAGTACAGTTGACAACCTCGACTTTCCATTGGCCTCTGAATTGAATGGGGACTGGTAGGGGTAGAGGCAGTTTTGTAGGACTGAGCCCTTAACCTGTGGCATCTGATGTGCTAACTCCAGGTAGAGAGTGTCAGAACCGAATTGAATTGTAGGACATCCCACTGTTGTTGGAGAGTTGGTTGGTGTGGGAAAACCCCACACATTTGATGATCAGAATTGAAAGCTCTAGAGGAAGAAATCGAAGTGTTTTTCCTAAACAACCCCTGAGTCTGGGAGACTGGAAATGGTGTGGCAGCCAGATTTCTATATATCTAAACCATGATCCCTAATACCTTACTCTACCCTGAAACTGAGAACGAAGAGGTTAAAAACTCTTCCCTGGGCTAGAAGAAGAGGACAAAAACTTTGAGTTAAGTTTTGCTAACCTCAGCCGTGCATATTCAGCAGCATCAACTGTTGTTTGAAACTAACCACGTCTTTCTGTCCGTCCTTAGTATAACAGCAAACTGTCTTTCCTAGAAAGTCAAGGTCCAGACATCAAGATTCAGCCTCACAAGGCCAAATGCAGGCTGAAGAGGAAAACTAACCAGAAAAACCCAGACAGTCAAGGAAAAGAAATTCAGTCTTCAAGGCCAAACACAGACTGGTGGGAAGATGACAACCAGCAAGGCCACATCCTCCCCCTTCCCTACCTAAAACCCCAGCACATGCTCTCCCTCTCCTACCTAAAACCCCAGACAAAAAAGCCCTGCCTTTTTCCCCTCGAGGAGGAGGATCTGAGTTCTGACTCCCATCTCCTCATCTGGCTGCCTTTCGATAGTAAACCTCTTTCCTTGCCACAAGTCTGATGTTTCAGTTATTGGCCCTATTTTGCAGCAGGTAAAAGATCCTGTGTTTGGGTTCCCCACCCCAACTGTGATCGTGTTACTTACACCTTCTCTTCCAATTCAGGGGTACTTACTTTTGCTGCTGTACAGGCAGCTACAGCAGGGGAAAGACTTGAGTTCTATTTTGGCTCTGCCCCACACAGGTTATATGCAACCTTGTATAACTCATTAACCTTTCTGGTCTCAACTTGTTCAGCTGTTTCACAGTTCTTTATATCTAAGAGGCACTCAAGAAGTGTTGTTTTGTTTGATAAATTAACCAGAACTATATTGGGATTCCCTCAGTTTCAAGTGTCAGATACTTGACTCATCTTGTATTAAGCAAAGAAAAAGAGTTTGTTGGTTCATGTAATGAAAATTTTAGGTCTTCAGGCATGGCTAGATCTAGGCGCTCAACAGAGACCATCCGGAATCTGCCCATCTCCGTCTCTTAGCTCTGTTTTCCTGTGTGCTGACTTCACTATCAAGAAGGCTCTCCTCAGATGGTGATCAATATGGTTCAGTGGCTCCAGTCTTACAATCTTCCAGTTTAGCTGCTGGTGGAAAGAGAGTGACTCTTTCTAAAGACTTCCAGAAAAAGTCCTGCAGAGGACCCTGGTTAGTTCACATATCCATCCCTGAGCCGATGCTGTAACTGATGATATGCAGTGCTCTGACTGGCCAGACCTGAGCCACCTGTGTCCACCTGGGCCATCTGTGTCCATCTTGGAGGCAAAGGGCAGAGTCAGTCTCACCCAAACTCCAGGGACAGAGGTAGGGGAAGGTGGTTTTCCAACAAAGAAGAGAGAAGTTTGGCTACAGAGAGAGAGCTGCTGAGCAGTCAAAAGCATCAGATGACCACCACTCATAGCTACCTACATACATGTGACAAATGAAGGCTCTTGATGATCATTGTCAAAGACTCAGTGTGTGGACTCTGTTGAAGAAGTGTGCTCCCCTAGTACGTGGCTCGCCACACGTTAATTCAAAAGCCATCTTTTGCATAGTTTTTGCACCCCATACTCAGTGCTTGCCACTGGGAAGCAAAGATGGATGGATGGCATTCCTTCCATCCAGAAGGAGCCTGATCTAGCATCAGGAAATACAACAATAGCAGTAACATTGTGAATACTGATTATGGGGTAGGCAAGATTCGAAGTGCTTGATGCACATTAGGCTACTTAAACTTCGCCACACAGTTGGGTGGATCTTTCTGTTTCCGCCTTACAGATGGTGAGACTGAGAAACAAAGAGGTAAGGGACTTCCCCAAGGGGCAGAGTTAGGACATGAACTTGGCTCCAGCACTTGGGCTCTTACCCCCCTCTGCTCTGCAGCCTCCCAGCCATGCCTGTACCCAGAACATGGGCCAGAATGTGGTTACCTGCCATGGGTGAGGCACAGCCCTCTGCCCAGTATGGTACCTGGCACTCAGAAATGACAAAATGAGGACATCCAGGGTGTCATAGAGTATTATAGAACCCTCGGCTGGAGGGGCTTGGAAGTAGCAACAGGGCTGGGGAAGAAGAGAGAACAGGCTCAGTCAGAGGCAGGTGGGAAGCCGGCACACCCAGTGTCAGGAGGCGGGTAAGGAGAGCTCCCTCCTTCCCTTTTTTCTTTCTTTCCTTCCTGCCACAAATAGTTGCTGAGCACCTTCCATGGGCTGTGTGGAGTATACAAGATATTTCCTCCCTGTGGCTGTGGGGAGAAGGCAGGCCTGGCTGTACACACCTAGGTTACAAATAAAGGATATTTTTGTTGGTTTGGTTCTTGTGTAAGGCGAATATTTAAACAAATAGTGAAACCGGATCAGAGCTCCCTACTCAATCTTGCATACTCTTTCCAAGGAGGGCCCCAGCATTTGCTTGAAAACTGGGCTACACATAAGATCATCTTTTAAAAAAATACATTAAACGCATTTTCCCCGGGTATAGACAAATCTCTACAGTGTGGTAGCAGAATAATGCCCCCACCCCCAAAGACATCCACATTCTAATCCCCGGAGCCTGCTGTCTTAGGTCAGGTTTCCTGCGCTCTCAGTTCAGGCTGCCATAGCAAAGTACCATAACTGGCTGGCTTAAACAAGAGAAACTTATCTCTCATGGTTCTGGAGGATGGGAAGTCCAAGATCAAGGTGCTGGCAGATTTGGTGTCTGGTGAGAGTTTGTTTGCTGGTTCATAGATGGTCATCTTCTTGTTGTGTCCTCACATGGCAGAAAGAGGGAGGGCGAGTTCCCTGGGGTCCCTTTTATAAGGGCACAAATACCATTCATGGGGGCTCCACCCTCATGACCTAATTACCTCCCAAAAGCCCCACCTCCTAATTCCATCACACTGGGGTTTAGGATTTCAATGTATGAACTTTTGAGGGACACATTCAGTCCATCGCACATGCCAAAGGGGAGTTAAGATAGCAGACGGAATTAAGGCTGGTGATCAACTGGTTTTAAAATAGGGAGATTATCCTGGATTATCTGGGTGGGCCCAATGTAATCACAGGGACACAATGTCCCTAAAAGTGGAAGAGAGAGGCAAAAGAGAGAATAGGAGAGATGACAGTGTGAGGAGGACTCCACCTGATGCTGCTGGCCTTGAAAATGGAGGCAGGAGCCATGAACCAGGGAAAGTGGGCAGCTCCTAGAGGCTAGAAAAGGAAAAGAAAGAGATTCTCCCCTAGAGCCTCTGGGAAGGACTGCACCTTGATCTTAGCCCAGCACCGTCTGAGTCAGGCTTCTGATCTACAGGATAATACACTCATGCTGTTGAAGCCACGAGGTTTGTTGTAATTTGTCACAGCAGCAACAAAAAACATATGCAATGATATAGTACATAAAATATAGAAATTCAGGGGCCGGCCCGTGGCCGAGTGATTAAGTTTGCGTGCTCTGCTTCGTGGCCCAGGGTTTCGCCAGTTCGAATCCTGGGTGCGGACATGGCACCGCTCGTCAAGCCATGCTGAGGCGACGTCCCACATGCCACAACTAGAAGGACCCACAACTAAAAATACACAACTATGTACCATACCAGGGCGGGCTTTGGAAGAAAAAGGAAAAAATAAAATCTTTAAAATATAGAAGTTCAGAATAATGCATAAGTGTACTACAATTTGAATATGTATTTTTGTATGTATGTTTGTAAATGTGTAGACCAGTAGTGCCCAACCTTGGCTATACATTAGAGGGATCTGGAAAGCTTAAAAAAGAAGTCCCAATGTCCAGGCTGCAGGCCCCTAAATCAGAACCTCTGGGGCTGGAGTAAGGGATGGGGGAGAGAAGAACCCAGGCATCAGCATGTTTTGAAGCTTCCCAGGCACAGCCAGGTTGAGACCATTGGTGTAGACCATCTCTGGAAAGGTAGGCAGTGGGGAACAGGGCGAGTGCAGGACCACGGAGGGAAAGAGGGAGGGACTTGCTTTCTTTTCTTTAACCTTTGAACTTCACTATATACCTTAAAAAAATTTTTTTTTATTACGGAAAATTTCAGAGTAGTATATGAAAGTAGAGAGAACAGTGGAATGAACCCCCGTGTATCCATCAGCCAGCTTCAACACTTGCTAACATTTTGGTACCCTTTTAATTTTCCAGCACATGCATGTGTTATATATTAAGATAAATTTCAAAAATATGAAATAGAATACACATGCCAAAAATAAAATCCACAGAACTGTGGAGACAAAACCTTGGGGACAGGGCCCAGGAACCTGCATTTTAACAAGCTCCTCACAGTTGGGGGCAGCACCAGGCTCTCTCTGCCTCCGACTGGCCCTCACTGACTGTATTCTGGTTTCTCACTTCCCAGCACTCTCATTAGCAATGCATCACGGACCCACCTGTGAATGTTTTGAAGGCCTCCTTGAACCATTTCCATTTTCAGCCCATACAACCTCTCTTAATGAATTCCAGAAAGTTCGCTGTTGCTTAACAAGGCATGCAGAGTCCTTCACAACCTCTTACAGGTTTCCTTTACTCCTCAGGACTGTTTCTTGGGCCTCTGTGGCCTTACAAAGTGGCTTTCCTGGAAAGAAGGGGACCCTGATCCTGGTCTTCTGTCTTCTCTCTCAACAGGGCTTTTAACAGAACCCAAGAAGGAGGAAAGAGACAGGAATTTCAGCACAGCTCAGGCCCTTCTCTCTCCTCAAGGCTTCTCTTCAAACAGATCTTCACAGATACCAGTGTGGGAGCCGAACATGCAGGACTCCAGGCTCGAACCACCAGGTTCCTCAGGGCCTGTTGTCCGCTGAAGCAGCCCAGGTGAGGATCGCAACTTTTTGAGAGGTAAAATAAAAAGGGCTGAGAGGTGAACTCAATGCTCTGGGGGGCCTAATAAGGGTGGGATTGCATGCTTTTGGAACAATTGTGGAGGAGGTTGAGTCTTGAAAGATGGGTATTTCAAAAGGAGGGTGGTGAGTGGGTTAGGAGAGGGAGCGGCATTCAGGGGCAGAAATGGCGTGAGGAACAGCCCTGAGGCAGGATGTGCGGGGTCTGCTCAGGGGACACGGGACGGGTCTTGTTCAGTTGGAATTTAGAGCACAGGCAGCAGCAGCGGCACTGGAAGCCAAAAAGAATATTTCTGCCTGTAAGGCACTTTGCAGGTTACAAAGCTCGTCCACTCCCTCCCTCACCAGGTCCTCAGGTCAACTCTGTAAAGTACAGAGCCATTGTTATTGAAGTCATTTCACAGGAAAAAAACAAAAACAAAACAAAACTGGGATTCAGAGTGGTTAGGGAACCCACGCAAAGCCGCGAGACAAGTAAATGGCTGAGCTGGGATGCCAGCGCAGGCTTTCTGTCTCCCAGCACCCTTTCCCTGTGACTGGGATCATACTTGGAGCCCTAAGTCATACTGGGCTATGGTATCTGTTTGAACGTAGGCAATGGGAGCCACGGAGAGGATTTTAGAAGAGGCGTGAGAAGTTATCAGAGATGTGCTGGGCCTTGGGCAGGTGTGCTGGCTGGGGCAAGGACCGAGTGCAGCCACGGAGCTACATCGCTCTGACAAAGAAAGTGGGACGATTTACAGGCCACGTGGACAGGACAGAAAGGGAGACAACAGCTGAGGGTGGGCCCTAAAGAGAGCCCGTGGAGAAGAACCATATTCATGCGTTCACTCATTCATGTGATAACTTTTTATTAAGCGCCCCCCTCTGTGCCCAGCGCTGTGCTAGCCATTGGGGATGTAAAGGTGAACTTGACGACAGGGTCCCTGCCCCCACAGGGCTGACATTTCAGGGGGTGGCAGATAATAAAGAGCAAATGAAGGAAGAAAAGAACCTCAAATTGCGATTAAGCAGGAACATACCACGTGATCTTCAGGAACATATGAGGACATACACCCAAAGTTATGTGGTCTTTCAGGTGGCTTCTCCTGCCTGCCCTGGAATCCTCACCTCTGAGTGTGATGCAGACTGTATTCGGGGTCCTGTGGGGGTTCAGCGGAGGGAGGCTGGGGAAGGCCTCCTGGAAGGGCAAGCATTGAGGTGGAACATTCGACAGATATTTAATGAGCCCCCACTGGGTGCCAGGTTCTGTTCCAGACTAGGGATAATCAGTGAACAGAATAAAATAGGCCATGTTATTACCTTCATGGAACTACTGGAAGGAAGATAGATAATAAGCAAGACAGACAAATAAAATAGTATTTCAGATGGTGATGAATGTTCCGGAGAAAAATCAACTGGGGAAGGGGGATACCGAGTGTGTGGCGGCAGAACTGCAGTCTTCGAGAGGGTGGCCAGGAAGGCTACATTGAAAAGATAACATCTGGGTAAGACCTAAAGGAGGTGAGAGAGTAAGCCACGCAAATATATGCAGGTGGATGTTCCAGATAGAGGGGCCTACAGTGCAAAAGTCCTCAGGCAGGAGCTTGACTGAGTGTTTTCACGTGAGCGAGGAGGCCAGTGTAGTTGGAGCAGAGACAGCAAAGGGTAGAGTTGTAGAAGGTGAGGTCACAGAATTAATGAGAGGAGGTGTGGGGACAGATGGGGCATTGAAGGCCACTGTAGCTCTTACTCTGAGAAGGGAAGCTACTGCCTTGAGAGCAATTTGCCCAAGGCAGAGGTCTGGCCTGGCTCATGCTGGTTCCGCTCATCCACTCCCGGGTCAGGCAGATGCTATTCTTCCACCTCTCACCAGCAAGATGACATTTGCTATCAAGCCATGATGTTGGTAGATCATGAAAGGCTGAACAGTCGTAGTCAGAGGCTGCGTCAAGTTCAGGCTTAGCTAGGCATTTCTCTAGGCACACAGAAGGAAGTTTCTGTAGAGGTCAGAGAAGTAGCCACTACCAACCGATGCAAGCTGTCTCCTGTTTCCTTTATGTCTCCCGAAGCAGCTGCTACAGGCCCCTCCCTGCATCCTGCAGGCATCAATAAATGCCTGTGTGGTAGTGGCAGTGGTTGGGGGGAGACAAAGAGAAAGGACGCTGCACTGAAGATTCAACATTCCCCCGAACATTTATTGAGTGTCTTCAATATCTGAGGGCACAGTCAGGCCTTGGAGCAATTACATCTACCTGACTTTCAGAGCTCAGCTTCAAGGTCATTTTTTCCCAGAAGCCTCTGGACACTCCTCATCTAGCACCTTGTACCTCCCTTAGTCTAGCATTTATAAAATGGCATTTTAAATGCCTGTTTTCTGGTCTGCATGTTCTACTAAACTATAAGCTCTTTTAAAGCAAAAGCCCAGATTTTGTTCTCAGTACTTAGCACAGAGTCTTGCACAACGCAGGCATCATTTAATCAATAACTGCTGGATTAAATGAGACAGTGATGTAGCGTGCTAAGTATGAACGAACAGAACCCCGGGACATCAGGGGAAAGCTTCTCCGAGTTGAAAGAGCAAGTGGTCACTTCATCAGATGAAGAGGTAAGAGAATTCCAGGTGGGGAACAGGTGTGTGCAAAGGCCCAGAGGCATACTGAAGAAACGTGTGAGATTCTCTGCGGTTGGTTGGAGCACAGCAGTATTATCTGGGGAGGTAGGGCGCCAGACAGGACAGGAGGCAGGACAGGATGGTGCAGAACCGCGGTCCCATTAAGGTCAAACCCCTAACATATAGGTTACGGCCACGGCCCTGCCCAGAGGACAAAGGTTCAAACCCCCCGGGAAACAGCCAGGGACCTGGCAGGGCCTCGCACCTCGCCCTGCCCACAGCACGTGCCGCCGCTCTCCCCGCACCGGGCCCAGCGTGCCGGCTGAGGGGACTCCCGGGGCGCCCAGGGAGGGACGCCCGGGGCGGGGTGCGCAGGCGCGCTGAGGCCTCGAGCCCCAAGGGGCGGGCGGGTGCGCGCGCTTCCTCGCGCACGCGCGCAGGGAGGGGGCGACGGCCGCGGTGACGCTGCTGCGGCGGGCGGGCGGCGGCGCGTGAGGCGCGCGATTTCCCGTCTTGGGAGCAGTGCCCCGGCCCCCGCCGCTCCTCCGCCGCCATGTCGGGCCGGTCGGTCCGGGCCGAGACCCGCAGCCGGGCCAAGGACGACATCAAGAAGGTGATGGCGGCCATCGAGAAAGTGCGGAAATGGTGAGGGGCCGGGGCTGAGGGCGCTGGCCGGGGTCGCCGGCCCAGACCCTGAGGAGCGCCGGACTGGCGGGCGGGGCGGGAGCCGACCGGCAGACGCTGGGGGGAGGGGGAGCCGGAGAAGGCGGGAGGAGGGTGCAGCTCGCGTCGACGTGAGGTCAGAGGGTGTGCCGGCCGCGACCAATCAGCGGGCCGCCCGGCTCGCGGGCCCGCCCACCTGCCCGCGGCCTCGCGCCGCCGGGAGGAGCCACCGGGTTTCGGCCGCCCTCCGGCCCGGGGTCTGGCTCCCACGCGCAGCCGGCCGCGGGCTTCGTCCCCACGCCGTTCCCCCGGCGTTTGGATCCCTTAGAGTCCCGAACTTCCCCTCGTAGTAGACTGGCATCTCTGAGTGTCTCCCGCGGGCCATACTGAGCGCTCCACGTACCACCTGGGCTGAGTTTGCGGCGAGGTTCTCTGTGCCCCCGTCTGCCGCGGGAGTAGGCGTGGTCGTCCAAATCGGAGCCCTCTCTTCCCCTCGTGCCGGCCCCCACGCGGCGCGCTGGGTCGGCGTCTTCTTAGGGGGCCCTGGAGCCGTGAGTAGGGTCGTCTACACCTGCCTCGTTTGGGACCGGCTCCCGGAACGTGCGTTGCCGGCGCCGGCTGTCCGCGCATCACGTTAGACTTTCACGGCCGCCGGTGTGCGCCACCTTCTTGGCTGCTTTTCTCTAGTTGGTTACTACTGCTGATTTCAGAGCCCGGGTGGGTGTTGGCTCCCTCCGGGGAGCCTACCGCAAGTCCTCCCGCTGCCAGCCCTCCACCCCGTTTGGGGGCATCGGTACCTTGGACTTGATTTGCGTGTTTACTTGTCCGTTTCCCTACAAGACCAAATTCCTTCTCTCTTTAAGGGCTTCATATATAGTTGGGACTCATAAATATTAATGAGTGATAAGTTATTAATGATTTTCCCCCTCCAAATCGAGTCGTCCTTGGGTTTTGGTGAAACCTAAGAATTGGCAGGCGTTTCTTTCTCTTCTGGCCATCTCTGCGGGGTCAGCAGCCTAGGCCAGAGGAGCATCCATCCTCTCTCAGCTGAAACTGTGTACCAGCCTCCCTGCCATCTCCCTGCCTCAGCTCCTGTTTGTTACCAGTCCGTCCATGTTGTACTGAGTGATTTCATTTTTCTCAAGTGTAAGTCTGCTCACAGCACTCCACTGCTTAGGCTAATGCTTTAGTGACCTCTTGCTCTCAGGAAAAAGACGGAAGATGGTCCTTCCTGCCTCAGCAGCCTAGCTCAAACCACCGTCTTTCCCAGGATGCCGGCCATCTTTCAGCGGGAGCCACACTACTGCTCTGCTGCCTGGCCTCCTCCCTCTACCCTCCCCTCCCCCTTGCCTGGTTAACTCCCAGCTCTGCTCAAAAGTTGCTTCCTCAAGGACACCTTTTAAGATCCCCAGTCTAAGTCAGGTCCTCTTCATAGAACTTTCCACAATTGTATTAAGTTGAATCGCATGACGTTTCTTGTATTTGACTTTGTAACCTACACTAAAGGCGATTTGATATGGGTAAACCTAACGGTTGAGTGGCTGTGAAGTGAGTTGGTTGATGTCTGCTTCCAGCTGGAGCGCAGGCTCTGTGAGGGTAGGGACTGTGCATCCTGTTCCCTGTGTGCCCAGGGCCTAGCGTATGGTCTTGAATATTAAATATTTGTTGAATAAATGAGGAAATGGAGTGGCTTATCCAGGAATTAATTCCAGTTTCCTAAGTCTTTAGTCCATTCTTCTTTTTGTTACATCACAGTCTCTGCATTTCTGTGAAATCATTATTTGCTGAACACCATCGGCAATAGCAACAGTAACAGCCATTACTCTTTTTTTTTTGCTTTTTTGTAACCTCAAATTTGGACATGAAACTTTCAGAAATCATGTTTCAAGCTCCCCAGCCCTACTTGTCCATAAGCTACTCCTCTGTTCGAGGATATCACTTGTCTTTCCACAGGAGAAAAAAACTACTCATTTTTTTAAAGCTTTATTTCAAAAGTAACTTCCTCTGTGAAATAAAGCCTTAAAACAGTCTTTCCGTGGCTCATCCTTCACCTCTTCCTGAAACCAACGTAAGGCTCGGTTCTGTTAGCTGCAAGCATCCTATCCCGCTCCTGCAATTATTGTTAAATGGAATCGTGGTTCAACCCAGAGTTCCACAGGAGTCACAGGAGTTCTCCACATTTCCGTGGTATATCCTAATCTTACTCTGTCTTTCAGCCTCCTTCTCACCTTCCCTGCCGCCTTCATGTGTTAGAATGATTTGCTTACCTACCTTTTGCATTCTTATGAGCTCCCAAGGTACGGACCATATCTTACATATCCTTTACCTCCCGCAGGGCCCTGTCTCATAGGGCTTTATGAGTATCAATGGAATTGAGTTAGTTTTTGGAAAATAAATGATGGCCGGGTCGATACCTGAGTGTGAAAATGTGCTGGTACTCTGTATTGGTGCAGTCTTTGAGGAACAAGGCTTTGGTACACTTTACGTAAGGAAAGGTGGTAAGCAGAGGCTTCAGAGTAAAGGAGCTTGGTAGAGAAGTCTTCTGGAAGGGGTGATTTTGCACTGAAAGTTAAGGTATGATTTGACAGAGAGGAAGTTTGGAAGGCGTTTAGGATTGAATGGTCTGCTGAAAAGTAGAAAAGCACAAGTTGTGAACAGAAAATCAATTCTATTATTTGTCAGTTCTAAGAAGTGTCTTTCTTTTAGGGAGAAAAAGTGGGTGACTGTGGGTGACACGTCCCTTAGGATATTTAAGTGGGTTCCTGTGACAGACAGCAAGGAGGTAAGTGTGGAAGAAAATCAAAACAACAAAAAGGTACCGTTTCCTTTTTTTCTTTCTTTGATCACCTCTTCATTTTAAAGGAATTTATTTCCCCAGAATTGCGTTGAAAATACTTGAAGGCACCCTCTGTCATTGGTCCACGCAAAGCCTCTCTCACTTTATTATTTTCCCCTTTGTTCCCTTTCCTTAACCCATTCCTCTTTTCCAGGGCTTGGCGAACTCCAGCCCAGGTGTGCCTGCTCCCTGTGATTGTCAGTATAGTTTGATGGGAACACAGCTATGCTCTTGGGTTTCCCTGTTGTCTGTGGCTGCTTTTGAGTTGTAATGGCAGAGTTGAGTAGTTGCCCTAGACCTAATGGTGGGCAAAGCCTAAAATATTTATTATCTGGCCCTGTGAGAAGAAGTTTGCTGACTCCTGTTCTTATCCACTTAGCTACCCACTGTAGTGTATTTTATGTGTTTATTAAGCATATATTCCTTTCTAATTCCTCTTCCCTGGGTTTATTTGGACACCTGTGTATTCTTGAAAAATACATAGGGTTGTTTCATGTTTGTATTTTTAAAAAATTTACTTCTATATATAGCTTTGTCCTATAAACCTCTATTTCTTCTCTTTTGTTCAGCGTTGTTTTTGAGAACTCTCTGTGTTTCTGTAATTGTAAATAGAGTTGTTAACCTTTGACCCTTGCATTGTATTCTCTTATCTGCAGCGACTACATTTATCTACACATTCCCTGGGTGATCAACACCCAGATTGTCTCCACTTTTTTTCTCCCTACCTATTTAAAAATATCTCAAATATAAAACACATATAGAAAAGTACATAAAATATAAGTGTACAGTAAAGTGAATAATTATAAAGCTAATACCCTTGTAAAAGCCACCCAGGTCAAAACGTTGAGCATTGCCAACTCCCGCAGAGGCCTCTCTTGGACTATTCCCAGCACCCCTGCCTCCTTTCTAGAGGAAATCACTGTCCTGCTTTTGCTTTTCTTACCACTTCTCTGGTCATTCGTAAACATTTGTCACCTTATATAAACAGCATCATGAAGTATCTATGTTTGTGTGTCTTGCTTTTTTGCTCAGCATTACATTTGTAAAATTCATCCGTTCGTCTTCGGAGCTGTTTGTGCCTTTTCCTTGCTGTATGGAATTTTATTACAGGACTGTACCGTGATTGATCTTTCCAACTCTCACGTGGATGGATATTTGGGGTGTTCCCAGTTTGGAGTAATAGGACCAGTGCTCCTGTGAACATTCTTATTCAGTATGTGGGTCAACATGTGCATGAGTTTTCCCAGGATATATTCCTAGGAGTGGAATTGCTGAGTCTTTGGTTATGTATATTTTGACCTATACCAGCTATTTCCCAAAATGATTGTACCAATTTATATTTCCACTAGAAATATGAGTTCTCATTGCTCCAATCCTCATCAGCAGTTGGCATTGTTGGACTCATATGTAAAGATGTCTCGTTGTGGTTTTAATTTGATGGCTAATTGTGTAATTACTAATGAGATTGAGCACCTTTTCGGTATTTATTAGCCTTTTGGATTTTGTCTTTTAGGAAGTGCCTGTTTAAGTCTATTTGGTTGTAGTCTTTTTCTTATGACTTACAGGAATTCTCTCTGTTCTGGACACAAATCTTTTATTGATTATACTTTCTGTATCTTTGCCCATTCCGTGGCTTGGCTTTGCACTCTGTTTATGCTGCCTTGAGTAACAGAACTTTTTAAATTTTAATGTAGACAAAATAATCTTTTTCTTTATAATTAGTACTTTTAAATGTCTTAAGAAATCTTTCACTTTTTGAGGCCACAAAGATATTCTTCCTGTAATCTTCTACAAGCTTATTATTCTGTAACTGTTTATAACACACCTGGAGTTGATTTTTGTATATTTTGAAGTAGAGGGCCCAATTTCATTTTTTTCCATGTGGATATGCATTTGTCCCAGAACCGTTTTTTGAAAAGACTATTCCTTTCCTCCTGCCCTGTAGAACCACCTTTGTCATATTTCAGGTGTCTGTCTATGGGTCTGTTTCTTTGTGTTGTCTCCAGCTTTTTACTAGCACAGATGACTGCAGTGGGCATCCCTTAAACCATTCTTCTTGAGGACTTGTGGGAGGTGTTCTCTGAACTGGATGCCCAGGAGTGGGATTGCTCTGTTACAGGGTGTACGTATGTAATTAGTTTTACTAAATGCTGCCAGATTTCTCTCCAGAACAGCTGCACCCATTTTTTTTTTTTTAAAGATTTTATTTTTTTCCTTTTTCTCCCCAAAGCCCCCTGGTACATAGTTGTATATTCTTCGTTGTGGGTCCTTCTAGTTGTGGCACGTGGGATGCTGCCTCAGCGTGGTTTGATGAGCAGTGCCATGTCTGCGCCCAGGATCCGAACCAACGAAACACTGGGCTGCCTGCAGCGGAGTGCACAAACTCAACCACTCGGCCACGGGGCCAGCCCCACAGCTGCACCCATTTTTGCAGTGCCTTTCACGTCTTTACCTTTCTGATTTGCATGGATTCTTTGATTGATATTTTAGATATAAAAAAACTGGTCAGTTTTGTACATGGCAGATGTCTTTGACATGTCACCTGTCTGATAACTTTGTCATAACGTCCTTTAATTTTTTTGTGTCAAATTAATGAATTTGTCCTTACATTTTTTACCTTTTGGGTCTTGTTTCTAAATTATTCTCTGTTCCATGGTCATTAAGGACTTCTGGGGCTGGCCTGGTTGCATAGTGGTTAAGTTCACATGCTCCACTTCAGCGTTTGGGGTTTGCTGGTTCGGATCCTGGGTGTGGACCTACACACTGCTCATTAAGCCATGCTATGGCAGCATCCCACATACAAAATCGAGGAAGACAGGCACGGATATTAGCTCAGGGACAATCTTCCTCAAACAAAAAGAGGAAGATTGGCATTGGATGTTAGCTCAGGGCCGATCTATCTCACCAAAAGAAAAAAAGAACTTCTGTATCTTCTGTTAGCTTTTCAGTTTTAACTTTCACATTTAGATGTTTAATCCATGTAGGTTTCTTGGGTTTTTTTCAATAGTGGAAATATGGATCTAATTTTCTTTAATACAGTGAGCCATTTCCCCAATATTGTTTATTAAGTAATCTATCCTTTCTCCACTGATTTGTGATGTCATCTCTGTTGTGTACCTGTTCCTATCTATATCTGTTTGAACTCTATATTCTGTTTTGTTTTATCTGTTCCTGCACTGGAGTGACTGTTTTATGTACTGTCAGTTTTTAGAATGGCTTAATGTCAAGTAGAGTGAGTTTTCTTTCTTGCTGTAAGTTTTTGGGAAGGTGGCCTTTATCAAAATAAAAAATTCCCTGGGATGGGGCTGGCCCGGTGGTGCAGCGGTTAAGTTCACATGTTCTGCTTTGGCGGCCCAGGGTTCACAGGTTCATATCTCGGGTGTGGACAGGGCACCATTTGGCAAGCCATGCTGTGGCAGACATCCACATATAAAGTGGAGGAACAGGGCCAGTTTTCCTCAGCAAAAAGAGGAGGATTGGCAGCAGATGTTAGGTCAGGGCTAATCTTCATCAAAAAAAAAAAAAAATTCCCGGGGGCTGGCCTGGCGGTGTGGTTGTTAAGTTCGCACACACTATTTCTGTGGCCCAGGGTTCACAGGTTCGGTTCCCGGGTATGGACCTAGCAGTGCTTGTCAAGCCATGCTGTAGCAGCATCCCACATACAATAGAGTAAGATTGGCACAGATGTTAGTGCAGTGACAATCTTCCTCAAGCAAAAACAGGAAGATTGGCAACAGATGTTAGCTCAGGGCCAGTCTTCCTCAACAAAATAAATAAGTAAGTAAATAATTCCTTTTTTTTAGTTTTCTAAGATTTATTCAATTTTATGAATAGGTGTTGGTCTTTATCCAGCTGCTTTTCCTGTATTTACTGAAATGTTCATGTGATTTTCCTTCTCTAATCAATAATCTATTAATATGGGGAATTATATTAATAAAGTTTCTGATGGTGAACCATTCTTTGATCCTAAGACAAATTCTATGTGGACATGCTTTGTTTTTGTTGGTTTTTGACACTTTTTTTAATACAATATTGCATTCAATTCACAAATATTTCATTTAAGATTTTGCATCTGTTCATTAGTACAATTGGTCTGTAACTTTCTTTTCTTATGCTGTCTTTACGTTGATTTGGTATTAAGATTACACCAGCCTCCTAAAACAAATTAGGCAATTTCTCTTCTTTTTTGATTTCTGGAACAACTGGTTTAAAATGAGAAAGTTTAATGGAACTCACTTTTACTCCTGTCTGAGTTTTTGGTGGGGGGAGTACAGTGGCTTTAATGGTAATTGATGTATTTAGGTTTTCTCTTTTTTTTGATACTTGTTTTGCTCTTTTATGTATTTTCCAGAAATTTCCCCACTTCACGTGTGCCATTGGTTCTTTAATAGAGGGCAGTGCTGGGTCTTCCCCACTTTCCCTGCCTCCCCAGGAGCGTTTAGAAATGAGGCAGGGTGTTTCTTCATTGGCCAGTGATGCTGAACTGTTGGCAGTGTGTCATTCAGTCCTGTGCAGTGAACAGTTAATTGGCCTGTCCGGAATGTCGGCAGTACCCCTGCTGAAGAACGCTGGTCAGAGCTTCACGTGTACTGATACATAGTTACTTATCATATTCTTTTGTACTTTGAAGTCCCTGTTATATTGGTAATTATTTTGCTGTTTTCACATTTGTTATTTGCATTTTTTTTCCTCAATGTGATCTGTCTTGTCACCTCTTCTAAAATCTTTATGAAAAATCATCTTGTAATTTTGTCAGTCTTTTGTTTGCTATTTCATTAGTTTTTACCATCATTTCCCTTTTTTGTGTTTTATTAGATTAACTCTGTTGTTTTCCTAGCTTCTTGTATTGAACACTTAGATCTTTTTTCTAGTTTTTCTTGTTTTTGAAATACATTTCACTTCTTTAGTAGTTTCCCATAACTTTTGACATATATGAATGTCAAAATATCATTGATGGTATCATCAGCTAAATTTTTTGTAAGTTCCTCTTTGGTTTCCTCTTTAACCCAAAGATTATTTGATAGAAAGATTTTTAGTTTCTAGATATGTGAGGTTTTTTTAGCTATCCTTTTAAAATTGGTACTCTGTTTTATTAAATTGGTAGGATATTAGTTCCTTGGGATTAGTGGGACTTTTTTTGTGACCTAGTTCATGATTTATTTTTGGACCATTTACTTGTGATTAAAACAAATATACTCTTAGGTATGAAATGAAACAATTGAATCATTTATCATGATATCCAAATCTTCTGTATCTTTGCTTTTTTTTGTATGTTTTTTTCTATATGTTTCTGAGACGAGTGTGTGAAATTGTGCGTTTGTTTGCTTCTTTGTGGCTAAGTCAATTTTGACTTTATGTCGTTGACACTCTGTTTTTGATGTGTGTATGTTTATGTCATGGTTGTTATATCATCTTGATCTGTCATTCCTCTTACCAGTGTATAATGTCTCTCTTTGTCCCTTATGTCCACCTCTTTTTGGCCTCAGATTCTATGTTGTCTGGTATTATAATTTCTACCCTGTCTTCTTTTGATTTATATTTGACTGCTATGTCTTCTAATTCAGTTTTTCCCCCCTTTTCACATTTTCTGCTTTTTGGGCACATTAGGATTAGGTTTAGCTGTGGGTGACAGAAAACTCAAAATGACAGTGGTTTAAGAAAGAAGTTTAGGGGCTGGCCCAGTGACATAGTGGTTAAGTTCACACGCTCTGCTTTGGTGGCCCGAGGTTCGCGGGTTCAGATCCCCAACACAGACCTAGCACCGCTCGTCAAGCCCTGCTGTGGTGGCATCCCACATAAAATAGAGGAAGGTTAGAACAGATGTTAGCTCAGTGACGATCTTCCTCAAGCAAGAAGAGGAGGGTTGGCAACAGATGTTAGCTCAGGGTCAGTCTTCCTCACAACAAAAAGAAGTTTATTTTGTTCTTTTTCTTAGAGGAACAGAAGTGTACAGTCCAGGGCTGGTGTGATGGTTCTGCTCTAAGAGACCCAGGTTTCTTCCAACCTTTCTACTCCTTTTTTTTAAATTTAATCTTTCAGAGAGTAATGACTATTCATGTTACTTTATTTTTAATTATGGTAAAATACATATACCATAAAATTTACCCTCTTAACTATTTTTTAATTTTTCTGCCTCTTGTTCCCCCCAAAGCCCCCCAGTCCACAGTTGTATATCCTAGTTGTAGGTCCTCTGGTTGTGCTGTGTGGGACGCCGCCTCAGCATGGCCTGATGAGCAGTGCCATGTCCGTGCCTGGGGTCTGAACTGGCAAAACCCTGGGCTGCTGAAGTGGAGCGTGCCATCGTAACCACTCGGCTATGGGGCCGGTCCCTAACCATTTATTAAGTGTACAGTTCAGTGGTGTTAGCTACGTTGACCTTGTTGTGCAGCCAATCTCCAGAACTCTTCATCTTGCAAAACTAAAACTCTTTACTCATTGACAGCTCCTCATTCCGTTGCTCCATTTGTTTTTTCTGAACCCCCTTCCTTCTGCTTCATTTTTGACCTTGTATTCCAAGGTTGAGCCATTCATTCAACACATTCGGGTTGCAGGCAGCAGGAGAAGTGGAAGGACGGGCAAATAGTATTTTCGTGAATTTAAGGAGTTTTCTAGAATTCAGTTCAGGATATATACACTCACTGTATGTGCTCATAATAGCTCGTGGCTCGCCTAGTGGCCAGGAAGGCTGGGAAAATGTGACCACCTAAAAATTTCATTAATATAGACAAGAATTTCTGCCATGATACACTTTCTTTTTTTCTCTCTCTTCACCTCATGATGACTAGACAAATTTTCTTATGATTTGAAAGTTCTGCATTCTACTTTTGTTTTTCTATTCGCTACCTCTAACTTAGTAAAACTTATACTTATTATTTATCCCTATCAATGTATAAAGCTTATCCAAATCTGTGTTTTCCCTCTGAACCTGATAACACTCATAACACATTTTAATTAACTCTGGTCTCTGCCCCTTCCCACGTCCATCCTTACGCTGTCCTTAGTTTTGACTAGGATTTCAGTTCAGATATTTCAGTTGTTACAGATATATCTTGTTTTAGTCATTGTTTAATTAGACAAAATAAACATTACTAAGTATTTACTATCCCTTTATGCCTATTTGTTATTGCTTTCTCCTGGATTCGTTTCTCTTCTTGCTGGAATACATCCTTCAAGAGTTTTGTCAAAGGGGGCTTTTGTGGAGAAAACTTTCTGAAAATATCTTTGTTTTACTTTCACGTTTAATCATTTTACCTGTATATGAAATTCTAAGTTCAAAATTATATTTTCTAGAGGCCGGCCCCATGGCCGAGTGGTTGAGTTTATGCGCTCTGCTTCAGCGGTCCAGGGTTTTGCCAGTTCGGTTCCTGGGTGCAGACATGGCACCGCTCATCAGGCCATGCTGAGGTGGCATCCCATATGCCACAACTAGAAGGACGCACAACTAGAAATACACAACTATGTACTGGGGGGCTTTGGGGAGAAAGAGAAGGAAAAAAAAGGAAGATTGGCAACAGATGTTAGCTTGAATGCCAATCTTAAAAAAAAAATTATATTTTCTGTCAGCATTTTGAAACTATTGCTCAGCTGTTGTGCTTCTTGTGTTGCTGTTGAGACTCTGCTGTCAGTCTAATTCTGGATTCTTTATAGGTGATCCTCTTGTATTCCTGGAAACTTTTAGACTACTTCTCTATCTTTGATCTAGAACTTTTGTAAGAATATCCTGTGATGTTCACGTCTAGCTTCTTTGTTTCTTAGCTTTCTCTCATTTGTTTCATCTCTTTGTTCTTTCCTCATATATTCTGATTTCTCAGCCTAGTTTTTGCGATTACTCTTTTCTTCAGCTGTATCTATATCTACTACTAAACTCACTCAGGTTTTATTTTGAACAATTAGATTATTCATGCCAAATTTCCTTAATTGATTCTTCTTCAAAACAGCTTTCCACTATCATCCTTATCTTTCTGAGGAGACTTGCCATGTTTTATTTAAATTCTTCTGTCTCATTAGTCTGCTGCTTCTGGTATACCTTGTTCTGTTTATTGTCTTTCATGGTGCTAATTTCCCTCTAATGTCTGGTTCGCTTTTTCTGTGCACTCATCTCTTACTCCCTCTGAGCTGCCTTGGCTAGTAATATGTAACTGAAGGGAGGATGTAAGCCTAAACTCTGGTTGCCCTCCTCTAAATGAATTCAGAGAATGGGGTTAGCCTCAGGGTTCAGCCTTTCCCATTCTCCCTCTCCTATCCTCCCCTGCCTGCCAGGGAACTCCCAAGTACTGGTCTTACACGTGCTACCTTTATCTGGGAGCAGCCACCCTTCCTGGTCATTGCCAAGCCCAAGGAGCTGGTGGATGAAAGTTGGGGGGGCTCTGGAGCCCCCCTTTATTCTTCATCCAGCCCTGGCTCCGCTGGTGCCATTACCCAAAGGTTGGACAGTTAAATCTCTTGGGTAGTGTGTGTATATTTGGGGGAAGGACAGTGCTGGAAAGTCTCCCTCAACCGACTTCTCACATAATAAGCCCCTGGCCCTTTCCTATTTCAAATTCTCCCTGCCCAGGGCTCAGGTCCCTTTGTCTCTCCCAAGGGCTTCTCACAGTGTTTGTGTTGATTTCTGAGCTGGGCACTGAGGTCCATCAGTTTATCCACCCTCCAGTGGTCCATGGTAGTGTGCCATCTCCTAAGGTACTAGCATAGACCTATTAGATTGGGAAAAATGGAAAATGGTGATCAAATTGGTAAGGAAAAAATGTGAAGGATACAAGGGAGTGGGACCCTGCTGATGGAAGAGTAAATTGGTGCAAACTTTCTACAGGTTAAGTGGATCATATATGTATGTTTACAAGCTTTCAGTGATGGATGTATTAATTGACTGGATGATAAGAATCCTTTCACAATGGATATGTGTATCAAATCACCACAGCATACACTTTAAGTGTCTTACAATTTTATTTGTCAAGTATACCTCAATAAAGCCGAGAGGGAAAAAAAGCTTTCAAAATATTTATCCCTTTGATCTAGACGTGTTACCTCGAGGAATTTATCTTAAGGAGATAATCATGATGTGTGCAAGGTACATCTATGGTGTTGAGCATTAGAATATTGTTTGTTGTATTTATAAATTGCAAGCAAAATAAAGATCTTATTGTAGAGAATTCATTAAGTTATTGTGTACCTGTATCTTGTAAAGGTTTGTAACCATTAGAAAAGATATGTAGAAGATTACTCAGTGGCATATGAAGATGTTTTTAATGTGGTGAAGGGGAAAAGGGAAGCAAGCTATAATACTGCATCATGATCCATTTTTATACAGATATCTGTATAGATTGTCTCTGGTTGTGTGGGCGGTTTTCATTTCTTTTTCTGTATTTTCAGCATTTCCTATAATGAATTACGTATTTTACCTGAACACAGAACATTAAAATAAAGATAAGTCAGAGATCAGAAAAAGAAAATGGTAAAGCCAAATGTTGGCATGACTCTTAGTGAAACTAGTACATCAAATATATTGCCATCATCCTTTAGAGAGTGGTGAGGTACAGTGTTTTACAAGAAAAATAATGTTTATACTTTTTGATCTAGAAGGAATATTCTTTTCTGAATTTATTCAAATAAAATAATCCAGGAAGAAGTAGAAGTTGAGCAATGGGGCTTTATTCCTAGTAGCAATAAATAAACACAATCCTAAATAAATTAAAGTTAAATGCCCCGTAGTTGAGAAGTGATTGAGTGTATTATGTTGTATGGAATGTTATGCAGCTGTTAAAAATCATGTTTATGTAGCTTGTGTAGTAAAATGGTGAAGTGTTATTACATTAAAATTATGTCTGCATGTGAAAGAATGAAGGGAAGGACATGCATAAATGTGTACAGTTGGTTTATTACAGAGGTAGGATTGTAAATTGTAATGCTAGAATGATGCATGTACAATAAATAGACATGTATTAAAGGTATGAATTAGTAATTTTTTTTTCCACCCCAGTACATAGTTGTATATTCTAGTCATAGGTCCTTCTAGTTTTGTATAAGCTGCCTCCACAGCATGGCTACTGACAGATGAGTGGTGTGGTTCCACACCCAAAACTGAATCCAGGTCACTGAAGCAGAGCGTACCGAACTTTAACCACTAGGCCATCAGGGCTGGCCCATGAATTAGGAAATCTGAGATTACCCAGATTTGAACGTTTTGCCTTTTGGGATGGTCTCATTTGCAAATGCTTAGATTATGTCCTTTCCCGGGTTGTTTGTTGCAAGTTAGTGCTTACCTTCCCACTGTGGTTCCCCTACATGTGTAACCTGCAACCTGCTTGAAGGAAATAATATTACAGGCAAAGGTGGACACGGGGTGATCATTTTGAATGGATGGGGTTGATTGGTCAGGAATAGAGCCAGCAGGGGCCCGTTTGTCCTGTCACTGCTTGCATTACGTATAAAGTGACTCCTTCCTTTGTCCAGTTAGAGGGCTGTTCTTTCACTTTTTTTTCCTGCTGTGGTACTAAAACAGGAATCTTTCTCAAAGGGGTATTTCATGTTTCTCACCCATCGACATAGTGAAAGGTTGGATAGAGCATTCTGATCAGGGCAGAAAGAAAGAGTACCACAGGGAGCTCGAGTAGAAGCTATGTCACTGCCTCTCACTTTTGAGTCATCATATTAGTTCTGGAAGGGTTCAGTTTATAGATAGAGACACTGAGGCTTGGGGGCACTTTGTCCAGGATTCTATTGTTCCTTGCGTCCTGGATTCTCAAACTGCTCTCATTATTCCTCTTCAGTCCTAATCCAGACGTCTGTGGTGTCTCAGCACCCTTCTCCCTCTCTGTGAATCTCCTGCTTGGCTCTGTCATATTCCTCTTTTTTTCCTTTTCTAGAAAGAAAAGTCAAAATCGAACAGTTCAGCAGCCCGGGAACCTAATGGCTTTCCCTCTGATGCCTCAGCCAATTCCTCTCTCCTTCTTGAATTCCAGGGTGAGTTGCATCCGTATGTCTTCCTTGCAGGAAAATGAAAACTTAGAGGAACCAATTAATAATAAGAGGAATAGTTGTATGGATCATTTTAGTGCCTACTATTTTGCTGGTATCTTGCTAGGCACTTTACATAAGTCTTTTCATTTAAACCTTACAATAACCCTGCAAGATAGATGATAATATCCTCAGTTTCCATTTAAGGAAACCTAGGCCTAGAGAGGTGAAGTTACAGATTGAAAGTCACGTAACTAGTGAGTGACAGACCTTGTGTTAGGTCCTGGTTTTCTGGATCAGAAGCTCTTTTCTTTAGACTGTATATTATAATAGCGCCTTAGAGGAGGCCACACAAAGCCGGGGCACCTGCTGTCCACTGTGAGCACAGGTTGTGCTCCTCAGCCATCTCAGTGAACGTCCTGCCTGTGTCAGCGCTGCCGGCCTCATACCACCTTTCACGCCGACGTGGCAGTTACTGTTTTGGAAGCACTTTCACTTCAGTTTCTCATTTGTATCCTTACATCAGCCTGTGATGTAAACCAGGCAGTTATCATTATCCCTATTTAAGGAAACTGATGTTCGGGGGAGAAAAGTGTTTGCCTAAGCTCAAAAGTGATGGAGCTTTATTCTTTTTATAATAAAATGCTACTTCCACCTAGTGTAGAAGGTAGTGGTCTTGTAGGAGGAAAGACTAGAAAGGACTTACAGTTGTCTCTTTGAAGCTAGACTGAGAGCCTGCAGGTAGCCCCTTCCCACCTTCCCCCGGCCCCCAAGGTCAGGGTGATACAGGAAGGAGAAAAGGTTCTCTAGCTGTGTGGAGGGTGTTCACAATCATAAGGTTCTGGGAGAGGTAGGAGGCTTCGTTTCCTCAGTCTGGCCACCATCTCATCCTTTTCACGAGTGAACATTTAATGAACCCCTACTGTGTGCCAGGTGCTGTGTAGTGCACTGGAGATTCAAAGACCAGTCAGGCACAGAGCCTTCCTGCACAGAGTATAGTGGAAGGAAACTGGTGTGTAAAATAAATGCAGGTGTACACAGGATACAACAGGAGCAGAAATGACAGGATGGTCATTTCCACCTAAGGGAGCCTGGGACGCAGGGCTCTGTGGAGGAGGTGATGCTTGAGCTGAATGTTGGCATGTATGGGGCTTTTCAGAAAGCCTGGACAGAGCGCGTCATACCAGACATCTGTGCACGCAGCATCTTTTAGGTCAGGGTCCAGCTTGGCTCGAGCCAAGGGTGTGTATAGAAGAACGCAGGCAGTGAATGAGCCTAGAGGTCAGAAGGGACTTTGTAGGTCGTGATAGGGCCATCTCATGCCTGCCTGGAGAAGCACTGGAGTTTGAATTTATCCTTTAGGCAGCAGGGAACTGTCGAAGGATTTAGAAAGGTCACTGTGGCAGTGGTGTGAAGTACAGTTGGGAGTGCATGAGACTGAGGAAGGGCAGTCAGTGGCTGTTGCAGGAGGCAGGCCCGAGATAATGAGGCCTGACCCAAGGCAGTAGGAGAGGAAGGAACGAACGCAAGTGCTGTCAGAGCAGTAGGGTAGAGCAGATCTGGTGGCTGGCCGCTGGAGATGAGGGAGAGGAAGGAGTCCTTGACTCCTGTGTTTTTAACTTAGGTGGTGACTATGCATTCAGACAGAGCTTTCCAGGTGGGAATCCCTTGATCCTCGAGGCACTCGGGTGGAGCCTGGGCAGCTAAAGAGCTGACCACCACCACACACCACCACCCTCCTTCAGATGGCCAAGAGTACCAGGCAGATTTGATCATTTTCTACTCATCTTGTGTTGTGTGGAAGGTTGAGAGGCACAGCTATGTCCCTCCTTTCCGCTGGACAGTGAGAAAACACCAGGTCCAATCTATAATTGGCAGGTAATAAAGAAGGGATTAATAAGCAGATCCTGATCTTCCTGAAATACAGATGTTGTATACACTTAAAGATTCTGGCTGCATCTGGTGCTTAGAAATACGTTGTGAAATAGAAAATGCTGAATTAGTTGATACAGACTCTGTTGATAATGTGCAGTGTGTAGAAGCCCCGTAAGTGCTGCCTTCGGCTCAAGGGGTGTCTGCAGTGATCCTGGTACCCTTTGGTGTCTGTGGCTGCCTAAGGAGACACCAGGCCCCTGGTTCTGTACTGAGTTACTCTCAAGGAAAGTGACCACCCTCAGCTGTTGCCTTTGTGTCATGTTTGGTTTTCAGATGAAAACAGCAATCAGAGTTCTGTGTCCGACGTCTATCAACTCAAGGTGGACAGCAGCACCAACTCGAGCCCCAGCCCCCAGCAGAGCGAGTCCCTGAGCCCCGCACACACCTCTGACTTCCGCACAGACGACTCCCAGCCCCCTACTCTGGGCCAGGAGATCCTTGAGGGTGAGTCTCAGTTGACCCCGGATGAGCATCTTGGAGGGACCTTGCCTCTTGCTCTTGATGCTTCTCTTTAAAGTAAGAGGTTAGAGGAGGTGCCTCAAAGCCTGGCAGTCTCAAGCCATTTGTTAGCAGTTTGGGCTGTTTTGAGGAATGGTTGCATTTTCTCCTTTCACAGAATAAAGGAATCAGGTACTCTTCATATTTGATGCCTGGGATAAGTCCCTCAAAAACCCTATGAAATGGCAGCTATTGTCTCATTTTACAGATGAGGAATTGGAGTCTTAGAGAGGTTAAATTGCTTGTCCAAGATCACGGAGCTAGTGAGTGGTGGAACTGGTTGTCTCCAATTGCATTCCGTCTAACTTCGGAGTTGATGCACTTTGCGTTATGTCTTACGAGTTTCTTATAATATATGTGGCTTCTCCGGCCAGTGTTGCCTCTTCGCCACGGCGCCTCCACATAGCTGGGAGGAAAGCTCCCCCAGCCTGAGGCAGAGATTCCACAGGCGTCTCCCTCAGGAGGCCCCGCAGTGACGCTGACCTTGCTGCCTTTTCAGAGCCCTCCCTGCCCGCCTCAGAAGTTGCTGATGAACCTCCCACCCTCACAAAGGAAGAACCAGTTCCACTAGAGACGCAGGTAAGGAGGCACTGTGGGTTTCCCAGTGTCTAGGAAGAAAGTAAGGGCTCTGCTGATGTGAAAGGATCTGCGGCGGCGAGTGTGCTGTAGTAGGGTGGGGAAGCAGCAAGGGGAACTGGTGTCTCCAGGTTAGAAGGTAGGAGAAGAAGTTTGGTTATCTGCGAGCAGTTGGGAGTGGGCTTCAAGGTTGTAATTAGGGTGGATGGGGAGGTTCTGGTCCAGAGGGGTGGCCCTATAATTTCATTCTCTGGCTGCTCCTAGATTGCTGAGGAAGAGGAAGACTCAGGTGCTCCGCCCCTGAAACGCTTTTGTGTGGACCAACCTGCTGTGCCGCAGACAACGTCAGAAAGCTAGCACCATCCTGTGCCCTTCACCTCCTGACCCCCTGCCTCTATTTATTGCATTCTGGTTCTGGCCGTGCTGTGTTGCTGGGGTAAGGGCAAGCCCTGGGGCCCAGAGCCTGCACATAGGAACCTTCTGGGCTGGAAGGCCGACACTGGACTTGGGTGGTAGCGTCATCTTCCTGTCCCTGGCATCTGTGTCTGCTTGCTCTTGGGAAGAGGAGCACTCATGTCCTTTTTCCACCTCAAGTAGGCTGGAGGTTCAGCCATCCCAAGCTTCATCTGTCACCTCCAGCTAGCAGTCTCTGCTCTAGAACCTCTGGATGGAGCTGCTGGCGCTTCTACAAGAGGAAGGAGATGTGGAAGGCGCCCTCTAGAGAAGAGAGGGCTTAGGGCTACTTGAACTTGAATGGAGATTGTAGATTCATGGACTTTCCCTGGGGCTAGGGGCCCTGTAGGCTGCTGTTGAAGGCCTGGGTAGAGATTTTGGAGGGAAGGGCTTTTCTCTACAGGAGGGCAGAAAAGTCCATATAGATTTCTTGCTGTCCTGGCGCTTCTGCCCATTCCTGAGGTTATCCTGCCTCTCGTGGGCTGTCTAGCTGCTGACAGTTCTTTGTCCCTTACCGTAACCATCCCCTTCCCCCAACACACACACATGCACACATGCAGCCTTCCCTGTTTTCAACTGCACATTTCATTCCGGCCTCCCCTGCCTCCTGCCACAAACTCCCCCAGCAAGAATTTGAGGTTCTGACAACAATACCCATCCCCCACAGTACTCCTTCAGCTCAGACTTTCTAGAAAGTTCCCTTTTCTTTGAAATCTGCATGTTTAATTGAACTTTATGATTTTATTTTTTGTTTCAAAAATTTAAGAAAATGGAAATGGGCAACAGTGAGTGAAGACATATTTTAGCACTGAATAGAATATTTTTAAAATTAAACTATTTGAAATATGTCTTGTTGGTATCTGAGTGCTTCATTCTGGAAGATTGTGGGGGCAGGGGCTGGGGGGTGGTGGCTGAGTGCTTATGAAGTCGCTGGGGGCTGGGCCCTGTCAATTCTCTTACTCCCACAAAGTGACTTTCTGATGAAAATGATTTGGAGACTCCCTTGGAAGTTGTCATGTAGTTTGAACTATACTTCTGTCCCTGTGTTGCTGAATGCACCCACTGGACATGTTTTCCTCAGCTCCAGGTCCTTGGGAGGCATTCATGAATTCTTTCTTATTTTTTTACTTATTTTTTTATTATGGTAAAATACACACAATGTAGAATTTACCATTGTAACTACTTCCGAGTGTACAGTTCAGTGGCGCTAAATACATTCATGATAGTGCGCAATCATCACCAGTGTCTAGCTCCAAACTTTTGATAGTAAAAAAGAAAGAGAAACACAAACTCCATACCCATTAAGTGCTCAGTCCCCATTGGCTCCTCCCTTGAGGCCCTGGCAGTCACAAATCTGTTTTCTGTCCTGAGTTCCTTTTTGCTCCTGATTCCTAGGAAAAACAACAGAGTCATGGTTGAAAAGAATTCTACATTGTATATGTTCAAGAATTTCATTTCAGTATTCCCTAAAATGATTCCTCTCATTTCTTTCTTTTTTTTTTTTTGAGCAAGTTTAGCCCTGAGCTAACTACTGCCAATCCCCCTCTTTTTGCTGAGGAAGACTGGCCCTGAGCTAACATCTATGCCCATCTTCCTCAACTTTATATCTGGGACACCTGCCACAGCATGGCTTTTGCCAAGCGGTGCCACACCCGCAGCACCCAGGATCCTAACCGGTGAACCCCAGGCTACCGAGAAGTGGAACGTATGAACTGAACCACTGTGCCACCCAGCCGGCCCCTCTCATTTCTCTTAGAGGCTCCAGGTGTCACGGCGAAGTCAAGAATCCAAGTTCTGCTGCCCTGTTTTGTCATCCCTAGTTTGCTTTTCCTTGAAAGTTTTAACGGGCTGACCTGTTGGTATAGCGGTTAAGTTCACATGCTCTGCTTCAGCAGCCTTGGATTCGTAGGTTCAGATCCTGGGTGTGGAGCTAGCACCACTTCTGAAGCCACACTGTGGTGGCATCCCACGTAAAATAGATGACAACTGGCAACAGATGTTAGCTCAGGGCCCATCTTCCTCACCAGAAAAAAAAAATAACATGTACTATCAAGTTGTCAAATGAATTTCACAGATACTGGAGTTGTATGTGGTACATAAAATAAGCATGTTTTAATGTGTTTAAACAAAGGAAATTATTGAAAGTATAATGACTAAGAGACCATAAAAATGACCAGGCAGATTTGGAAAAGGACCAAATAGAGTTTCTATAAATGAAAAACAGAATTATTGGAATCAAGTGTCACAAAAGGTACGCAGGAGGGAAAACTAACAAGAGGAGATAGCAGTTGGCATTCGTGGTTACTTTGTGACTAGGTGCTGGGACTTGGCACACAGGAGCCTAGTAGGCCGGCTAAGGAGCTAGACCTCTACACAGCCACTAGAGAATAGTAGTAAGTGCTGGACCAGAGGCCACAACGGAATATAGAGGATGATGAAAAAGGTGCACTAGAAACCATTTTCTTCTTTCGTTGACTTCTACTTTAACACCACTTCATTGATATTCTAAGGGATTCAGGCTAGCAGTCTCCACCATCATCTGAGGATCTTGATAGGGTAAGTTTTAGGAGGATGAGAAGGAAAAGAGAAGAGGAAAAGTCAGGAGATGATCGCAAGTGATTCGCAAATAGCTTGTAAATGCCCTCTGGGGAGTGGTAGGCCCAATGTGTAGGCACGTTTGAATTACTAAGAAAAATACATGAGTGGCTTGCCCATGGTCTAGTGGTTAAGTTCGGTGCTCCACTTTCACAGCACAGGTGCAGATCCTGTGTGTGGACCTACACCACTCGTCAGCCGTGCTGTGGCAGTGACCCACATGTAAAGTGGAGGAAGATTGGCACAGATGTTAGCTCAGGACTAATATTCCTCAAGCAAAAAAAAAAAAAAAATACACATGAGCCTGCTAACTCAATTCATTGAATATGAGTAAGCACTAAAGAAGATCAATAGAGCTTGAGGGATTTTGCCCAAGAGAATTTTGGAATATGCAAAAGGTGAGTGCATGGGAGGATTTTCATGCCCAAGTCACTCACCGTCTTGGAAAGTAGCATTCATTTATTTTACAAATATTTGTTGAGAACCTTCTGGGTTCTCTGTAAAGTACAACTGGTAGACGTGTGGTCTCCACCTTTCAGGAGCTGATGGTCTGGTGAGAAAGAGAAGGTAGACGGGAGTGTGTGCTGGGAGGTGGAGAGGGTGGAGTGTGTCAGCGTCCAGGGGAGAATCTGGGGGGACTCGAGGTCAGAGAAGGTTTATGGAAGAGGTGGCATTTGAGGCTGGGCCCTGGAATACCTGTGTGGTATTAGGAGAGACTCCTCGGGGCAGGTTTGCACGAGCTAACAATGCTAGGCCGTGAAGCCCAGGGTTGTGTGGGGAGTAACCAGGGAATTGAGTTTCCATTTTCTCCAACTTTTTATTTTGGGAATTTTCAAACTACAGAAAGTTGAGAGAATAGTTCAATAAACTATGTGTACCCTTCACACAGATTCACCAATGATTAACATTTTGCTGTATTTGTTCTATATCTCAATACACGTTTTTCTTTTTCTTTCTTTTTTTTTTTTTTTTTGAGGAAGATTAGCCCTGAGCTAACTGCTGCCAATCCTCCTCTTTTTGCTGAGGAAGACTGGCCCTGAGCTAACATCTGTGCCCATCTTCCTCTGCTTTATGTGGGACGGCTGCCACAGCATGGTTTGCCAAGCGGTGCCATGTCCACACCTGGGATCCAACCAACGAATGCCGGGCCGCCGAAGCGGAACGTGTGCATTTAACTGCTGTGCCACCAGGCCAGCCCCTGGTTTTTTTTTTCTGAATTATTTGAAAATAGGTTGTTGTCATTCTGACACTTTAGCCCAAAATACTTGAGCTTGTATCTCCTAAGTACAAGGACATTTCCCATCATGACCAGAGTATCGTTATCATATGTTAAATAATATTATTTAACACGAACATATTCAGATTTCCCCAATTGTCCCAATAAGGTACTTTATAGTAGTTCCTCTCACCCCCTAGATCCAGGATCTAATCTGGGGTCTCACATTGCATGTAGTTCTCATGTCTCTTTAGTCTCCTTTTAGAATCTTTTTTGGGAGGTGAGTGTCTTTCATGTCATTGATATTTTTCAAGCATCCAGTCAGTTATTTGTAGAATGTCCCACAATCTGGATTTGTCTCTTTTCTTTTAAGGGTTTCAGGTTAAATGGTTTTGGTTAAGTGATGTGTACATCTCATTGCCTTCTATCGAGAGCACATATTGTCAGTTTGTCTCATTTTTGGTGATGCCGAGTTTGAGCACTTGGCTGAGGTGGTGTCTGCCAGACTTCGCCACTGTTGGGGTGCTTTTACGTAAGTAATCTCTGGAGGTGATCATTTTAAACCATTCCCCAACAACATTTTTGCCCAGTGATTTTACAGACAAACAGATTGATCTGTTTCTGAATCAGTTACTTTATTGGAGGTTGCAAAATGGTCATTTTTCTAAATCTATAATTCTTTGTACATTCATTCACTGGCAGCCTTCTGTAAATACCAAGTTTCCCTTCTGCTCTCTGCATTTGCATTTCTTTTTTATTCTTTTTGAGTATTACTCCAAGCTCATGGATTCCCTTTATATTTAATGTGTTATAATACATCACTGTCATTTTTTTATTATTCATATTGTCCTAGGTTCAGCCAGTTAGGATCCCTTTATGCTGGCTCCTGTGTCCTTTTGACACGTCCCCATCATTATTTGAGCAGTTTCTTACTTTCAGGCACAAAGTGTTCCTGACTCACCTTGGACTTTCCAGCACCAGTCATTTTTCCAAGGAGCCCTGGATCCTTTTAGTGGGGAGTGATATTTGGAAATCTAGATAAACTAGTTTGTCTGCAGAGTAAGGAGTCAGAGGAAAGTAGCAGAAAGACTGGGGAGAGTGGGGAGGGCCTTGAAGGTCAGGCCAGAGAGTTTGGTTTTACTCTGTTGGCTTTAGGGAACTGACCATTGGCAGCCAAGAACAGGGGAGTGACATAGTGTGCAAGATGCCATGGAGAGGGAAGCAGGGGGACAAATTGGAAGGGCATTGCCCACCTTAGTGTTCGCACACGTTGAGGGGAGACTTACAGTTCTATTAGTTTGGGGATAGAGCAGTGATAGGTCCATAGAAAACGAAGTAAAAATAGACTGAAGCAAACCAGGGAAAACATTAGAAGAAAGGAAATGCCCCCAGTTCACCATGTGGATTATTTGTGAATAATACACAACCATAAGTCATACACTGAATATTGATTTAACCTATTGCAATATGATTATTTAGAGAATATGCTTGTATCTGTGTGTGGTGTGTCAAACTTGACTACACAGGAGCCATTTTAAAATGGAGTCAGAGCTGCCTTTCCAGAGAAACTGCTTTGCTGTCCCAAACCTTTGGACTGGGCCAAAATGATTTATTTTACTAGCAATTGTTTGAGAAGTCAATAGGAGAATGGACTTGCCAATCACAAAGACTGAGGATTGGGGACTTCCTGAAGATGGAATCAATAGTCAATCACTGTTTAGCCAAGATTAGCTCTCTGCCTCCAACTCCAATTAAAATTTTTTTTTTTTCTTTTTGAGGAAGATTAGCCCTGAGTTAACATCTGCCACAATCCTCCTCTTTTAGCTGAGGAAGACTGGCCCTGAGCTAACATCCGTGCCCATCTTCTTCCACTTTAAATGTGGGATGCCTGCCACAGCATGGCTTGATAAGTAGTGCGTAGGACTGCGTCTGGGATCCGAACTGGTGAACCCTGGGCTGCCAAAGCAGAACTTAACCACTGCACCACCAGGCCAGCCCCTCTGGTTAAAATTCTTTGTAGTACAATCTCCTTTCTTGGCCTTTAAAAGCCCCTGCCCTTCGGGGCCGGCCTGGTGGCACAGCAGTTAAGTGCACACCTTCCACTTTGGAGGCCCAGGGTTTGCCAGTTCGGGTCCCAGGTGTGGACATGGCACCGCTCGACAAGCCATGCTGTGGCAGGCATCCTACATATAAAGTAGAGGAAGATGAGCACGGATGTTAGCTCAGGGCCAGTCTTCCTCAGCAAAAAGCGGATTGGCAGCAGTTAGCTCAGGGCTAATCTTCCTCAAAAAAAAAAAGCCCCTGACTTTTACTACCTAGAGGGACACTGTTTGGGTTTCTACCTGAATTCATGCTCCCTGAATTGCAATTCTTTGATCCCAAATAAATGCTTTGTTTCTTAAAATGGCTTCTGTTTTTGCAGGTTGACAGGTGTTTGTGGGGGGATATAAGAAAGCAAAGGCCTCCTCTTCCACTGAAGAAAGTCAACAGCTAATTTTAAAACTGAAAAACTGAAAAACAGCAGAATATATGTTACTTAGAAATATGGAAGTAAATACCAGAGGAAAGAGCTTAACAAATTGAAAATGGATGCTTGGGGGGGTGGGAAGAGGATGAGGGAAGGGTGCTGCAGGGCTACTTTTTGTAGAACTAGTTGAGATTTTCAATTACTTTTTGCTGACGAAGATTTGCCCTGAGTTAACATCTGTTGCCAATCTTCCTTTTTTTTTGGTGAAGAAGATTGTCACTGAGCTAACATCTGTGCCAATCTTCCTCTATTTCACGCGTGGGTTGCTGACACAGCATGGCTGCCGAGTGGTGTAGGTCCACACCTGGGATCCGAACGAACCCTTGAACTTATCCACTATGCCACAGGGCTGACCCCGAAATTTTTTTTGAACTATGTTTATATGTGTCCTTTTTGGAACTATGTTCATTTTACCATGAAAAATACGTAATTTTAATGTAGTTTAAAACATTGTAAAAGAAGAAAGTCATTATAGTAGTTTTGGCCAGAAATAATAAAGGCCTGAAGTTGGATGCTGTGGGGATGACAGGAAGGAGAGAGTTTAAGATTTAGGCAGGCAGAATTGACAGTATCTGCTCGACCCTATGGCTGTGGAGCTCAGGAGAGGTCCAGGCTGAGCCTGTGAGGTTGTGAGGAAGCTAGGGCCAGTAATAGAAACAAAAACACCCAGATAGAGCAAGTGATGGAGGGAAGGAAGATAAGAGACTATGGGTTTGGGATGTTTTGAGTTTGAGGAACCAAGAGGACAGGCAGGAAAAGACCAGCCAGAAGCTGAAACTGTCTAAGCAAGGGTTTGTGTCTGCATCAGTGAAAGATGAGTGTGTGGCAGGGCACGGCTCCACATGACACAGATCACAAAACAGGCCCTGCTGACTGAGCTCATGTCATCAAACTACCCGGCGGAGCGCTGCACAGGGAAATGTACTCTGTTTCTTTAGAGAGTGCTACTCCTGGCGCTGGGCAGCCACAGCTGACTCTGAGCAGTGGCAGGTCTGGTACAGATACCTGGAAATCACACATTTTAATCTCTGCCCTTTATTATTAATTTGTTTATTCAAATGTTGGGAGAGAAAACACATTAAACAACAAACGTTGCTAAAATTATGATTTAAAAACTTGGGAGTTCAGTGAAAGCAGATGTGGAATGGAACAATTAGGAAAAAGCATTAGGAAGAAAGTGTGGGATTCAGACGCACAGAGGAGAAAGAAGCACACTTCTGGCAGTGGGTAGGAAGAAGTGTAGTGAATTCTGGAACTTGGGAGGAAATGGTCCACTTGGGGCTAGCTGGGAGTTAGGAGATGGCTACTGGACAGGAAGAGTGAACTCAGAAAGGATTTTCCCACAACAGGAGTCAGTGAAATTATTAGAGCAGGGAACTGAGAGTTGTGTTAACTTAGTCTCTCCCATTGTTTTTTTGTTTTTTTTTTTTTGACATTTTCAGGATGAGATGTTAAAATCTTGTTAATCAGCTCCATTGTTTGTAAATTTGAGCCACAGAAATGGAGGAAATCTACCAAGCAAGAGTCACATTAAAGTTTATTATTTTTTATATTGTAAACCTAACATATAACCAGTATAGAAAAACAAATTGAAAAATACAGAGATGAAAATAAAACCAACCATAATTCCATCTCTCCAAGGTAAGCCCTGCTCTTTATTTGAGGAGGCCCTTCTCAGCTCCTTATTGTGGGGCCCCAGCTGATAGGCCGTGCTCACAAAGCTCCGCCTCTAGCTTCCACTTCCGGCTGCAGAATTCCCAACAGTGTTCTGGATGGCTTTCCAGGGTACCTCCGGTTGTTGTTGCTGAAACTGAGCCCATCACTGACTCTCCCGTTTTAGATCTCTGCTTCACCAACACCAGGGCTGGAACCCAGGCCACAGCCGCCCCAAGTGCTGAGATGATGATGGTTGCCCATTCTCATGTGCAATTAGATGCTTCCTTTGAAATATCAACTTTTTCCAAAAAATTGTTTCTGAGTGTTTTGGAATCCTTACTCTGTGTGTAGTTACGTATCTAGTCCTGCAAATGTCCATCTCATTAGTCACCCAGTCTGTGCCTCTCAAATCTGTCTGCCTCTCTCCACTGATCTTGATCTATTTGAGGCCTTTGGAATCACCGCCACAAACTAGTGCCATTCCTTCTCAGTGGTCACTCTAGTTCAACCATCACATGCTGTGGTCATGATGATCACTTCCTTTGCCAGTCTCATCTCTGGATACTTTCTGCCTCAAAACCCCCATGTTTTAGGCATATTGTCCTGAATTTACCAAGTCTGCTGCAGCCCCCTCTGCTTAGAATATTCACCCCTCATTTCTCTTCCTAGTGAATTGCTACTTACCTTTTCATAATCAACTCAAATGCCATATCCTCTGAGGTTTCTCCTAATCCTCTTAGAAGAAATGTCTACTGAAAGAAGATGAGTTCCCTTCTCTAGTAGGTGATCAGAGGAGGCTCCAGAGAGGTGGCATCTGACCTAGAACGTACCTTTTAAGGGGGGTATACTTTTGACAACAAAGTGGGAAGAAAAGGAGAACAGGTTCTGGCACTGGCCTGCTGCATTCAGGGCCACCTAGCAGTCTAGCCCTGTTGAAGAACAGGCTGGGAAGGGATGTTCTGTGGCCACTGAAGATCTTTGAAGTGAGGGAGACAATTAAAATAGGGAGAGAATTTTTGATGAGTGTGTTTCTTATTGGACTGGATAGCCAAACAGATTTTGGACTATGTGGGTGTAGTCTGCTTGGAGAAGCAACTCAAATGTCCTCACTCCTGGCACAGTAATTGCTGTCTTCTTCCTGCGCACTTTTTTTTTTTTAAAGATTGGCACTTGAGCTAACAAGTGTTGCCAATATATTTTTTCTTCTGCTTTTTCTCCCCAAATCCCCCCCAGCATACAGCTGTATATTTTAGTTGTGGGTCCCTCCAGTTGTGGCACGCGGCATGCCGCTTCAGCATGGCTTGATGAGCCATGTCTGCACCTAGGATCTGAACCTGCGAAACTCTGGGCCATGGACCCTGAGCGCGTGAACTCAACCACTCGGCCTCGTGGCTGACCCCTTCCTGCGCACTCTGTACAGCACTCATCACATAGCATAGTGATGATCCGTGTCTCTTATTTTTTCAGGGCAGTCTTTTTTTTTTTTTGAGGAAGATTAGCTCTGAGGTAACTGCTGCCAATCTTCCTCTTTTTGCTGAGTAAGTCTGGCCCTGAGCTGACATCTGTGCCCATCTTCCTCTACTTTATATGTGGGACGCCTGCCACAGCATGGCTTGTCAAACTGTGCCATGTCCACAACCGGGATGTGAACCGGCCAACCCCCCACCACTGAAGCAGAACCCGTGCACTTAACCGCTACACCACCTGGCCGGCCCTGTTTTTCCTTCTCTATCTTATTTTTTTCCCCTATAGCACCCAGCACAGTGCCTTGAACATTGCAGGTGCTAGTAAAGACTACTGGAATGAGTGGGTGTATCTTTAACACTTAAGTCCTTTAATGTATTTTTCCAAAGAAGCTTCTGTATTACCCTTTCTAGCAAGCCCCTAGAAACAAGCATCAGACTAATATCCGGATCTCAACGACACCCTCATAAAGAAGAAGTTAACTTTGGGTGAGCAAGGCTGGGGCTCCTTGTCCTTCAGTGGAACCTTTGCTTGGGCAAGGTCTTAGAGTTGCTTCCCGCCAACCCCTCCTCCCATCCGCCCCACCCGCGCATCCCAGGGCGTGGCCGAGCGCGGCGCCTTTAAGGAGGGGGCGGAGCACAAGTGGAAAGACAAAGCCCCTGGCCGCGCGCTCCCCCTCCCCCCTCCGGCGCACCACACGGACACTGGTGCCCGGATGTCGGTGTCGCCGTCGGTGACAGATGGCGCAGAGTCTGTATGCTAGGGGGCTTCTCTGGCTTGACCTCCTTGAATTCCCGGCATTTCGGTCTCCGCTGTCCCCCACTTTCAACTCCGCCGCTGGAGGTCCGCACGCCTGTCACCGGCGCTTACATAACGTGACCTTTCACCTCTTCATACTGCCCTCTGGTGCGCTGCAACGCAACTGCGCGGCTGGGGAAGGGGGCGGGACCCAAGAGGAGACCGGCAGCTCCTCCGAGCCAGTAGACTGTGAGCACTGACCAGCTCTCCGCCTATTGGAGCATTCGCCACCGGCGCCACAGGGGAGCAAGTTAGTGTGTGCGCTGGCCGGGCGAGGGGGAGGAGGGGAATCTCCCGCCATTTTTCAATAATTTCCTCCGGTGCAGCTGAGGAGGAGTCGTGACTGCCGAACGCGGGGACCCGTAGCGAAGGTTGGCCGGAGGCTGCCGGGCGGCGCGGCGGCGTGCGCGGGAGCTCTGTGCCCCGGCGTCCGGTTGCATGGCCCTCGCGCGGCCGCGCCGGCAGTGAGGGAGCCGAGTTCGCGCCGCCCTCTCACCCCTCCCCTCCCCCACCCACCCCCGGGAGCCTGCGCTCGCTCCGGGCCGCGGGGCCTAGTGCCGCGCCGCGGGCTCGCGAGGGGCCGCCGCCTCGCCGCCGCCGCGATGGCGCCACTGCTGGGCCGCAAGCCTTTCCCGCTGGTGAAGCCGCTTCCCGGCGAGGAGCCGCTCTTCACCATCGCGCACACTCAGGAGGCCTTCCGCACTCGGGAGTATCCTTTCCAGCCGCGCCGGCCAGGCCGCCCGCGGGGGGCGGGGGGATGGGGGTCCGGGGCCGGCGGCGGCGCGGCCCCGCGCGGTGGCAGCTGTCAGCGCGCCCGGCGCCGGCGGGCCTGCGCCCGAGCCCGAGCCCGAGCCCGGCGTTCTGGGGGCTGGCCGGCCCCGCGCAGGCCGCCCGGAGCCCCGCGCCCTCCATCCTTGCCCGGCTCCGCACTTTGTCCCCGGGCCTCGGCGGCCGGCAGCGAACCCCGCGTCCCCCTCCTTTAGGGCGGCAGGCCTTCGGGCCCGGGGGGCGCGGGGCTGCCTTCGCTGCTGCCTTTTCCTTTTTAATCACACCGTCAGCTGAAGTTTTTGAAATGGGACGCGCGCGGCCTTGTGATCCGCTTGCACCGTGTCGGCTGCGTTTTACCCGGTCTCTGCGGGGGCACCCGTGTTTCTGTTCTCCCGGCGGGGCTGGAGGCCGGTGATGATCTGACAGGATCGGGAGGTGGGGGACCGAGAATGGGTTTCCAGACTCAGAGGAAAGGGAAGAGAAAGAGTTCCCTTGGAGGAGCTGATGCCTTGCTTCCCTGGGCATGCACGTTTGAAATTTTGACGATTTAGAAGATTGGGATTTGTTTTTGAGTAAAATTAGGCACGACGTATAAGTAGGAAGCATTGTCTTTTAAATAAGCATCCTCTCTTCTAATCGTTGTTTAAGATTTCTTGCGCAAGCTGAGTGTTTTAGTTATCAGTTGTATGACTTTTATTTACTTACCTTATGGATGCCAGATGAGTCCTTTTTGAAGTTAAAGTGTGAAAAAGAAGATTTCTGAGTTAAGCTTTCTTTAGTGTACGGGCAGCTTCAAGAGGGAAGGCGAATGTATTAGTATTTTGATTTATCAGCTTTTTCCCTTTGGAAGGTCTTGACTTCTTAGTAATTTCTGCTTGTTTGCTTCTGCGAAGGAAGTGCCCATGTGAGCGATGTCATTTCATTTCATTTCTCTTTGCTTCCCCCCTTCAACGTAATACTTTATAAGGTAACCTCATTCATGTTTGAGTGCAGTTTGTGAATATTGGGTGTTTACGTACAGAGAGACCTGGAAAGTAAGTCCATGCTGTAGGAATGCTCTTGAAGAAATAGAACTGTAGCATCTCAGAGCTGAAATGGACCTTGGAGGTGGTTGGGTTCTCCTGCCTGCTTTGCCAGGTGGGCCCAGGAAGTTGAGGTTGACTTGTTAAAGGTCACACACTGTAAGTGACTGGAGCTCGGAGTAGAATCCAGTGCTCTTCCTATCTCATCCCTGTAAGTAAATCAAAAAGGAATTTGAATGATGTTAGTGCATTTTTCGTATCAGTTTGTGGTCTAAGGTGCATTTAAGGGAGGAGTGCGGGTGGTAATCTGGTTCTTTTTCTTGTCTTGTTAGGACTTTTGGATTGCTTTGGAGAAGTACTCCAGCTCTACTAAAAACATACAGCATTATTCTAAAGGTGCCCTACTTTAAAAAATTTTTTATAACATTCGAAAACATTAGTGGAGTAAAAAATTACTTGTGGGAAGCTGCCATATCCTTTTCAGATGTCATCTTTTGAGCAGGTGATGGTTACTCACATACTAATATCATCGGACGTTAATTTTTCAGGTCTGGTTCTAGTGGAGTGTGGAAAACATGCGGTAGAGAAGAGGCAAGTTCTGAGTCTGTCGTAGGCCTGGAGCCATGTAAAAAATGGCCGTAGATAGCTAGTTTAGAACTGGCAGCACAGGCGTATTCATATCATTTACCAAAATCATTGAAATACAACGAACTATGTGAGCAGTTTCTCTTGATGACGGTTGAAAACTGAAACCTGAAGCTTTTTAAGTGGTATGTATTTAATAAAAATCTTCATTTTTTACATTTCCCGTACCATTATTTAGAACCCTTTTAACAAAGGAGTTCTTAAATGTGTTACTTATTGGGGGGAAATTGCTCCCTGGGGAATTTCTACAAGTGGAAGCACTTTGAGGATCGTTTTTAAACAATTGTACTGTGTGGTTGGCAGGTTGGCATATTTCTTTATTAGGCTATTAGTGATTTTATAGAGGAGAACAAGTATGTGGTTGGGTAACAGCTGCGTTTGAAGTATTGTTATTTCCAGTTCTTAATTTATATTTACTGTTATGTTTTTAATCAGATTTGATACTTTAATTTTCTCCTAATACCTGCCTTTTGATTGCATGTATATTCTATAGCAAATTTGTATGATATTTTATTGACTTAAAGAAAGTATTGTATACCTTTATTAAGCTTACAGTGGTGTGACAGTGATGCACACATTTAATGATTGGGTGTTATATATGGATGATTATGTTTATTGTACGGTAGCTTTGAGTCTGTGGTACATTACTTCCTAGGGAAGTACTACAGGCAAGACACTAGACATAGTTGGAGAAATTAACTATATCAAAATCAATTCTTGATGTGATTATTTGACAATAGGATGATAACACTGACTGTATTTTAAGTCAAGATGGATTTTAAGGAGGAACCAAACCTACATGCAGCCTGCTGTAGATTAGTATTTTTGTTGTATTGCTTTAACTCCTAGTTTGTAAAGCTTAGAAACAACTAGTTCATAGTCTTTGTAGCATCAATATATGAGAACTTTTAGAGATGTAATGTGGAGGGGCTGTTAGAATATACAGTTATTCTGGCTCTAGGCAAGAATAATTTGACTTGCCTAGAAAAACATGTCTAGAGCATGTCTCCAGAGTTGGAGTTAAGTTGTAGTTGCAAGACAGGATTTTATTGGACAATGGGACTACTGAGCTCTTACGTTGATTTTTATAGTTTAATTTCTTTAAAGTAACAAGTTATACCAGATTAGAGTTATTTTTAACTTAATGATAAACTGGTCCAAAGAAAGAAAATAGGATAAAAAGCAAATCTTGAGTTGGCACTTTGTCACCTTACGTACAACTCTTAGGGTTATAGTTATGCTTATTTAACCTCCATACTTTTCTGGGCCATTTCCTTTCAGGCTATCAAGTACTTTATTGAAAGAAACAATCCTTACAAAGCTAAAGAGAACAAAGCAGCAGCATATTGTGGTAAGGAGGTAGCTCTTGAACTCATGAAAAAGTAGATTCGTATTGAGATAGTCTAGGATTTGAAAATATCTTATCATTTATAGCTTTCACAACCTTTGGAGAATTACTTTGACATTTTGTCTGCAATATATGTGCAGCGGTCTCTGGAACACTGAAACCTCAATTGGCATTTGCTCTGAGTGGTTATTTGAGAGTGAGCGAATTATTTTGGTAACCTAAAATCTGAAATAGGATTTAGAGGCAGCTGACTCAGTGTCCTTCTAGTGGACTGTTTTTACTCCTTTCATTTTCATTTTTTCTCTCGCTTTCTTTTAACATAAGTCAAAGTAGTAACCAGAACATAGTTACATAAACTTAAAAATACCCAATGTTAGGGATTCTTGCAGGAATTTCAGTTTCAGACTTGAAATTAATCTAATTTAGATGACTAGTCAAACATTTTGTGTTATTGTCAGAGGACGTACATTCCTAGATGTAAACCTTAGGTTTATAGTGCTGTCCAATAGAAATATAATGTGAACCACATATAATTAAAAGTTTTCTAGAGGCCACATTTGGGGGAAAAAAAGAAAACAGGTGAAAAAAGCGAAGGACACATTTTTTCTTATTCCAAGATCCAGGCTGAAGGAGCAGTCCCTGTCTGCAGCGTGCTTTTCTAGTGAAAGTAAGAGCTGGAGGAAACCAGGATTGCTTTTTCAGCTTCTTCCGGGAGGTGGCATCTGTCACATCTGCTCACATCTATTGGTCACAGCAAGTCATGTGGCCAAGCTCAGCATCACTGGGAGGGGATGTATGTTCCTCTTCACAGGAAGCATTGCAGGCCCCATGGCAGTGGGTAGAGATGTAGAATTCTTTTAAGAAGGGAGGTGAGTATTTGGAAAGAATAATACAGTCTGCCATATTTCAGGGGTCAGGGAATGTTTCCTGGGGGAAGTTACTTTTAAGTTGAGATCTAAAGGATGATTAGAATTTAGTTAGATGAAGGATAGGGGACTTGGTTTTTTGAAGAGTTTGTGAATGTGAAAGTTCTTGATTTTGAAAAATTGGAACAAGTTTCATATGGCTGGAGTGAAGAAGTGGGAAGGGAGATGGAATTGCCTAGTCGTGAGAGATACAGAAAAGGGCTGCATCACACAGGTCCTTGTGAGATGGGCTGAAGAGTGTGGACTTTGCCTTAAATTTAGCAGAGGCTGTTGAAAAATTTGAACAGGAAAGAAGCAGTCTTTTAGGTCAGAAAGATCACTCTGGCTGCAGTGTTTAGAATGGATCTGCAGCCTTGAGACTAGCAGCAACATAATCTAGGTGATAGATAATGGTAGTCTGAATAAATTTACCAGCCCTTGGGGTGGATTTCAGAAATAAATTAGGTAGATTTGACAGGATTTGGTGGTTGATTGGGGGAGGAGTCATGGATATTATTTTGGTTGTCACTTGGTTAGTGGTGTCATTCTCTGATTTAGAGAATCCTGGAAGAAGAACAAGAGTTTATTTCTCTTTGTTTGACTGAGAATGGGGGGCATGGGAAGCGAAGTATTTAGTTTCAATGTTTTTTTTTTTTCTTTTTTTTGAGGAAGATTAGCCCCTGAGCTAACTGCTGCCAATCCTCCTCTTTTTGCTAAGGAAGACTAGCCCTGAGCTAACATTGTGCCCACCTTCCTCTACTTTATATGTGGGATGCCTGCCACAGCATGGCTTTTGCCTAGCGGTGCCTTGTCCGCACCTGGGATCTGAACCGGCCAACCCTGGGCCGCCGAAGCAGAACGTGCACACTTAACTGCTGCGCCACTGGGCTGGCCCCTAGTTTCGATGTTCTTATATTGAGTTGCTGTGCATATTCAAATAGAAATGTCTGTATTACTAGTGGATATATGGGCCTGGAGTTCAGAGAGAGACTGAGCTGGTGATAGAAATTGTTAGCATATAGGTAGTAGTTGAAGTGGGAATGGATGAGGTCACCCAGAATGAGAATGCTATGGTGATAGCAGTGATTTTACTTACTTATTTTATTTTATTTTTTCTGAGGAAGCTTCGCCCTGAGCTAACATCCGTGCCAGTCTTCCTCTGTGTTTTAGTATGTGGGCCGCCAGCATAGCATGGGGCTAACAGAGCAGTGTAGGTCTGCCTCCAGGATCCCGACCCAGGCCGTCTAAGCCGAATTTGCTGAACTTAACCAATAGGCCACCGTGGCTGGCCCTTTTGGCGGTGGTTTTCAAAGGAAGGTGGGAAAGATATGTTTCAGGGGAAAAGGGACTTTCATTGTTTGAAAAACTATGATCAATTTAAATATATTTTGTTTGAAAAAGTTTCCCCTTTTTCTCTTCTTAAAATAATACAAATCACAGGAAATAAAGCTCAACAAAATCTTGACTGGTGAAGTGATTTTCAGTACTATGGGAGCCAGAGGATTGCTTCCCTGTGAACATATTTGTATTTCAGGAGGCCTGAGGGCAAATGAGATTTTTAGGTACTCAAAAAAAGAAATGGGTTTAAAAACAAACAAAATTGAGGAAAAAGGATGCTAGGGTGAGTAGCACAAAGGACTAGAGAAGACAGGAATTACCAATGATGCCAATTAAAATGTTCTAAAATCTTATGACTGAGTGAGAAATGAGAATCTGAGGCTGGATTTAGGATCTGTTATTGGAGTGGAAGGACTGAATTGAGGAAAACATAGATGGTTGCAGTTAGGGACTGAAGAGATGAAGATGACTCTGATTTCTGACTTGGGCACTAGGGCCATTCAGTGAGGTTGGAAATATCTGTTAAGGAGCAAATTTGGGAGGGGGGAGGGATAATAAGAGTTGAGTTTATAAAAAGTTGGATGTGAGGTATCACTGAGGCATCTAGGTGATACCTGTCTTGTATGTTGTTGGCTATATGGGTCTAGGTATGAGGGGAATAGTCTGGGCATCTTATTCCTATTTTTTAAAATAACAGCTAATAGTAAGAACTTAATGTTCTCTCTTTAGGACATCTTTGCTAATCTCACATTCTCTCTGATTACACAGTGAATTTCTTCAGTGTAGCTAAATAATGTACTAGAATGTTATCAAGCTTTTGAATGTTTTAATAAATCCATGTACTGATTCTTTCATTGTCTTTATTTTACCTCCCCTCCTCCAGTGCAAACAGACAAACAAAAGGAGAAAAGGAATCCATGTTGTTGGTTAGTTATGATAATATCCCTCCGGAAGCCATACTGTTTCCTTTTCTCTCTCTATAGGTTTTTATAAATTTTCAGTGATTGGATTTACATAGCTTTGGATGGAAGTCTGACTCCTGGTTTTTATTTATACTCTCTTTTGTTGAATCATTTAAATATTAATACCACCCCTGGTAATGAAATAGACTCACTGCTTTGGTTTTGGCAGATCTGGAGAGTGATGTAGTCAGGGAAGGTGCTTATACTATTGGCTAAAACTGCTGTTTTGGATTACCTGTGGATTTGTCCTTGTCGTTTGTCTTTTCACTGATGATAACCCTGGAAAACCAAGAATCTCCATATATTAAAAATGAATTACTTGTTTAGTTGTGAGGTAATATTCCAGAGGGAGCTGTTTGAATACTTTTAGTTCAACCACTATATTCTGTTTGTTTTGAGGAAGATTAGCCCTGAGCTAACATCGGCTGCCAATCCTCCTCTTTTTGCTGAGGGAGACTGGCCCTAAGTTAACATGCGTGCCCATCTTCCTCTATTTTATGTGGGACTCCTGACACAGCATGGCTTGACAAGCGGCGCATAGGTCCGCACCCTGGATCCAACCTGACGAACCAGGGGTCACTGAAGCGAAATGTACGAACTTAACCACCGGGCTGGCCCTCAACCACTGTACAAAGTGTCACTTGGAAAGTACAGAGATTGGCAGCTAATTCTCTATTTGTGGTGTTAGTTTATTTTCTTGCATAGCATCTGTTGCTGTGCATAAAAGCAAATTAGTTACTTGTCACTTGAATTTGAATGTGGCTTGCTGGTAGTGAATTCCAGTTGAGATGTGTGGAAGGTTACCATATACCTGGCACTAACTTATAGGATCTCTTCTTCTATCTCCCTCATGAAGACTGAACAATGACTGGTAAATGACTTGTGAATGTAGTATTATTGGAGACAATATAAAGACTGGATCAATATTATTATATCAAAATTATTTTAAGACTTTATGGCATTTATTTATTTATTTTTTTGTTGAGGAAGATTAGCCCTGAGCTAACATCTGTGCCGGTCTTCTCCATTTTATTTGGGGGTCAGCATGGCCCAGAACCTGAACCCGGGAACTGGGCCGTTGAGGCGGAGCGCGCCAAACTTAATCACTATGCCTTGGGGCCGGCCCTTGGAATTTGTTTTTTAAACCTTACGAATCAACATGTGTTTCCAAGGTAGACCGGAAGGCTTTTAGTAACTGGATCAGAGCATATGCGCGAGGTTATTCCAAACCGCCTGTAGACTGTGGTCTAGTCATCTCCTCTCACAGCGGATCTGATCCTAAACTTGCTGGCCATCTGACGCCTGTGGTGATTTCACATACCTTAGCTTCTCATTCCTCATGACTTGTGTTGTGTTTTGCCTTTATTTTTCCTTACAAATTTTTGTACTGTGTAAGTCTCGTGAAATGAAACTTGAGTGAATTGAAGAAATCACATTTGTACTGAAATATTAACATTTTATTTGTAAAACAAGACAGACCATTCTAATCGTACTTTAGTCTTAATCATCTCATTTAGAGAATCTGATTTCAATTTTATCTTCTCATGCCATCCATACATTATAGAAAAGATACTGTAGTTTTATTTATATATATATAAGTATTTTATGGATATGGATTGGTTGTCTCTGTTTCTTGAATATTGTTTTCCTGAGCCACTGTTAACAGAGAGTATGAAGCCCGCTTGGAAAGATACAGTGAGCGCATTTGGACGTGTAAGAGTACCGGAAGCAGTCAGCTAACACACAAGGAGGCCTGGGAGGAGGAACAGGAAGTTGCTGAACTGTAAGTAATGGCAGCATTGCCCTTCTACCACTGTCTTCACCTTATTAGGAAAGGGGGAATGTTAACCATAAAGCAAACTTTATGTTTAAATTTGTGGGGCGTAAATTGGAATACATTACATTAGTATAATGTATTGGTGTCTGAGTGCCTTTGCCTAGTGATATTTTGCTAGTAACAGAGTGTTTGGAATATATAGTTGTATGTATACTCATTTAGGCATTTTCCAGGCTTTTGAGTATTCTTGCTCTGTACTTTTACCTTGTAAATACTCTGGAGATGTGGTTCTAAGCAAAGGAACCTGGTATAATCTAGCAGTAATATGGAGGCAGCAAATTAGCAGAAAGTTTTCTTTATTTTGTGGTCGTTTGAAATTTAGGACGGTATTTACAGCAGCTATCAAAAATAAATACACGGTTTGAGGACAGTTTATCTAAGTCGGGTGGTTGAATGAGGTCTTTGAAAAAATCCTGTGTTCAAAGTGCTTACTTGTCTGGATATTCTCTCAAAGAAAACATTCAAAATTTGTGCAGTAGGAGCATGCAAAAGATAAGTAGAAACTAGGGATGATAAAACAGTACTCTGGGGAATTTGGAATAGAAGCTTTTTCTGTGGACTTCTCATTGACTTGTCTTGTTAGCAGATAAGCAGAGAGCATACAATTTAGTAATCTAATACTGTTCTGCTGTTTGTCTAGTGTAACAGCTCTAGGTTCACTTGAGACCTGAGTTCTAGTAATGGCTCCATCACTGACTAATAATTAGTCAAGACTGTTAACCTGCTGCCTGTTTCTCCTTGGCCTGGGTCACTTACATCGTTCCATTTTGGATTAGTGTTATTTATGTGTATGCCTTGTTTAGTATACTAGACCAGGGGTTGGCCAACGTTTTCTGTAAAGTGCTAGTTAGTAAATGTTTCAGAGTTTGTGGGCCATGTGGTTTCTGTCTCAGCTATTTAACTGAGGTTGTACAGTGAAAACAGCCATAGATAATACATAAACAAGTGGGAGTGACTGTGTTCCAATAAAATTTTATTTGCACAAACTGGTGGCAGACTGGATTTGGCCCATGGGCTGTTGCTGACCCCTGTGGTGGCCTGTCAACTTCTTGAGGGCAGGTCTCATATTTGGCTTATTCTTGAATTGGTTATAGTGCCTAGGAATAATCCTCTGTACTGCATAAACACTAACTGTTTGTTCTTTCCAAATAGAGATTACACTACCTTCTCTGGGTGTCTTTTTGGGACAGAAGGATATGTGTGTGAAAATTCTGTGCAAATAAAAGATAATAGCCATTAGCCTACAACTAATAAAGAGTATAAAGAGTAGTAAGGAGGAGGTCAGTTATTGTTGCACGTAATATGATTATATACCTGAAAAACCTAGAGAGAATCAAGTGAAAACTGTTAGGAACAAATAAGAGAATTTGGTTTCAGAGTGAAAATAAATTGCTTTACTGCACATGAAGAGATAAAGTACAGTGGGAATTTAGAGGCTAGAGAGACTAACCTGGGGTTGTTTGGGAAAACTTCATGGGATTTCATGAAGAAGGTGCTGCTCGAAGATAGTTTGTGCCAAATTATAGAAGACAAGATGAGACTTTTGTATTTAATTCAGTAAACAGTGAGAGGACAGCAATAATTTTTGAACAGGAGAGGTGCATATGACAGTTTCATTGATTGGCATTGGGCTTTGAGAAGATGAATCTGGAAGCAGTGTGTAGGATAAGTTAGAAAGGGAAGAGGCAAGTGGGAAGTCTGTGTAGGCTAGCTAAGAGAGTATTCAGGTAGGGAATCATGGCATTGTTAGGAATAGAAAGAATGAGATGGGTTCTCTCATCCTTTCTGAAGAGAGAATTTTTGGCCATAACTTTGGAAAACCACTGCAAACTTTGTTCTTGAAAAGTCATAATACACATAAGCGTATTAAAGATTTTCAGAAGACCTATAGTAAAGAAACTTTAGCATGGTTTAATCTTGTGGGTTTCAAACTTATTTGGCCTTAGAATCCATTACATTGAAGGGGAGTTCTGAAGAACACACTTGGGGAATGCTTTATGTGATTTGATAGCTAATAATATAGGAGGTGATGGGAGCAATTATTGAAAAAGACTGAGGTTTTACAATTTTTATTCAAAGTAAAAATCTTTTTTTCTGATTATAACAGCAATGAATATCTGTTAAAGAATGTAAACAGTACAGAGTTAGTAAAAGAATCTGAATATCATTGTCCAACATCACTCCCCGGAAATACCACAGACAATGGAGTTTTAAAGCTGAGTGATTGGGAGGCTTAATAGAAAGAGTGAGTGAATTTATAGGGGCCAAGAAAGGCCTAATGGAATTAAGGAAGTCTGAGGGCATCTTGGAAGTATGATTAGGCTGGGAAGGAGGACAGTGAGGGGAAGACAAAGGTAACAGCCTTAATAAAGGCAGGGAGACTAGAAGCTTATTGATTGTGACTGGGGAATAGCAGATAACTTGGTATGTTAATTAATTGTAAGGGAGTATGATAAGATTTTAAGTCTAGCAATCAGTTAAAGGAACATCTGTAGTTATGAAACCTACAGAGAGTGATTGAGAATATTGTAATATGACAATAAACCTAATACTTGCATTCGATGAATGTTCTTGTGCCTGATCCTCTCCTCTGCCCCACAACACAAATATTAAACTATCTGGTCAGAATTGAATCTCTAACAGCTATCTGTTTAGGTTGCTTCCCATTTTCTGCTACCGTCAAGAATCCAGCAGTGAATATCTTTGTGCCCATTGACGGTTTTGATAATTGTTGTCGGACTGCCTTCCAAAAGACTTGAAACAGGCTACCGAGCAGTGTGTGTATGCTACTTTGCACTAATCACTTGCTCATATTGAGTGTGATAATTAAAATTCTTTTTGGCTAGTTTAATTGGTGGAAAGTGGTACTTCATTCTTTTACTTTGCCAAGGGCTTTGGTGTTCAAGTCATGGTTCCAACATGTTAACCCTTCCTACTTTATTTTCCTTACCCACAAAATGAAAATTCTAGGCATCTCACAAGACATTGTGAGAACTATTTGAATGAGTGCATGTGAAAGCATGTTATTGATTGAGACGTAACACAAATATAATCAAGTTCTGGTCTCCTAACCGAAAAATGGGCAAAGGATATGAATAAATAATTCATACCTAAAAAGGGAAGTCTACTGCGAAAACAAACAAATGAGAAAATGTGCAGCCTTACTAATGATGTGCCTATTATTTTCACTTTATAGATGAGAAAATTAACTTGGATAGGTCAGTTTGACAAAGCTATTTAAAAGTTCGTTCTTTTTCCTGTGTACCACATGGTTTTTAATCTTTTTATTCCCCAGTGCCTTGCGTACATTTGCTAGAGAAATGTTTAAATTGACTTGGGGTAAATCTCTGGATAGGTTTTTCTGCATTTTCTTGATAACTAATAACATATTTGTTTAGTTTGAAGGAGGAGTTCCCTGCCTGGTATGAGAAACTTGTTCTGGAAATGGTTCACCATAACACAGCTTCCTTAGAAAAGTTAGTAGATACTGCTTGGTTGGAGATCATGACCAAATATGCTGTGGGAGAAGAGTGTGACTTTGAGGTAAACGCCTTTTTTATTAATGTTATTTGACTCACTAACTATATGTCAGGATTGGAGCTTCCAACATATATGACAGAATGTGTTTCTGTGTGTGTAAAATTGTGTTGTATATGAAGATGGCTTTACTTAATATCAAATATTATGAGGACCAAACTTTTGAACCATATTCATTATTGGAAATGTTTAATATGATGATATTTGTTACACAGTGTACCATTGCACCCTTGTTTTCCCTGTTTTGTCCCTTTTTGATAACTCTCTGCTATCTTGGCTTTTTTTTGTTTGGTAATTTTTTTCATACTTTGTTTAAAAGACTTTCAGATTTATTTAATCCAAATCTATGGTACCAACAAGCAAAAGTTTCACAGTAATAGTGAGCGAGTTGACTTTTTTCTTTTTCTACTTAAATTTGTTTTTTAATTTTCTAGCCCAGGTAACTCAAGGATAACTGTTACTAAAGTGATAGCTAACATTAAAGCAGTCCGTATGTAATCCTTTGAAAGCTTAAAGTAAGATTCAGGGGGAAGGGTGCTAATATTTGTTAAATATCTGTGTGTGCTGGATATTGGGCTAGTCGCTTTACATAATGTCTTGCAGAATCTGCACAGGAAAGTTGAGGTAGTAAACAGTAAGATATTTAGATAGCTTGTTCAGGTTGATAGAATGTGTTAGTTCTGAGTGATTTCAGCTGTGTATAATGAAATAGCTGACTAACAGTGGCAAGTACTTCTCAAACTTTAGCTTAAATAAAATCATTTAGAGGGCTTGTGATACACGTTGTTGGGCCCCATACCCTGAGACTTTGGTTCAGAAAGTCTAGGGTAGGGCCTAAAATTAGTTTGCAGTTCTAATGAGTTCCTGGGGTGGTGATGCTAACACTCTGGAGACAACACTTTGAGTAGCATCAACTTAAGCAGTTAAGACATTTGATTATCTCACATAATAAGTCTTAGGGGCAAGTAATTCCAAGTTTGGTATAGAGGCCGAATAATACTGTCAAGGACCTAGACTCTGTGTCTTTCTTTTTTTTTTTTTTTTTTTTTATTCAAAAAATGAAAATTGGCTTCTCATAACCCTTATTTTAGTATATTTTTTGTCTGTCTATCCGTATTTGTTGAGTCAAAACACCTGATAATCTAAATGTGCTTAAAATATGTAGATCAATTTTAATTATATGTTAGATATTTGAAAAATTTTAGATATTAAAAAACTTTGATTCATTTACTTAATATCGAGTCAATTGTATGAAGTCTGTAAACCCAATTTATTTTTACTAGTAACTTATCTATAATTAGTGTTAATATTTAGTAGTCTCAGTCTCTTACTGACTTGGCTTTTTTTTTTTTCTGACTTGGCTGCTTTTTTTTTTTTTTTATTAATGTTATGATAGATTACAACCTTGTGAGATTTCAGTTGTACATTTTTGTTAGTCATGTTGTGGGTACACCACTTCCCCCTCTGTGCCCTCCCCCCACCCCCCCCTTTTCCCTGGTAACCACCGATCAGATCTCCTTATCAATCTACTAATTTCCACCTATGAGTGGAGTCATATAGAGTTCGTCTTTCTCTGACTGGCTTATTTCGCTTAACATAATACCCTCGAGGTCCATCCACGTTGTTGTGAATGGGCCAATTATGTCTTTTTTTATGGCTGAGTAGTATTCCATTGTGTATATATACCACATCTTCTTTATCCAATCATCAGTTTCTGGGCATGTAGGCTGGTTCCACGTCTTGGCTATTGTAAATAATGCTGCGATGAACATAGGGGTGCAACGGACTCTTGAGATTTCTGATATCAGGTTCTTAGGATAGATACCCAGTAATGGGATGGCTGGGTCATAGGGTATTTCTATTTTTAACTTTTTGAGAAGTCTCCATACTGTTTTCCATAGTGGCTGTACCAGTTTGCATTCCCACCAACAGTGTATGAGGGTTCCTTTTTCTCCACAACCTCTCCAACATTTGTCACTCTTGGTTTTGGATGTTTTTGCCAATCTAACGGGTGTAAGGTGATATCTTAGTGTAGTTTTGATTTGCATTTCCCTGATGATTAGCGATGATGAACATCTTTTCATGTGTCTATTGGCCATATTCATATCTTCTTTTGAGAAATGTCTGTTCATGTCCTCTGCCCATTTTTTGATCGGGTTGTTTGTTTTTTTGTTGTTAAGCCGTGTGAGTTCTTTGTATATTATGGAGATTAACCCTTTGTCGGATAAGTGGCTTGTAAATATTTTTTCCCAATTAGTGAGCTGTTTTTTTGTTTCAATCCTGTTTTCCCTTGCCTTGAAGAAGCTCTTTAGTCTGATGAAGTCCCATTTGTTTATTCTTTCTATTGTTTCCCTCAAGTGAGGAGTTACAGCGTCCGAAAAGATCTTTTGAAACTGATGTCAAAGAGTGTACTGCCTATATTTTCTTCCAAAAGACTTATTGTCTCAGGCCTAATCTTTAGGTCATTGATCCATTTTGAGTTTATTTTGGTGTGTGGTGAAAAAGACTGGTCAATTTTCAATCTTTTGCATGTGGCTGTCCAGTTTTCCCAGCACCATTTGTTGAAGAGACTTTCTTTTCTCCATTGTAGGCCCTCTGCTCCTTTATCGAAGATTAGCTGTCCATAGATGTGTGGTTTTATCTCTGGGCTTTCAATTCTGTTCCATTGATCTGTGGACCTGTTTTTGTACCAGTACTATGCTGTTTTGATCACTGTAGCTTTGTAGTATGTTTTGAAATCGGGGATTGTGATTCCGCCGGCTTTGTTTTTCTTGCTCAGGATTGCTTTAGCAATTCGCGGTCTTTTGTTGCCCCATATGAATTTTAGGATTCTTTGTTCAATTTCTGTGAAGAATGTTCTTGGGATTCTGATTGGGATAGCATTGAATCTGTATATTGCTTTAGGTAGTATGGACATTTTAACTATGTTTATTCTTCCAATCCATGTGCAAGGAATGTCTTTCCATCTCTTTATGTCATCGTCAATTTCTTTCAAGAAAGTCTTGTAGTTTTCGTTGTATAGATCCTTCACTTCCTTGGTTAAGTTTATCCCAAGGTATTTTATTCTTTTCGTTGCGATTGTGAATGGGATTGAGTTCTTGAGTTCTTTTTCTGTTAGTTCATTGTTAATGTATAGAAATGCTACTGATTTATGCACGTTAATTTTATACCCTGCTACTTTGCTGTAGTTGTTGATTATTTCTAATAGTTTTTCTGTGGATTCTTTGGGGTTTTCTATATATAAGATCATGTCGTCTGCAAACAACGAGAGTTTTACTTCTTCATTACCTATTTGAATTCCTTTTATTTCTTTTTCCTGCCGAATTGCTCTGGCCAGCACCTCCAGTACTATGTTGAATAGGAGTGGAGAAAGTGGGCACCCTTGTCTTGTTCCTGTCCTCAGTGGGATGGCTTTCAGTTTTTGTCCATTGAGTATGATGTTGGCTGTGGGTCTATCATATATGGCCTTTATTATGTTGAGGTACTTTCCTTCTATACCCATTTTACTGAGGGTTTTTATCATAAATGGGTGTTGGATCTTGTCGAATGCTTTCTCAGCATCTATTGAGATAATCATGTGGTTTTTGTTTTTCATTTTGTTGATGTAGTGTATCACGTTGATTGATTTGCGGATGTTGAACCATCCCTGTGTCCCTGGTATAAATCCCACTTGATCATGGTGTATAATCTTTTTGATGTATTGCTGTATTCGGTTTGCCAAAATTTTGTTGAGGATTTTTGCATCTATGTTCATCAGTGATATCAGCCTGTAGTTCTCCTTCTTTGTGTTGTCCTTGTCAGGTTTGGGGATCAGAGTGATGTTGGCTTCATAGAATGTGTTAGGGAGTTCTCCATCTTTCTCAATTTTCTGGAACAGTTTGAGGAGAATAGGTATTAAGTCTTCTTTGAATGTTTGGTAGAATTCTCCAGAGAAGCCGTCTGGTCCTGGACTCTTATTTTTGGGGAGGTTTTTGATTACCGTTTCTATTTCCTTACTTGTGATTGGCCTAGTCAGATTCTCCATTTCTTCCTGATTCAGTTTGGGGAGATTGTAGGAGTCTAGGAATTTGTCCATTTCTTCCAGGTTGTTCAATTTGTTGGCATATAGTTTTTCATAGTATTCTCTTATGATCTCTTGTATTTCATTGGTATCTGTTGTGATTTCTCCCCTGTCATTCCTAATTTTATTAATTTGCGATTTCTCTCTTCTTTTCTTGGTGAGTCTGGCTAGGGGTTTGTCGATTTTGTTAATTCTTTCGAAGAACCAACTCTTTGTTTCATTGATCCTTTCTATTGTCTTTTTTGTTTCAATATCGTTTATTTCTGCTCTTATTTTTATTTCCCTCCTTCTACTGACTCTGGGCTTTGTTTGTTCTTCTTTTTCTAGTTCTGTTAGGCGTCGTTTGAGGTTGCTTATGTGAGCTTTTTCTTGTTTAGTGAGGTGAGCCTGTATTGCAATGAATTTCCCTCTTAGGACTGCTTTTGCTGCATCCCAAATGATTTGGTATGTCGTGTTCTCATTTTCATTAGTCTCCAGATAAAATTTGATTTCTTCTTTAATTTCTTCAATGATCCATTGTTTGTTGAGAAGCGTGTTGTTTAGTCTCCACATTTTTGCACCTTTCTCTGCTTTTTTCTTGTAGTTGATTTCTAGTTTAATAGCATTATGATCAAAAAAGATGCTTGATATTATTTCAACTCTCTTGTATTTATTGATGTTTGCTTTGGTTCCCAAAATATGGTCAATCCTTGAGAATGTGCCATGTGCACTTGAGAAGAATGTGTAACCTGCTGTTTTTGGATGAAGTGTTCTATATATATCTATTAAGTCCATCTGGTCTAATTTTTCATTTAATTCTATTATTTCCTTGTTGATTTTCTGTCTGGATGTTCTGTCCATTGGTGTTAATGGTGTGTTGAGGTCCCCTACTATTATTGTATTGTTGTTGATGTCTTCTTTTAGTTCTGTTAAGAGTTGCTTTACAAATTTTGGTGCTCCTGTGTTGGGTGCATATATATTTATAAGTGTTATGTCTTCTTGGTGGAGAGTCCCTTTTATCATTATATACTGTCCCTCTTTATCTTTCTTTATCTGTTTTACTTTGAAATCTACCTTGTCTGATATTAGTATAGTGACATCTGCTTTCTTTTGTTCATTATTAGCTTGGAGTATTGTTCTCCATCCCTTCACTCTGAGTCTGTGTTTGTCTTTGGGGCTGAGGTGTGTTTCCTGGAGGCAGCATATTGTTGGATCTTGTTCTTTGATCCATCCTGCCACTCTGTGTCTTTTGATTGGAGAGTTCAATCCATTTACATTTAGAGTGATTATTGAGATGTGGGGGCCTACCACCACCATTTTGTGTCTTGTTTTCCGGTTTTCTTCAGTTTCCTTTGTTTCTCGTCCCATGGTTTAATCTGTTCTGATGTAGAGCTGCTACTCTCTGTTGTTGTCCTTCTACTTATCTCCTCTGCTCTTGGTTTTGTAGCCCCTTTCCTTTTTTGGATTTTTCAGGAATGAGGGTTTTCCTGAGGATTTCCTGAAGAGGAGGTTTTGTGGCAATGAACTCCCTTAATTTTTGTTTATCTGGGAAAGTTTTTATTTCTCCATCGTATTTGAAGGATATTTTCGCTGGGTAGAGAATTCTCGGCTGTAGATTTTTGTCCTTCAGATTTTTGAATATATCATTCCACTCTCTTCTAGCCTGTAAAGTTTCTGCTGAGAAATCTGCTGATAACCTGATGGGGGTTCCTTTGTAGGTTAGTTTCTTTTGCCTGGCTGTCCTTAGTATTTTCTCCTTGTCGTTGACTTTTGCTAGCTTCACTACTATATGCCGTGGAGTTGGTCTTCTTGCATTGATAAAGTTTGGAGATCTATTGGCTTCTGTCACCTGAAGATCCATCTCCCTCACCAGATTTGGGAAGTTCTCAGCCATTATTTCTTTGAATAGGCTTTCTGCCCCTTTCTCCTTCTCTTCTCCCTCTGGTATACCTATAATCCTTACGTTGCATCTCCTAATTGTGTCTGATAATTCTCGGAGAGTTTCTTCATTTCTTTTTAGTCTTGCTTCTCTCTCCTCCTCTGCCTGCAGCAATTCTATATTTCCATCTTCCAAATTGCTAATTCTTTCCTCCATATTATCGGCCCTACTGTTCAGAGCATCTAGATTTTTCTTAATCTCCTCTATTGTGTTCTTCATTTCCATTATTTCTGTTTGGTTCTTCTTTATCGTATCAAACTCTTTTGTGACATAGCTTCTGAACTTGTTGAGTTGTCGGTCAGAATTCTCTCTTAACTCATTGAGAATTTTAATGATGGCTGTTTTGAAGTCATCATCATTTAGGTTATATATCTCATTTTCTTTGGGACTGTTTTCTGTGTATTTGTTACTTTCTTTCTGTTCTGGAGATTTAATGTATTTTTTCATATTGCTTGATGTTGTTGATTTGTGCCTCCGCATGGAGATAGAGTTTAGTTGCTCCTTTCACTTGTTTCAGCTGCTGTGGTAGGGGAGCAGCTGTTTATACTGCACCAACCAGGACCTCTGTCTGCAGTTGCTAACTGGGCCTGGGCCCCTCCTCGTAGCCACAGTAGCCCTTTGGATTCCCTCCTCTGCCGTGGGGGCCGTCACAGGGGGGCTTCAGGCTGCTGGTGCCTACTGTTGCAGCCCACCTAGATGTGCTCTCTCCTTGGGGTCTGCAACGGTGTTATGGGCTTTTCCGGCGGCCAGGGGTGGGATCACTTATATTTGTCTCTCCGTTGCTGACGGCACCCACAAAATCTCACTTGTCCTCTATGGGTCGCAGGAGAGCTATTGGCATCTTCTACAGTCTGTGGTTAGTTCACCTAGCTATGCTGCTTTTGCCCTGGGGTCTTCCAGCCTTATGGCTGGCGGCTGGGTGCCTCCTACTGGTGCTGTGCAGAGGCTTTCCCTAAGGCTGCTGTGAGCCTGTAGGGTTTCCCCCTAGGCTACGAAGCTGGGTCTCTGGAACTCCCCCCAGCCCCAGTCCTCTCCGAGATCTCCGGCAATCCCTACTCCCTCAGGGCGGGCACCGGCAGCTGGGGGTTGCCCCGCCCTCTGGGATTCTCCCTGGGCCTCTCCCGGAGCCGTGAATGCTCGGAGCCGTGAATGCTCGGAGCGGTGAATGCTCGGCGTGGCCCCTCTGCTAATGGCAGATAGAGAGTTTTTGTCTGCTGCCCGGGCGGAACTCCGGCGCTTCCCCTCCGGGTCGCAAAGCCGGCCTTTGAAACTCCCCCCAGCCCCAGTCCTCTCAGAGATCTCCGGCAATCCTTACTCCCTCAGGGCGGGCAACGGCAGCTGGGAGCCCTCCGTACCCCCAGCGACTCTCTCTGGGACCCTCCGGGCGCCGCGAACACCAGGTTGGGTCTCGAACACCAGGCGGGGTCTCCCCGCCAATGGCGGGGAGAGACTCTCCCCGCGGGCTCAGGTGTGCAACTCCAAAGTTTCCCTCTTCGTTTAGGAGTAATTGCGGGGGGTTTAGGTAGGGTTCTGGTCACCTGTTTCCACCGTTGCTCCTCTGTTGTGTGCTTGCTCCTGCCCTAGATGTGTGTAGATCCTCTGGGGGCGTCCGTTGGAAGAAAGCCGCTTGCGGGTCTAGGCTGCTCGTCGGGGTCAGAGAGTTTTCACCTATTTCCACATCCTCCCGGAGGAAAGTCTGTCCGCCTTCCGATGTATAGTCACGTGGGTATCTCAGACGTCCTGAGATGCTGTCTGGATATCCTTTGTCAAGCGATAAGTGTCCAAATAGTTGTAGACTCGAAGGGGGAGAAACAAAGAGGACTACTCACGGCGCCATCTTGGATCCCACTCCAGACTCTGTGTCTTTCTGCCTTTCTGGTCTGCTCTTCTCAGCGTGTTCGGTCTGGTCCTTAGCTTTGTTGCCTCTTGGTTGTGAATTGTATTCAGAGTGAGGAAATGCTTATCTAAGCATAGTAAGAAACTCTTTACCAGGAGCATATTCTCCCCCACCCTCCTTTGTCTTTTACATGTTATTGGCAAGACCATGGCTTATATAACCACCCTTAGCAGTAAGGAGGCTGAGAAGGTGAATACTGCCTTTCATTTTTTTAAGCCTCAAAAGAGGCAAGCTGGCGCTGGCGTAGTGGTTAAGTTTGCATGCTCTGCTTCCATGGCCTGGGGTTTGTGGGTTCGGATCCTGTATGCGGACCTACACACTGCTCATCAAGCCATACTGTGGCAGCATCCCGCATGCAAAATAGAGGAAGATTGGCACAGGTGTTAGCTCAGGGCCAATATTCCTCACTAAAAAAAAAAAACAAGCTGGCAAGACAAAAGAGGGAGGGATATGGCTTATGTAGCCCAACAATAGCCAGTAAGTGATGGGACAAGGATTCAAACTTTTGTCCTTTGTCTGGTTCCAAAGTCTGTCTTATTTTCTTAATTTACTTTGACTCCCTGTATCTGCTAGCAACTTCTTTTTGTATTTGTGATGTCTGTGGGATCACCAGTGGGTTTTAATCACACACTTTATATCACTCAGCGTCCTGGCAGGAAACAGATGGCATATTCAAATGGTGTAATTGAATTGAGTTTAATAAAGGGACTCTAGATAACAGACAACATCTGATCTAGGTCAAGGAAAACTAACAAGGAAGGGTTAAGTACTCTCTGGCTGTCAACAGTGGAGAGACTTGACTACTTCTAGACCCCAAGGGAACAAGGGGAAGGTGTAGATATTGGAGCTAGAAGAGAGTAGTGTAGTTGTAGAAGAATACGTGGTAGTAACATATAACCAACCTGCTAGGAGATAGGGGAATAAATACCCCAGTGTCACTTTTCTTCCACTGTCTCATCTTTTGCTGATACTTCCTATGGGCTAAACTCGCTCAAATCTAGAGGACAGGGGAGTGAGCCCTTTGGTGAGGAAGATTGGCCCTGAGCTGACGTCTGTTGCTAGTCTTCCTTTTTTTTTTCTCCCAGTACATAGTTGTGTATCCTAGTTGTACGTCCTTCTAGTTCTTCTATGTGGGATGCTGCCTCTGCATGGCTTGATGAGTGGTGCTAGGTCTGTGCCCAGGATTTGAACATGTGAACCCCAGGCCACCAAAGTGGAGCATGCGAACTTGGCTACTACACCACTGGGCCGGAAGGGAGCCCTTTGATGTAGTCCATAGAGGTCAGCCTATTTAAGCACAGAGCAAGGCAGAGAAGAATGGAGATAGATTTGGAGCAAAAGGAAAATACTCTGCACACCTTTGCAAGGTGGAAGATGAAAGGTTTGAGGAAGGGAGAAAGAGATTCGGGAGATATGCCCATAAACATGTAAAAAGATGTTTAAATTCATTAGTAATCCTGAAAATCAAATCAAAACCATAGTGAGATCATTTTGTACATGTCAGATTAGTAAATATGAAAAAGTCAAAATAACACTAAGTTTTGACAAGAATGTACTACTGCTCATTCACTGCTAACTATTTTGGTAAAAACTTTGGCTTTACTGAATACAGTTGATATGCACATACTCTTTGACTAAGGATTTTATTCTTGAGTATTTACTCTTTTTAATAACTAATAATGTTGAGCATCTTTTTGTGTGCTTCTTGCTATCCTTTTATTCATATTTTCTTTGCAGTGTCTGTTTTAATCTTCGTCTTTTTTGTTTGTTTGTTTTGAGGAAGATTAGCCCTGAGCTAACTGCTGCCAATCCTCCTCTGTTTGCTGAGAAAGACTGGCCCTGAGCTGACATCTGTGCCCATCTTCCTCTACTTTATATGTGGGATGCCTACCACAGCATGGCTTGACAAGCGGTGCCATGTCTGTACCCGGGATCCGAACTGGTGATCCCTGGGCCGCTGAAGCGGAACATGGGAACTTAACTGCTGCGCCACCAGGCCAACCCCTTCATCCTTTTTAAATTGGCTTGTTTTCATGTTTTTCAGTTTTGAGAGTTCTTTATATATTCTGGATACAAATCCCTTATTCAAAATACGCTTTTGCTTTTTCTTCCAGTATAAAGCATGTGTTTTCCTTCTCTTAACAATGTCTTTTGAAGTACAGAAGATTTTAGTTTTGATGAAGCTGAATAGAAAGCAAATACACCTAACTGTTATCTATAATTACATTTAATATAAATGATCTAAACATTTTAGTTAAAAGGTAGGGATTGTCAGATTGGATAAAAAAGCAAAACTGCTGCCTGTAAGAAAGACACAAATAGGATAATAGTAAAAGGATGGAGAAAGAGATACCGTCCTAACATTAGTTGAAGGAAATCATTTTGGAGTGACTATATAAGTATCAAAGTAGATTTCAGGGCAAAGAATATTACCATGGATAAAAAAGCATTTCATAATGACAAAGGGGTCAGTTTATTAAGAGGACATAGCACTTCTTAATGTTTATGCATTTACTAATGAGAGCTTCAAAATATATGGAACAAAAATGGACAGAACTACAAGAAGAAATAGTCAAATCACAATTATAGTTGGAAATTTCAACACCCCACCCTTCTCCCTGAGAGAAAAAGTGGACAGAAAGTCAGCAAGAATATAGAAAACTTGAATGACATCATCAACCAGCTTGACCTAATTGTTATTTATAAAACGTTCCTGGGCCAGCCCTGTGGTACAGCGGTTAAGTTCGCACATTCTGCTTCTCGGCGGTCCGGGGTTCGCCGGTTCGGATCCTGGGTGTGGACGTGGCACCGCTTGGCAAAAGCCATGCAGTGGTAGGTGTCCCACATATAAAGTAGAGGAAGATGGGCACGGATGTTACCCCAGGGCCGGTCTTCCTCAGCAAAAAGAGGAGGATTGGCAGTAGATGTTAGCTCAGGGCTAATCTTCCTCAAAAAAAAAAACCCAAAACATTCCATGTAATAACTGCAGAATACACATTCCTTTCAAGTGCATAATTTACCGAGGGAGACCATACTCTGGTCATAAAAAAAGTCAATAAATTAACAGAGTTTAAGTCATAGAAAGTATATACTCTGACCAAAATGGAATTAAATTAGAAATCAATAACGTATCTGGAAACTGCACATGATTGGAAATTAAGCAACATACCTTTAACTTACTCATAAAGAAGAAATCAAAAGGGAAATTAGAAAATATTTTGAATTGAATGAAAATGAGAACACAATATAATTAAGAGTTTGTGAGATGCTGCTTACAGTAGTGCTTAAGAGAAATGTGTAGCACTCACCACTAGAAAGATCTTAAATCATTGATCTTGTCTTCTACCTTAAGAAATAAGAAAAAGGAGAACAAATTAAATCTAAAGGAAACAGAAGAAGAAAGGAATTACTAAGATCAGAGCGGAAATCAATAAAATAGAAAATGGGAAAACCGTAGAGAAAATCAGTGAAACCAAAAGCTGGTAATTTGAAAAGATCAATAAAATTTATAAGCCTCTCGGCAAACTCAGGAAAAAAACAGAAGACACAGATTAACCAATATGAAGAATTAGAGAGGTGATATCATTACGGAGTCTACAGATATTGGCGGGATAATAAGGGAATATTATGAATACCTTTATACCAGTAAACTTGACAGCTTAATGAAATAGACAAATTCCTTGAAAGACACAAACTGCCAAAGCCCACTCAAAACAAAATAGAAACCTTAATAGCCCTATATCTATTAAAGAGATTGAATTTGTATTTAAAATCATCCCACGAAGAAAACTCCAGGCCCAGTTGTCTTCCCTGGTGAATTCTACCAAACATTTTGGGAAGAAATAGTACCAATTCTATAAATACTTTTCCAGAAAATAGAAGAGGAGAGAATTCCTTGCAACTCATTTTATGAGGTTGACATTACCCTGATACTAACACCATACAAGCACGTTACAAGAAAAAACTACAGACTAGGAAAAAAGTCTTTTCACAAAACTTCCTTGTAAACATGGATTAAAATTTTAGCAAATGAAATCCAACACTATCTTAAAAGGACAATACATTGTGATGAAGTGGGGTTTATCCTAGGAATGCAGGGTTGTTTTAAATTTGTAATTCTCCTTATTGATAAATAAGAAGAAAAGCCATATAGGCATCTCAATTTACACACAAAAAGCATTCGACAAAATCCAACATCAATTCCTAATGAAAACTCTCTGGAAACTGCGAAGAGAAAGAAACTTCAACCTGATAAAGGATATTTACAGAAAAACCTCCAGCTAACATCATACCTAATGGTAGAAGACTGAATGTTTCCTCTCCCGCTCTATTTGGCATTGTATTGGAGGTTCTAGCCAGCGTAGTATGTCAAGAAAAAGAAAAGGCATCCTAATTGGAAAGGAAGAAGTAAAATTTTCTTTATTTGCAGACAACATGATTGTCTATGTAGAAAATTTCATGGACTCTACCATAATACTTAGTAGAACTAAGTGACTTTAGTGTAGTGGCAGGATACAAGATAAATATACAAAACCAATTTGTATTTCTACATGTTAGCAATAAACAGTTTGTAATTCACATTTCAACAGATCAGTACTATTTACATTAACATCAAAATATATGAAACACTCTATAGTAAATCTGACAAAAGATACAAGACCTATACACTAAAAATTATAAAACATTGCTGAGAGAAATTAAAGACCTTAAATAATGGAGAAATATACCTTGTTCATGAGTCAGAAAAAATATTAAGATGTCATCTCTTCCCAAGTTGATGTATATATTCAATACAATTGCAGTAAAATCTCAGCAGCTTTTTGGTAGGAATTGCCAAGCTGATTGTAAAATTCATTTGGAAATGCAAAGAATCCAGCCAAAACAACTTAGAAAAAGAACAACACGGGGCTGGCCCCGTGGCCGAGTGGTTAAGTTTGCGTGCTCTGCTTCAGCAGTCCAGGGTTTCGCTGGTTCGGATCCTGGGCATGGACATGGCACCTCTAGTAAAGCCATGCTGAGGCGGGATCCCACATGCCGCAACTAGAAGGACCCACGAGTAAAAATACACAACTTTGTACCAGGGGGCTTTGGGAGGAAAAAAAGAGGAAAAATAAAAAAATCTTTACCAAAAAAAAGGAAAAAGGACAACAGAGTTAGAGGCCTAATACTTTCTGATTTTGAGCCTTATTTTAAAGTGTTAAGATGGTATGAAATTGTTGTAAAGATAAACAGATCAGTGGAACAGAATAGCATCCAGAAAAAGACTCACATGTGTATGTACATACATATACACACACACTACTGATTTGTTTTTCTGCTTTTTCTCCCCAAATCCCCCTAGTACATAGTTGTATATTTTAGTTGTGGGTCCTTCTAGTTGTGGCATGTGGGATGCCGCCTCAGCATGGCCTGACGGGCAATGCCATGTTCACGACCAGGATCCGAACCAGTGAAACCCGGGGCCACCGAAGCAGAGCACGTGGCTTAAACCACTCGGCCATGGGCCCGGCCCCTACTGACTTTTGATAGAAGTGGAAAAGTAATTAAGTGAAGAAGAGGTAGTCTTTTCAACAGATATTTATGTGTATGGTTGATGTTTTTAAAAATGGAAATTCTTGAACATCTCAGGTTTGTGCAGTGGTTGCTGTTTGGCCTTAGTACATTGGTATAGGAATTATGAACTAGATTGTGATTTTATTATTATTTTTTTGTGAAGAACATTGATTTTGAGCTAACGTCTGTTGCCAGTCTTCCTCCTTTTGCTTGATCAAGATTGTTGCTGAGTTAACATCTGTGCCAATCTTCCTCTATTTTATGTGGGATGCCACCACAGTGTGGCTTGATGAGTGGTGCTAGGTCCACGCCCAGGATCTGAACCTGTGAACCCTAGGTCGCCAGAGCGGAGCGCGTGAACTTAATTGTTACGCCACTAGGCTTGCTCCCTCATTTTACTTTTTGAGAGTCAACCCATAAGTCTGAGAAATAAAGTTGGAAATAGGTCACTACTTGTCTACATTATGGCTTTAGTGAGTTTTTGTTAGGTAAAGTGGAATGTCTATCAGATAATGTATTTTAAACATCATCTTTAGGTTTCTAGTTCTTATCTATTATCTTTGATTCTCTCTACTATCTCCTTTATAGGTTGGGAAAGAAAAAATGCTCAAGGTGAGGATTGTGAAGATTCATCCTTTGGAGAAAGTGGATGAAGAGGCCGCTGAGAAGAAATCTGATGGTGCCTGTGATTCTCCCTCAAGTGACAAAGAGAATTCTAGCCAAATCGCTCAGGACCATCAGAAGAAGGAGGCAATTGTGAAAGAGGATGAAGGAAGGAGAGAGAGTCTTAGTATGTATGATGCTAGCTCTCCGTATTGAGTTATGCAACTCTGTTCATTTTATTATACACAAATCTTTTTGAGTTCTCTAGCGACTAAATTTGTAATTGAGTTTTGTAGATAGACATGCTTTTGTTCATTTATGATGCAGAAAACAACTAAAATATCCACAAAATGAATCAAGACTTAGATCTCCCTACACAGTTAAGACCACTGGGAAGTCATTTCCTCTAGTTACTTAGAAATCTCTGTGTACATACCTAGCTACTCAAGATGGCAAAGAAAGTTTACTTTATTTTTCTTTTTAAGTTGGAAATATGTATATATGTGTGGAGGGAGGTTTCAGAGTAGGAGGGCCAAATTCTAATCTCTGTTTCTCTTGGCAATGCACGCCCATGTGGTCGTTTTAAGATATTTCCTTTTATTGATATTCTTTAACTCAAGTCCCTCTCATATGGGAACTGCTAGAATTCTGAAACTTATGATGTCTAAAAGTAATTTTTGGGGACCTGGAGACTCTAACAATAATGTTTTGAAAGTTGAAGAACTTAGACATTCCCCAGTGGGAAATTTATTCAGCTTCTGAGGCCTTCATTTTTTTAAAAAAGTCTGTGTAAGTAAGGAATAGCATAGATTCCTTCGGTCTCAAAATGTGAGTGCTCAAAGGGTTTGTGTATATTGACCCCCCTTCTCATGACTGTTAGAGGATCAGATATTTTTACTTAATTATTAAACTGTTACAGAGTTTGAATTGGAATGTTATGCTGTCCTTCATTCTGTTTTGTATTTCTCCAGATGTTTTGGATGTGCAGATGGTTTTCAGAGGGACGTCCTTATCTGGTCCCAAGGAAACTTCAGAGACTTTGTTGTAGCTAGCCCACCCCAGTTGTTGATGCTTCGGTTTTGTTTCCCACTCTGTATTATGAATGCTAATGTCTATGTTTTTCAGTTTCTCTCTTCCTTCTTTTTGATACTGAAGTTTTTTATATGTGCATGACTTGTAATTCCCGAGACTTGAGGTCAATAAATGTTTTGGTTAGGTATTGGCTGATGATGTCTTTTGACACTTCTTTTCTTCTAAAATCAGATCATTGGAATGCCAGTGATATGTTAGAGTTGTTACTTATATGCCTTAAGCATTGTGTACCAGGAACCCCTAGTTTGAGGCTTTGGTTTTTTTGGAGTGTTAGGTGCCATAGTTAAGGTTTTAATTACTGGGACATAATGTTATTGTTAGTATGTGGAAAGAGTGCTGGCAGGCTAAAGAATTAATGGTATGATGTCCTCTGAATGTTTTCAGGGGAAACTTGATTAGAATTTCCATAGAAATATGATAGACAAATTCTAGTACCGTATACAAAATATTTTCTCACCAGGTGACCTTGCTTTCTTTCAGAGTTTTGTTCTGCCGCCTCCTTCTTTTTTTAGTACACATGTGCTGTTCTATTTCATTCATGCCCGTAGTTTAAACTCTTAATCTGTGTGTAGGCTGATGATTCCCAAGCCGAGATGAGTTTACTTTCTTAACTTTCAGCTAGTTCTCACTTGTATGTCCCAAGCAATTCAAATTTAACATGTAAAGCTAAATTGATCATCTCACTCTTTGTGTTGTCTCCCCAAGCAAGTAAACAAGAGCCCTCCTATTCTTTCAACATTCTCTTACTCAGTTAATGACACAATCATCTACTAGGTCTCTAAGGCAGGAAACTTGGAAACCTGTAACATTTCCACATCCAGTTGGTTACTGTCTTCTAAATACCTTGACTCTTCTCCGTTCCAGTTATATTAATTCAGATGTTAGTGTTGCCTCTTCTGATTTCCTTATCTTCAGTCTCACCTTCCCATTTTATTTGTTTTCTAACTGCTGAAAGTGTTCTTCCCTTTTTCACACTAGTGATCTTTCTGGAATGTACATCTAGTCAGTTAGACCAAAAGTCTTTTGTTTCTCTACTGTCCATAAGACAAATTCTAGTCTCTTTAAACCATATACAGGTTGTTTATAATTTGGCCCCTACTTCTTTAGTCTGATTTTTATTTTATTTTATTTTTTTACCATACTCTAGATCATATTCACCCATACCTCATTACATTGTATAATGACTTGAATAAGTTATTCTTTCTAGGCCTTTCCTACCTATCTTCCAGATTAAGTTAGATGTTGCTTCTCTCTGCTTTCATATTATTTTTCTGTACCAACCTCTATTTTAGTATTTACCACATTATATTATAATTATTGTTCACTCCTCCCATAGACTTTAGCTGTTTGAGGTAAGAACTTTATGATTCATCTTGGTGCCCCATCACTCAGTGCCTGGTGCAGGATAGATGTTCAATAAGATTGGTGTTAATGAATGAGTAGATAGAATAAAAAGAATTATTTTTTTTCTCACTAATTTTCTATTGATTTGACTAGATGACAGAGCACGTAGATCTCCACGGAAACTCCCTACTTCATTAAAAAAAGGAGAAAGAAAATGGGCTCCTCCAAAATTTCTGCCTCACAAATATGATGTGAAACTACAAAATGAGGATAAGGTTAGTCGGCACTTTATATTACACCTCTTACATGTAGTAGATGTTGTTTAAGAAAATATCCTGGGGCTAATTTTCTCAGAGAAAATGTGCTAAAGAAAAATGTAAATGAATGTTTTTACAACAAATTCTGAGTCTTAGTAATTATGACTTTAAGTTAAACTGTATTTTCTTTCCTAGGAGATAGCATGCTTTTTTTCTTTTTATTAGGAATCATTAGAGTGTAAGTAATTTGTATTTAAGCTTCAAACTCAGTTTTTTGAAAAATAAGAATCTGTTCCCAGTAGTTATGGACTTCCTGAGGAAATACCTCTTCTCAGTTAAAAGTAGAGCAGTTTGTGGGTCCGGCCCCATGTCTGAGTGGGTTAAGTTCACGTGCTCTGCTTTGGCGGCCGGGGGTTTCGCAAGTTCGAATCCTGGACGCAGACCTTGCACCGCTCGTTGCGCCATGCTGAGGTGGCAGCCCGCATGCCACAACTAGAAGGATCCACAACTAAAAATATATGCAACTATGTACCGGGGGGCTTTGGGGAGAAGAAGGAAAAATAAAATCTTAAAAAAAAAAAAAATAGCGCAGTTTGTAATATAATTAAACTCATAAACTGAGTCAACTCTAACCAGTGCTTTTACAAGGAATCTGTGGAGCTCTAATAATCTAAGATAGTAAATACCCTTGAAATAACTTAGTGTTATGTTTTATTGATTCTAAGATGTTCATCTTTCATATTTTTTAACACGTCCAGAATCAGAATATATCTTAAAATCAGTTGGCAAAAATTTTTCTCTTAGTGGTGCATATAATAATGTCTTTCATTAATAGCATCTTTGCTTCCATGAAGTAGGGCGTACTACTTCCAGGTACTCATATACCTGTATGTGTGAAATCTTAGAATTAGAAAGAAGCGGGATAGGAGGCTGGGTGTGGAAAGCAGCAGCACTTCTTTATGTTTAACTGGTTTATAGAAGAAACAGCTAAGGCCTGAGAAATTTAATAATTCTATCAAAGTTCCTAATTTAGTAAATGAGGTTGGGAAGGATTATATAACTCAGATGTTTTGCCTCTTCAGGGTGGTGGTTTTTTTCCCCCACCTCAGAATGTTGACTAGTCTTATTCCATTTTGACTTACTTGTTTTATAGTTAGTGATCTGAAGATGTGGCTGGATTTTTAGGATTTCTTTATATTTGAAAATTGGATGTTAAATACAGTTTTTCACTAAGTTTCTTACCTCCCATTCAGCAAGGTAGCTAGTTAAAACATTATTGCTGGGGAATCTCAACTACTTCCCTAATTATGGGAATTCTTATTCTTAGTGGGAATTCGCATTCTTATTGATGAGTGTAAATTGCTTTGTACACAGGTAGTAAATATAGTTTATAGGAAGATAGAAAATACAAATAAGAAAAAAGATATGTCTAACCCCGTACTCAGAGATGACAATTGGGTGAATATAGATGTGGTTAATGGTGGTTAGCTTTTAAGTGACTTTTAAAGGAAGGAATAATGTATGTACTCTTTTGTAACTTGCTTTTTTTGTTTACATTTCAGATGTATGGTAAGCATCTGTAATGTTATTAAATTTTCTTGCAAACAGTATTCTCAGGGTGTAGCATGTATGATAGTCGCCAGGGGAGTTTATTGAAAATGTAGATTCCCATGCTCTACCTCCAGGGGTTCTGTTTCAGTAAGTTTGGGATGAGGCCCAAGCACCTGCCTTTTATTAGCACCCTAGATTCTGATAAGTTTGTCCTGATTGAGAAACATTTTTCTCCCACGTCTGCTTAGTGTTCATTTTATGAATTTATTTTAATTTAAAAAATGAATCCCTTATTGATGTACCTTTATGTAGTTTTCCCTTCCTTTGTTTTTTTGCTTTTATAAACACTTGATGATGATTGTCCATTTACTTGTAAATTCTTAATAAGACGACTTTCTGGTTCAAGGGGTATTCACATTTTTAGGACTTTGATACGTATTGACAAATTGCCTAGCGATATCTTTAACATTCTGTCTCTGACAATTAGTCTACTTTTTCTTCCATCTAGTTTGTAGCCTTATTTTATAGATTGCATTATACTTTTTCTGGAGAGAACATAAATCTTTGTTCTCATTGGTTAATTGCGTTTTATCCCATGGTGACTTATTTATATTTGTTAACCTAGATCATCAGTAATGTGCCAGCAGACAGCTTGATTCGTACAGAACGCCCACCAAATAAGGAGATACTTCGGTACTTTATACGGCATAATGCGTTACGGGCTGGTACTGGTGAAAATGCACCTTGGGTGGTAGAAGATGAATTGGTGAAGAAATATTCCTTGCCTAGCAAGTTCAGTGACTTTTTACTTGATCCATACAAGGTAAGATCACTATTAGTTTTTGGACAGCAGGGTAGAACACTGTTAGATGCATTTATTTTCTCAGATGACTCTGATAGTATTAGATTTATAGCAGATTTGGAACTCTAATGTTAGGTAATGAATTAAAAAATTTTCAGATATATCTATTTCATCTAGGTTGTGATGTGGGGTTGGTAGGGGAGAGGCCACATTGATTATCTCCCCTAGTTCAATTTATTTTTTACTCTGGTTGCATAATTAAAAAACAAACTACATACATTTGCTTTTTTGCCCCAGTTCCTCCTTGGAATGAGGTATGGTATAAGTACAAAAAATATTTTGTAAATTGATTTCCAAAAATGAAAACTGATTTTGTATATCAGATAAGATGACCAAAAGGACTTGGAATAAGTACTACTTTTTAGCATAGGTTAGTAAAAAATCTAGCATTTCCCTTTTGAGATGTTTGTTTTTCTTTAATCATCTCATTTGATCTTCAAAACATTCTTGTGAAGTTGTATCTTATTTTCCAGATGGGGAAACTGAGGCTAGCCTAATTAGAACCAGCAGAAAGTGAATGACAAAAGCCAAGGCATTAGCCCTGGATTTCTTTTCTTTTCCTTTCTTTTTTTTTTTTTTGAGGAAGATTAGCCCTGAGCTAACTACAGCCAGTCCTCCTCTTTTTGGCTGAGGAAGCCTGGCCCTGAGCTAACATCGTGCCCATCTTCCTCTACTTTATACATGGGATGCCTACCACAGCATGGCGTGCCAAGCAGTGCCATGTCCGCACCCGGGATCCAAACGGGCGAACCCTGGGCTGCTGAGAAGTGGAACGTGCGAACTTAACTGCTGCGCCACCGGGCCAGCCCCTGGCCTTGGATTTCTGATTGTGTTTTCCATCTCAGTGTTTCTCCAGTAAGATTTTTTATGTAGGTTTTGAGAGTATTTATGCTTCCTTTGTTGCTAAATTTACTTATTTGCATACTGATGTTTTTCTCTTGGTCTCTGGGTCAGAATGGGCGAGGGCTGCTGATTGATTGAAACTAAGTCTGAGTTCCAGGATTTCTTTTTACCCCCTTCCTTTTTCTTTTTCTTTTTTTTTTTTTTTGAGGAAGATTAGCCCTGAGCTAACATCTGCTGCCAATCCTGCTCTTTTTGCGAGGAAGACTGGTCCTGAGCTAATAACATCCGTGCCCATCTTCCTCTGGTTTTTATGTGGGACGCCTACCACAGCATGGCTTGCCAAGCTGTGCCCTGTCCGCACCCGGGATCCGAACCAGCGAACTCTAGGCTGCTGAAGTGGAATGTGTGCACTTAACTGCTGCGCCACCTGGCCAGCCCCGCCCCTCTTTCCTTTTAATTGTGTAAAACAAAGGACATCTTGAGTCATAAAACTGAATTACCTTAGTTATCTTAGTTTGATTTTGCTGACAAAAGTATATTAAGAAATAATTTTATCTCTCCCAACATTGATAAAGACTTCCAACCATAGTTCAGCGTTTCGCTTGTTTTCTTATTCTAGACCAGCATGATCAAGCATTATCTTCCATTATGCTCTTTAGATTTTTATTATTTGCGTGAAAAGGAAAATTTAGGAATTAGTTGACTTTTTCTAGATCAGAACTGAATTTTCCATGGAACTCTAGTGGACCTAAATTTTTTCTTAAATATTTTTATTTACTGAGCAGAAATTGTAATTCATCGTTATTTCATTGCTGTAGAATTTTGGAACTGTGATATGGCTTTTGGTGGTTATAACATGAGATTACTATCTTTTATGAGAATCCTGTATAAAATCATCTCTGAATGGATTTTTAGACCATTGGATCATATGAGTCCTTAAATGTTTTCCTGTTTTTAAATATGACATCTGTCTTTTTTGTGTTTTAGTTTAGTGATTCAAGTATATGAATAATATGAAAGAAAAGACTGAGTATTATTTATGGGTAAAAGGTCTTTGGAGTTTATTAGAACAAAAAAGCTGATCCACACTTTTTGTAGGAGCCAGAATCTAGAATTCCAGGAACTTATATCTTGTGATTGCTGAAGAAATTAGCTACTCTCAAATTTTCTGATGAGGGCTGAAAATATTACTGAAATCTGGCTGTGATTCAGATTGAGGCTGGGAAGTGCAAGCTTGTTTAGACTAAACTGCTGTGAGAAGGCAGTGACTCTACTTAGAGAAATTGAGACTCAGGTAAAGGACCAGTTTACAACATTAAGGGAGTATACTTATCTTTTTGTTTATTTTCCCAACCTTAAAGAATAGTTGCTTATTCCCTAATACTATTTGACATTTCACTGATTTTTGTCTCCTGAGTTTTGCATAAAAATTGTATTTTTCTATTTCGTAAAATTAGTTTTCTTTTTTCTTTCTTTTTTTTTTAAATTGGTTTTCTTAAAGAACTTTTGGCATCTCAGCCAGGACAGAATATAATAAAGGCACAGATAAGCAGACCATAAAACATGGCTTTGGATTATATCCTCATGTAAAGGAAATTTTAAATAGTGCCTTGAGGATTAGAGTTGATCACATTGATCCACCTATCCCAAAGGCAATAAGTTAAAACAATTTTTTTTCTCTTTGTCTTCTCTTTGGTTTTTATAGAAATAAATGTTCTACTAGGCTGTTGAGTACAACTACTGCAGAGAGAGATGAGACCTGGAGAGAGGAAGCAAGGTCTGAGTAATACTTTTAGTAAAGGACTGATGGGGAGAGCTTAGATGGGAAGATTATTTAGAGATAATAGAAGTTTGGAGTGTTATCTGAGGACGGTCTAGTGTGATGATGAGGGCGTGTTTGTGGTCTTGTAAACTCTAGAAAATAAATTACTTGAGAATAAGAACTATCTTACTCATTTTGTATCCTGTGCTGTTTAGCGTAAGTATAACAGGTGCATGTCTAGTGAATTCATTTTTTTTGTTGTTTTGAATTCATTTCTTTAAGAAGTTCTATTCATTGAGGAGAAAAAAGCAACTGACAGTTTAGGGGTAACATAATTTTTTGTAGGCCTTAATGACTTGGAAGAATGATTTAGAAGGCAGTTGGGTGATTCGTAACTGTCATCTAAGCTGAAATCAGCCATCTGAGCTCATTTGCTTCTTGTGATACATCGCAGCTCTAGAGTTTTGTTAGTCTATCTGTAATGTCTGAACTCTTATTTTGGATTGGTGTATCCTAGTAGGGCAGCTTGTGGATAGAGGCGTAACAAAAAAATAACGCTTTTTAAGATATTTGGAATCCTGAAGTGATTTGGACTGATTTAATATAGTTCTTACTACATTTAAGAAACATTTTATTTTGAAATAATTTCATACAGAAAAGTTGACAAAATAAAGAATTTCCGTGTACCCTTCAAGTAGATTTCCTCAAATGTTATCAATACCACATTTGTTTTATTATTTTCTCTCTTTACAAACACAAATTATTTTTTTCTGAGCCATTTGAGGGTAGCCTGTAAGGCAGGATGCCCTCTTACAAAATACTTGAATATGTGTTTCCTAAAGACAAAGATATTTTCCAGCATAACTGTAGTATAGTTATTAAAGTCAGGAAATTAACATTAAAAGAGTACTATTATCTCACCTACAGTTCTTTTTTTTTTTTTTTAAGATTTTTTAAAATTTTTTCCTCCCCAAAGCCCCCCCGGTACATAGTTGTATATTCTTTGTTGTGGGTCCTTCTAGTTGTGGCATGTGGGACGCTGCCTCAGCGTGGTTTCATGAGCAGTGCCATGTCCGCGCCCAGGATTCGAACCAACGAAACACTGGGCCACCTGCTGCGGAGCGCATGAACTTAACCACTCGGCCACGGGGCCAGCCCCTCTCATCTACAGTTCTTTCTCAACTTTGGCCACTTGTCCTAATAGCATCCTTTTAGCCAAAAAAAATTTATTTTCATTTTAAAAGAATCCTGTGTAGAATCATGTATTGTATTTACTTATGTCTCTTCAGTCTCCTCTAATCTGGAACAGTCCCTTAGCTTTTCTTTGTCTTTCAAAAACTTTGACGTTTCTTAGGAATACAAGCCAATTATTTCGTATAATGCTCCTCAATTTGGATTTGTTTCCTCATGATTAGTTTCAGGCTATGAATTTTTGGTAGAAATAGCACAGAATTAATGTTGTATTCTTCTTAGTGAGTCATATCAAAAGGCACATGATGTAATTTTGTCTCATTACTAGTGATATTAATTATATATTTTAAAAGATGTTTCTTATCTCTCCTAATAACTGATGTTTCAAGTAAGTATTTGTAGCCCTAAGATTTTTCTTTAAATAAATTTTGGCTCTTGAAGTTTATGAGTTAGAGACTAGAGCAGAAGTACTTTTAAAAATAAATTACATTAATTTTCAAGTCACTTAAAAATAGTTTATAGTAACACATTTCACAAATTTGCTGATAAAGGCATCTAGAGATTGAGATAAGCCTGCTATGTGAATGTGTGTGTTGCCTTGAAACTCCTAATACGGTTTTTTGCGTGAATGAGAAGAGTGAAATGAGAATCAGAATATAAACTGCCATAGTTTTCTAATTTAGGTTTCTGGCTGCTTACTATTAAGTTAAATTTAGCATCTAAATGAGCTGCTATAAATAAAGTTTCTTCATTTTTATCTTGTTTATTAGATTTCCTTATTTGTGGTGGTGGTTTGTTCCAGATGACAGGGAACAAGTACAGAATTGTGTACACTTTTTCTTACAACCTCTTATGTTGCTGAGACGTTCATAAATATTTTTTTCCTGTTTAGCAGTTAGGAAGGGCCTTTGCCAAAAAACTATAATGCTGCTATTTCAGATACCCATTCTTTTCTCCCTCTACTCTAGTAGATTACTTATGCTGAATGGGGGAGGGGGGAGACCCTTAGCACATAAGTGGTTTTATACTTTTTCAGATCCCCCTGAGTCCAGCCATGCCGGCTCCCATTTGGCTGTGACTGCCCAGTATGCCCTATGCTGAGATGATCCAGTTACTGGAGGACTGCTCACGCGGGGAGCCGGCCTGTTGGGAGGGGGTTGGGTGAGTTAATTTCTTTCATTTTTTAAGAAAAACAAAAGTTATATGGTGTGGCTTGGCAAAAAACACACCTTATAAATAAAACTGGGTTGCTGGACCCTCTCGTGGCTAAGCCTTCCCACCTCTTTCTTGCATCATTTCTGCATAATACAGTGCTTCTAAGTAGAAGAAATTTAAAGAACGTTATGCTAAATTTGAGTGACTTTTTAAATAGAAAGATATATAATCAGCAAATTAAGAAGTGGCCCAATTATAATAGACCCTATTAAAAGATATCTATTTAAAATGGTAGAAATGAAACAGCTTCACATTAGTCTCCTGTTTAGTGATAAATTTCATTTTAGAATGACTTTAAATATAACTTGTTATCCTGAGTATTAGAAAAAGTATCAATTGGTTATGTCTATCCTCTAAAGATTTTCCAAGCTATCTGAAGAGGAGAATGGTTAACTTTTGGAAGACAGTTCTTGCCAGGGTAGTGTTGGGTCTTATTCTATGATTTGTAGGATGTTCTCTGAAATATTGTTCTCTTTGGAGTCTTGGTACTGTTACTGTCCACGAGGAGAATGGAATCTTACATAAGTTATCTTGGCTTATTCTTTTTAACGTTTTTAAATTTAGTTCTGGGGAACTAGAATTGGGAAATTCTGCTGGGGAAAGTATCCTCTGATTCATTGGTAGTGTTTATATTCTGTAGTCTGTGAAACCTCTTTCTCAGCCTGTACTGAGGATAATTGGGGAACAAAATATCCAGTTTTAGTCAGGCAATAAAAACAGCCAGTTAGAGGAACAATAACCTGCAATCACTTGTATTTCTTAAAAAGAAGATTGGCCTTTAAAGTTAGAGAACTTAGCCAGAAGAAGGATTTAGGCATAGCCCGCTCGTTCATTGCAGACCGTATTTCTGCTCTTATGCTGCGTTGGTTCTGTGAGTTTGTTTTTTTGATGGTTATATCCTTAATGTTTAAATCTTATTTGGCATTTTAGTACAGCTTATTAAATTAGACTGCACCTGTTTGTTTACTCCTAACAAGAGCATTAGATGTTCCTCTGTATCATCTCTGGGATTTATTTCACCATAGCCATTTCCTGATACAGTCTTTTTAAAGGGGCTCATAATTTCATATTCGATAGTCTTTAGTTTTTTCCTTGCCTCCAGTGCCATCCCACACTAATCTGTCTTGCCCATTGCCTGCAGACTGGTTCTTTACTGTTGCTTTTATCAAATTAGTCGTTTACACTCAAAAACCTGAAGTTAAGTTCAGCAAGTCTGTCAGTGCCCTCCATGTGCCCTCCAGCTGCTTTGGGTAATAGAAATCAAGTATTCTAGAGGTTATCTAGGCTTCCTCTTAATACTTGAAACAACAAATTTTTGTTTGTTTTTTGAGATTTTACTTTTTCCTTGCTTGGTTATTATTTTGTTTAGTTTGCATTTTAGCTGCCAGGCTTTTTTCTTTGCTGATTTTGATGCTTTAAAGAATATAATTACAGTGTGAATTTGTTTTTTTAAATACAAATTTAAACAGAAACAATGGTATCATGACGAATTGACTGAGTTCTAGCCTGTTTTCTAATTCTACATAATGGGGATAAAGTGGAGGTTTGAGGAGACAGAAGATGTATGTCTGGGAGACTGGGAAAGTGAATGGTCTAAGGGAATATACTGTGATTACTGGGGGGTGTTCAAGACCTACTTGAGGTACCTGGTGCGATGAATGTAAAGTAAGACCACACACTGTTGTTGTATCCTTTATTCTAGTCATGCTTAAGCTGAACATGTGTAGGCCAGGATTAAGTAGATACAATAGAGCAAGAGAGGCAAAGAAAGCACAGGTTTATGCAAGATTGATTATAATGATGGACTATGCAATTTAATCTGGGTAAAGAAAGATAAGGAAGTGAGCTTGGTGAAAATGTGATAGAATTAATGGATTTAAGGTTCTGGTGGGATTGAAGGATTGCAGAGTTGGGGTACTAGAGGGGGTGAATTTGAAAGATGTGAGGGGATAGTCAAAGAGAGAATTGTATGAAATTGAGAATTTAGAGGGCTTATAGTTAGTAGTGTATTCATCGGAATGAGTTCTTCAGGCATGGGGAGAGGAGAAAGAAGAGTTTGAGGAACCAGGAGTTCAGAGTCGGGAGGGTTCCTTATTTGTGAGCAGTGTTTTTGTTGTTAGCATACTCATGGATACTTTTAATAAGAAAATATGCTTCTGAATTTGGAGAAAGATATTTAAATAGTATACTTTTTACTTAAAAGCATAGAATACCCCAAGTTGGAGCAAAGTTTTAAAGAACAAAAGTCCAGTCCTGTCTTAGGAGCAATACTTTAAAAATTCCTCAGAGTGGGGCCAGCCCTGTGGCTGAGTGGTTACGCGTTCTGCTTTGGCGGCCTAGGGTTTTGTCAGTTTGCATCCTGGGCCCGGATATGGCACTGCTCGTGAAACCATGCTGAGGCGGCATCCCACATGCCACAACTGGAGGGACCCACAACTAGAAATACACAGCTATGTACTGGGGGGCTTTGGGAGAAAAAGGAAAAAAAAATAAAATCTTTAAAATTCCTCAGAGGTTGCCATTATCTAGATCCAGTATCCTTAATCTGGGATCCATGGATGGACTCTGAAATTGTATGTATACTTTTGTATGTTGTTTCTGGGGGAATGCTTCACAGATTTCATTAAAGTATTTAAGAACTGCTAATCTGTATATACAGAAAACTGTTTGCATAGCAAAAATAGCTAATATTAGAGTATAGATTTTTAAGTCTGGGTATCAAGAGAATTTTTTCTTGATATGGCTAAAACATTAGCTAACATTCATGTCTTTGTTTTTTCAGAGACATAATGTCTATGAGGAGAAGTGAATATATAGCTTCACCTGGGTAGCTGGGGACCAAGTCCTTTAGTTTGTTTAACTAGTGCTTCTTTAAATTAGTTTTTAAAATTAATTTTGCCCCTCTTCTTAAATTCTAGTACATGACTCTCAACCCTTCCACTAAGAGGAAGAATACTGGATCCCCAGACAGGAAGCCCTCAAAGAAATCCAAGACAGACAACTCTTCTCTGAGTTCACCACTAAATCCTAAGTTATGGTGTCATGTACACTTAAAGAAATCCTTGAATGGCTCACCACTCAAAGTGAAGAACTCAAAGAATTCCAAATCTCCAGAAGAGCATCTGGAAGAAGTGATGAAGATGATGTCACCCAACAAACTACATGCTAACTTTCACGTTCCTAAGAAAGGCCCACCTGCCAAGAAATCAGGGAAGCACAGTGACAAACCTTTGAAAGCAAAGGGCAGAAGCAAAGGCATCCTGAATGGCCAGAAATCCACAGGGAATTCCAAATCTCCAAAAAAGGGCTTAAAAACTCCTAAAACCAAAATGAAACAGATGACTTTGTTGGATATGGCCAAAGGCACTCAGAAGATGACACGAGCCCCACGGAATTCTGGAGGTACACCTAGATCATCTAGTAAACCTCATAAACATCTGCCTCCTGCTGCCCTACACCTTATTGCCTACTACAAAGAAAACAAAGACAGGGAGGACAAGAAGAGCGCCCTGTCCTGTGTTATCTCCAAAACAGCTCGTCTTCTCTCTAGTGAAGATAGGGCTCGTCTCCCAGAAGAATTGCGAAGTATTGTTCAAAAACGCTTTGAGCTTCTGGAGCACAAAAAGAGGTGGGCCTCTATGTCTGAAGAGCAACGCAAAGAATATTTGAAAAAGAAACGAGAGGAGCTGAAAGAAAAGTTGAAGGAGAAAGCCAAGGAGCGGAGAGAGAAAGAAATGCTTGAGAAACTAGAAAAACAGAAGCGGTACGAGGACCAAGAGTTAACTGGTAAAAACCTTCCAGCATTTAGATTGGTGGATACCCCTGAAGGGCTGCCCAACACACTCTTTGGGGATGTGGCCATGGTGGTGGAGTTCTTGAGCTGTTATTCTGGGCTACTCTTACCAGATGCTCAGTATCCTATTACTGCTGTATCCCTTATGGAAGCCTTGAGTGCAGAAAAGGGTGGCTTTTTATACCTGAATAGAGTGTTGGTCATCCTCTTGCAGACCTTATTACAAGATGAAATAGCAGAAGACTATGGTGAGCTGGGAATGAAGCTGTCGGAAATCCCTCTGACTCTGCATTCTGTTTCAGAGCTGGTGCGGCTCTGCTTGCGCAAATCTGATGTTCAGGAAGAAAGTGAGGGCTCAGACACAGATGATAATAAAGATTCAGCACCATTTGAGGACAATGAGGTACAGGATGAGTTCCTAGAGAAGCTAGAGACCTCTGAATTTTTTGAACTAACATCAGAAGAGAAGCTACAGATCTTGACAGCACTCTGCCATCGGATTCTTATGACATACTCAGTGCAAGACCACATGGAAACCAGACAGCAGATGTCTGCAGAATTGTGGAAGGAACGGCTTGCTGTGTTGAAGGAAGAAAATGATAAGAAGAGAGCAGAGAAACAGAAACGGAAAGAAATGGAAGCCAGAAATAAAGAAAATGGAAAAGAGGAGAATGGGTTAGGCAAAACTGATAGGAAAAAAGAAGTTGTGAAGTTTGAGCCCCAAGTAGATATGGAAGCTGAAGACATGATTAGTGCTGTGAAGAGCAGACGGCTGCTTGCCATTCAGGCTAAGAAGGAGCGGGAAATACAAGAGAGAGAGATGAAAGGTAAAGTCTTGTGTTGAGAGAAAAGGAGAAGCCCTTTAGAAGATAGTAAAAGGAAGGAAATTACTAAAGTACTGCTAGAGTCTCTATTTGTCATAACTGTCTAGTTATTTTTGTGTAATAACCCATACTCTATTAAGTATGTCATATAGCAGGAGCGTTCAGCCTGGCATTCTGCAGTTAATGATAGTTTGGCTTAGGTTAATGTGATGTTGGCATCTTTTGGGTTTAGTAACAGACCAAATCCACAAATAGGTGTGGTGGAAATAACATACAACTTGGGGAATTCCTGACATGGGTTCAGACTCTGCCTCTGCCTTAGCTGTCTTTCTTTGGGCAAGTTAGTTTATCCATGCCTCAATTTCCTCATAAGCTTGTTAAGATTGTTAGAACAATTGAATGACGAGGTATTTGAAACCCTCAGCACACAGCCAACTCAGATATTAGTGTTTGTCTTATTAAGATGTAAGAACATAAAAGTTTTAGGCTTTGATACACCATCACATCTTAACTTTTGGGGCCTGGCCCCATGGTCAAGTGGTTAAGTTCACTCTTTCTCTCTCCGCACTTTGCTTCGGTGGCCCAGGGTTTTGCTGGTTCTGATCCTGGGTGCAGACATGGCACCATTCGTCAGGCCATGCTGAGGCAGTGTCCCACATGTCACAACTAGAAGGACCCACAAATAAAAAAGATACAACTGTGTACTGGGGGGACTTGGGGAGAAAAAGCAGGAAAAAACAAAAAAAGATTGGCAACAGTTGTTAGCTCAGGTACCAATCTTTAAAAAAAAAAATCAACTTTTTTTGAAACAGCTTTATTAAGAAATAATTCATATATCATACAAGTCATCCGTTTATAGTGTACAATTCAACTTTTAAAATATATTCACATATATGTGTAACCTTTATTACAGTCAATTTTAGAACATACTCATTACCTCAAAAAGAAACCCCAAACCCTTTAGCTGTCATCACCCATCCACCCATCCTCCCCAGCCCTAAGCAATCAGTCAACTACTGTCGATAGATTTGCCTGTTCTGACAAATATAAATGTAATCGTATAATAAATATGTGATCTTCTGTGATTGGCTTCTTTCTCTTAGCATAATATTTTCAAGATTCATCCACGTTGTAACGTGTTTCGGTACTTCATTCCTTTTTATGGCTGAATATCTTCCATTGTTTGAGGCCGGCCCTGTGGCATAGTGGTTAAGTTTAGTGCTCTCTGCTTCTGTGGCCTGGCTTCGCGAGTTCAGATCCCAGGCGTGGACCTACACCGCTCATCAGCCATGCTCTGGTGGTTCCCCACATATAAAGTGGAGGAAGACTGGCACAGATGTTAGCTCAGAACAAATCTTCATCGGCCAAAAAAAAAAAATCCATTGTTTGGATAATACCACATTTTGTTTATCCATTCATCAGTTGACAGACATTTGGTTTGTTCCCATCTTTTGGCTACTGTAAACAATGCTGCTGCAAGCATTGGTGTACAAGTTTTTGTGTGGACATAAATTTTCATTTCTCTTGCTTATATACTTAGGGATGGAATTGCTGGGTCATATAGAACTATGTTTCACTGTTTAAGGAACTGCCAGGCTGTTTTTCAAAGTGACTGCACAGTTTTACATTCCTACCAGTAGTGTATGAGAGTTTTGATTTCTCCACTTGTCTGCATCCTTACAACACTTGTTATGGTTCTCTGATTTTAGCCATCCTAGTGAATGTGAATTGGTATCTCGTGGTTTTGATATGTATTTCCTTGGTGACTAATGACGTCAAACATCTTCTCATGTGCCTGTTGGTCATTTGTATGTCTTCTTTGGAGGAATATTAATTCAGATCTTTTGCCCTTTTTCAAATTGGGTTGTCTTTTTATTATTGAGTTGAAAGAGTTCTTTAGGTAGTCTAGATACAAATCCTGTATCAGATATACGGTCTGCAAATTTTTTCGCCCATTTTGTGTGTTGTATTTTCACTTTCTTGATAGTGTGCATTGAAGCACAAATTTTAAAAATGTTGATTAAGTCCAATTTATCCATTTTTTTCTTTGGTTGCTTTTGGTTTTAGTGTCATGTCTAAGAATCCATTCCCAAATTCAGGGTCATGAAGATTTATCCCTATGTTTTTCTTCTAAAAATCTTAACGTTTTAGCTGGTATGTTTAGGTCTTTGATTCATTTTGAGTGAATTTCTGTGTATGGTCTGAGGTAAGGATCCAACCTCATTCTTGCGCATGTGGCTGTCCTGTGATGTCTCAGTATCAATTGTTGAAAAGACTGTTCTTTCTACCATTCAATGATCTTGGCACCCTTGTCAAAAATCATTTGACTATAGACACATGGATTTATTACTGGACTCTCACTTCTATTCCTTTGATTTATGTGTCTGTCCTTATACCAGTACCACAGTGTCTTGATTATTGTTGCTTTGTAATAGTTTTTTTCCCCTGCGTTTATCTCCCCAAATCCCCCCCAGTACCTAGTTGTATATTATAGTTGTGGGTCCTTCTAGTTGTGGCATGTGGGATGCCGCCTCACCGTGGCCTGATGAGCGGTGCCATGTCTGCACCCAGGATCCGAACCAGTGAAACCTTGGGCCACCAAATCAGAGCATGTGAACTCAACCACTCAGCCACAGGGCCGGCCCCATGTAATAAATTTTGAAGTGGGGAAATGTGAATCCTCTAACTTGTTCTTTTTTAAGATAGTTTTGGCTATTCTGGGTTCCTTGTAATTCCACAATAATTTTAGAATCAGTTTGTTAACTTCCACAAAAAAGCCAGCTGGGATTCTGGTACAGAGTGTGTTGAATCTGTAGATCAGTTTTGAGTATTGCCGTCTTAATGATATTTTGTTTTCTGATCCATGAACATGAGTGTTTTCCATTTATGTAGATTTTTAATTTCTTTTAACAATGTTTTGTAGTTTTCAGAGTATACATTTTGTATTTCTTTTGTAAAATTTATTCCTAAGTAAATCTTGACACGCAAGGATTCTGCTTTGCTATTTCTTATTCTATATTTGTATGTCCCTTCTTGTATCCTGAGAACCTTGGCACCCATCAATATCAATACTTACTTGTGTGATCAATCTTACAGTGTACACAAAGTTCTAGTTGCTATTACCCACAATAAACCAACTAAATTTATTAGGGTTTTTTTTTTCTTTAAGACTGAACTATTTTGATCATGTTGTAGTTTCCAACCTTATGAAAGTTTTCAGCTTATGAAATAAAGATGGTAAAAACCATTTATTTGTCAAAGTTGGATGCTAAGTATTAGACAGATAGATACCTAGAAATAGTCTTAAATTATGTGAGAGATTTTAGGTTAAGTCAAACAACTTTGTTGTTTTAGTAGTTCTTTCATTAGAAAATACATATCTTTTAAAACAAATTTTAGTTTACACTACTTGAGGCCATTGAAATGTTTAAGTATCTGTATATGTGCATGCACAGTGTGAGTATGTATATATGTGTACTTTTCGTTTTTTTTTTTTTATTCTTTTCCCCAAAGTCCTCTAATACATAGTTGTATATTCTAGCTGTGGGTGCCTCTGGTTGTGCTCTGTGGCCTGATGAGCGGTGCCATATCTGCACCCAGGATCCGAACCAGTGAAACCCTGGGCTGCGAAAGCAGAACGTGTTCACTTAACCACTTGGCCACGGGGCCGGCCCCTGTACTTTTCAATTTTAAAGACAGTATAATTGCATTCCAAATAAAACAGCATGTAGATTAACTTTGTATATATCACACTTCAGCTGTGTTTTACCTGAACTGTAATGTTTTCTTCTTGAGTCCCTGAAGTGTCCCTCTGTGTGTTGTATTTATCTTAATATAGGAGAAAGGAAAGGTGTATCATATTCTATTATTGATATAGAGAAACAAGGGACAGAGAATATTAATATTTTGCAAAGACCAGTATTTGACTTAGAGTTCAGGTCTTTCCATATCTAGTTCAGTGCTGTAACCTCTGGAACTAAATTTGGTCTTCTTTTGATGACTTGTCTTAGATTGCTTTTGTTTCTTGGTGGCCTCAGGAAAAGGACTTTTTCTTTATTGTAATTTATCCATTGCTCTTGTCATTTACCTTTGTACTGATCTCTACTGTAATCATTGTTGCAAACATGCAGTTCATTCAGGCTAGAAAACTTTATTAAAGGTAACATATATCATGATGGTTTTAAATAAGAGAGATTTGTCTTAATTTTGTAAAGTAACATCTTTAAACTGATGCATTTTCCAGATCCTCACCATGTTGTAGATGTTGTCGTCAGTAGAAGATCAGCATGAAAAATTCTGACATTGTAAATAGCAGTGCTCTGTACTTATAGTAACAAAATTTGTGACAGTTATGGAAAAACTTAAAAGGCAAGATTACTGGACTTCTTTTGTTGTTGAGGGAAATTTGTATCTGGATAGAATAAACCCATGTAATGAATGATCGGCAACAAATTGATTATAAATTTCTTTTTTGCATCATTAACAGTAGTAACTTGCTAAGTGGGAAAATAGTATTCAATATGCAATAATTGTTATTATCCACAAGTGCTTCCCTGCCCTTTTTCTCAGTTCTTTTTTCTTGTCACCAAGGGTAATAGGCTGAATTACTGTCAGATTCCTCAGGACTAAAATATGTTAGTGTTTCCTTCCTCAGGAAAAAAAAATCAGTAAAATTAATTATTAAAATTAATAAGTTAAATTTTGGAGAAAAAAGATTTTGCATTGAGTTGATGATGAGACATCACCAGATTGCAAAGAACATAGGAGGACCAGATAGAAATTGCTGCTTTGTATGTCATTTTTTTAAATAACAGATTGGAATTAGGAGAAGGAAACTAAGGTCTGATGAAAATTATTTTATACCAAGCACTTTTCACTTCGTATCTTGTTTAATTTGTAAGAGTGGAATTTACTAGAAAAAAATCTAGTTGATTCTTTTTTATCTTTAACAGTGAAACTGGAACGTGAAGCTGAAGAAGAACGAATACGAAAGCACAAAGCAGCTGCCGAGAAGGCTTTCCAGGAAGGAATTGCCAAGGCAAAACTAGTCATGCGTAGGACTCCTATTGGTACAGATCGAAACCATAATAGGTAAGTTATTAAACTTAATTTTGTCATCTTTTAGGGCTATTATATTGTTAATAGTTATGAAATGGTCTCAAGTACTAAGAATAGACAGGCTTTCCTGTTTGTGGATTTGGGAAACAGAATTACTTAGCACACATTTATTGAGTATTGACTGTGCCAAATGCTAGGGTTACAGAGTTACATAGGACATGACTCTGTCTTTGAAGATACCACAGATATGAAGCTCAAATTGTGGTGATAAGTGAAATGTAATCCAAACAGAGGTCTTTAAAAATGGTTGTATATTTTAAATGCATACTTTGTGTAGAACCTACAGGAGAGAAATATTAAAAGTTACAAAAATTACAGATATTAAATGAATCTCAAATTCCAAAAATTGTGGTATCCTATGCTTTACTTTATAATATGTATCTGACTGAATGTTCAGTGATAGTCTATAATCATCTTCTCCAACAGTAAAGTCATCTTGCGCTCATGATCTATCAGTATCTTATTAATATGTGGTTGTGATTTGTAGATACTGGCTTTTCTCAGATGAAGTTCCAGGATTGTTCATTGAAAAAGGCTGGGTTCATGACAGCATCGACTACCGATTCAACCATCACCGCAAAGACCATACAGACTCTCCTGATGAGGACTACTGTCCCCGTAGTATGTACATCTATTAGTTATTCTACCCTGCTCAAATAGGGTCAATATTAAGGACTGGCTTACCTTTGTCACTTTTTCCATTTGCAAAATTTCTTTATTGCCTTCTTAGGTAGATATATTAGAGTGGGGTAGGAGGATGTGAAATGCATAGAAGAAGGAAGGAAACTAACCATTTGATTACCAACTTTGTTCTAGTCATAGTATGAAAAGTTAAAGAGCTTGAGTGTCAGCATGTTTGGGTATTAGATTATATACAAATAGCTTTCAAACTTTGTTCCTTGGAAATCTCTTTGTTGTAGGTCCCTCAGGGGCTGGAGTTAAGATAAGGGGGCCAAGAAGGCAGTTATGTGTTTTCTTCCTCCACTTTTAAATTCATTTATTCAGTACTTATGGAGCATGTCTTATGTGGCAACCCATTTTTCATGTGCTGTGATACAAGATAGCAAACAAGACAGAAAAGGTCCTGAGTGTCATTTTAAAATCCTAGTGAGCAGAAACACAGCAGATATCTGGCTAAAAACAAGTGACTGGGGATGGGTCATGAAGGGGCACTGAAAATGTTTTTTTTCTTGATCTGGGTTCTGGTTACATGGATGTGATCAGTTTGTAAATAAATACATAAGCATACTTTTCTAAATGTGTATATATATTGTTGTTTGGAGTATATATGTATAGTCATGTGTCACGTAATGACATTTCAGTCAGTGACAGAGACCGCGTGTACGAGGGTGGTCCCATAAGGTTAGTACCATAGAGCCTAGGTGTGTAGTGGGCTATACCTTCTAGGTTTGTGTAAGTACACTCTGTGATGTTTGCATAATAATGAAATCGCCTCATATTGCAGTTCTCAGAATGTATCCCTGTTGAGTGACACATGCATGACTCTTGAATATATATGTATAAAGTATTTCAAGAAAGAAATTAAAAGAAGAATTTTTGGGGGCCAGCCTGGTGGCTTAGTGGTTAAGTGCTCACGTTCTGGTTTGGCGGCCTGGGGTTCGCCGGTTTGGATCCCGGGTGCGGACATGGCACCGCTTGGCAAGCCATGCTGTGGTAGGCGTCCCACATACAAAGTAGAGGAAGATGGGCACAGATGTTAGCTCAGGGCCAGTCTTCCTCAGCAAAAAGAGGAGGATTGGCAGCAGTTAGCTCAGGGCTAATCTTCCTCAAAAAAAATAAATAAAATAAAAAAAGAATTTTTTTTAAATTAAAAAAATCACATGTTTAGGTTGGATCAGATTTTCTCAACCTCAGTGTTAGACATTTTGGGCCAGATAATTCTTTGTAGTGGGGGGTTGTCTTTTGTGTTGTAGGTTATTTAGCAGCATCCCTGGCCTCTACCCACTAGATACCAATAGTGACAACCAAATGTGTCTCCAGACATTGCCAGATGTTACCTGGGAGGCAACTTGACTCCGTGTTGAAAACATGGGTTTAGATGATCCACAAGCTTCCTTCCAGCTCTACTTTTTATAACCTAAAGAAAATTGCTTCTTGAATATTAGATCATTATATTTCTTTGAGAAATCTTTCTTTTTTTTAAGTAGTTTTCTTTCATTTTGGAAAAACTCATAACCCAAACTTCAAACTCACAAAAATATTAAATAAGGATATTAATATATAGCTCAAAACTTCAAATTTAAGGCATTTTCGTGTTGAATTATATTAAGTGTTAGATTGTAGCACTTAGAAAAATCTAGTTTTGGTAGACTTGGTAAATACCCAGGTGAGGGCAGTTATGTTTGAGAGCAGTAAATGTGAAGTCAGGATCTTCAGACTTGGGAGAGAGTCCAGCAGGATGAGGGACTATGATTTTATAAGGTGTTTTCAAAGTTTAATGGTTGTTGTTAGAAATCAGGTCCACTCTGTGACCTGAGAATCTTCTGAGAGAAGATGGGCATCTAAATCCCTTCACTTCTAGAGCATCCTGGTGGATGTTGTTGCTTCACGTTTTCTAGTTCCAGCATGGCGAGTCTCTTCAGAATTGCCTGACTGAAAAGACTAAACAAGGTTATGTGTTATTACAGAGAAGATGCTGTAGGATAAAGGGAAGAGAGTAGGAGCAGGGGAGAGAACCAATTGTAGTATTACGTAGGGACTCAAATATTGGCTTAAGATCTATCTATTTTAATGTCATATGTTAGTATATAGGATCTGGTTTACAAAAAAGTTAATCGTATTTGACATTTGAAGCCTCCAGGGGTAAGTTTGTAGAAAATATTTCAGTTGTCTCTCCTTCACCACAGATGCCTTTGGCTAAACATGGTACAAGGAGTAAATTTTTTATTTGCTTTGATATAAAGAGTTTAGTCATCCCTCTCCATTCTAAGTTGCAGTACTCTTGAAATTTGTACAACTATTCTACTGTACAGAGAGCAGGTATCTCAGGTAATGTGCTGTGTGTAATTTATTTAAGAGAAATTAGCATTTATTCTACATGTGGGTATATTTAATAGGCAACATCTGTGCTATTAGTTGTTGGATTTGTCACTATGTACTGCTTAGGTTTGAAACTAGGAATTGGGTATTTACTGTATTCAACCTGATGTATAAATTTTTCTTAGGTAAAAAACCAAACCTAGGCAAAAATGTAAGCATGAACACACAACATGGATCAGCAACAGAAATTGCTGTAGAGACCACCATACCCAAACAAGGACAGAACCTATGGTAATGTGAGCATTCATCTGGTTGCTCTTTCTGTTTCGTTTTCAATGTGAAGAAAATATTTAATGTAATGATACCAGTGTGTTAGTGATTATCTATCAAGATCATTTTGTGTGACTTTGATTTCTTGGATATGTAGACTCGTTGCTTTAAAAGCAGACTTGAGTTTTTGGTAAGAATATGTTTGTTTGTTTGAGCTTGAAATTTTATCCACCCCCAGCCCTCAGTGTTACTTTGTGTAATATATGGTAGATCTTACATAGAGTTGGAAATGCTTTTCAGTCTGTTTGGGAATAGAAGTGTTTAGGATTTTCATCTTTATTGATTAAAGAATAAAAAATTGTATACATAGCCATTAATCTTCCTTTATGTCACTTCTGCCTTAGGCAGGGAGTTAAGTTTGGAGAGGGTCCCTTCTACTTTGTGATTGCATTGACTGTTCTAGCTGGGATCACCCTTGACCTTTTGTCTTTTATTTTTGTATATAAGTTTACTCTTTGAAGGTGTATGGACAAATGTGCCTATTAACTTTATGAAATTTGTCTTATACTATATTTTAGTAGGAAACATTGACTCCAATGTCCTAGGTTAAAGTTAACATTAGACCTCATGGAAACAATAAATTATTTGTTGTACTTGTGAACGAGTATGAAATTCTGCTCTCCCATCTCCCATCAGCAACCCTCGATCCCTTCCTTAGTGTTTTGAGTTTTTTCAGATTTTTAATCAGATGTGTTTTGCCTCTACAGGTTTTTATGTGATAGTCAGAAGGAACTGGATGAGTTGCTAAACTGCCTGCACCCTCAGGGAATAAGAGAAAGTCAGCTTAAAGAGAGACTAGAGAAGAGGTAAGGATTTTCATCTTGCTGCTTGCATCTCACGTTTAGCATTAGATATTAGAAATATCTTAGGGTTTTTTTATTTAGCCATAAAAGCTATTAAAGTAAATTTTTTTTTTAAAGATTTTATTTTTCCTTTTTCTCCGCAAAGCCCCCTGGTACATAGTTGTGTAGTTTTAGTTGTGGCATGTGGGATGCCGCCCCAGCATGGCCCAATGAGCGGTGCCATGTCCGCGCCCAGGATCTGAACTGGCAAAGCCTCGGGCTGCCGAAGCAGACCGTGCGAACTTAACCACTCGGCCACGGGGCCAGCCCAAAGTAAATTTTTTAAAGTGTTTGTAACTCTTTTATCTTCTTTTGCTTGATATTTTCTTGACACATCATGCGTGTTTGGAAAAATAATGCTTTTAAATCATGTATATACAAGGTAGCAGAATTATTCAGTAAATGATGCATGACATGCATCAGGCTGAGAGCTTTATTGTAGTTAGGCAGCCTTGCAAATGCAGTTCCACATTGGTTGGTATTCAAGAATATCCTTTTAGTATTCAGAATAGTTAAAAAGTGAAAACATCGTAAATGGCTGTCAAGTGATGGATGGATAAACAAAATGTGGTATATCCATAAATTGAGCCGTAAAAAAGGAACAAAGTACTGATATATACTATAATGTGGATGAACCTAGAAAACATTATGGTGAGTCAAAGAAGGCAGACATAAAAGGCCACATACTGTATGATTCCATTTATATGAGGCATCCAGAAGAGGCAAATCTATAGAGACAGAAAATAGATTAGTGGTTGCCAGGGGCTGGAGGAAGGGGAGAATTGGGAGTGACTTCTAACGGGAATGGAATTTCTTTATGGGGTCGTGAAAATGTTTTGGAATTAGATAGTTTTGATGCTTCCATCCACAACATAAAAACCACTGAAAGTATATGCTTTAAAATGGTGAGTTTAGTGTTATGTGAATTAGATCTCAAACCAGCCCCCCAGAATAAAAACTGTCTACAAAATTAGCATCAACTCCATCTAGATTTGCTAGTGTCTTTCCAGTCCTAGCCATTGTTTCTATCAAAGCGAGCACAAGGTTTTGGCTTAAGGCCACCTTTAATATCTGGCTGCACGCTTTTGTGGTTGAATTTAGGTTTGATTGAAGGGAGAAGGAAAATACCATTCAGTACCTTCTCTACAACTTGGCCAGACTTTTGTGAATAATAATGGGTAAATCATACTGGTTTTCGCCCACTGCTTAATGTGTAAATTAATTAAAATTATATTTAGAATCATGCTGTCTAAATTCAGATGTGACTAGGCAAATTAAGAAAGACAAGGGAAAATGTCAATACATAGAATCACAAAAGAATACATTTTTTTTTTATTTTATTGAGTTATTGATAGGTTACAATCTTGTGAAATTTCAATTGTATATTAACGTTTGTCAGTCATGTTGTAGGTGCACCACTTCACCCTTTGTGCCCACCCCCCACCCCACCTTTCCCCTGGTATCCACTAAACTGTTCTTGGTCCATAGTTTTAAATTCCTCATATGAGTGGAGTCATACACAGATTATCTTTCTCTTGCTGGCTTATTTCACTTAACATAATTCTCTCAAGGTCCATCCATGTTATTGCAAATGGAATGATTTTGTTCTGTTTTGCAGCTGAGTAGTATTCCATTGTATATATGTACCACATCTTCTTTATCCATTCGTCTGTTGATGGGCACTTAGGTTGCTTCCACATCTTGGCTATTGTAAACAGTGCTGCAATAAACATTGGGGTGCACAGGACTTTTGGGATTGCTGACTTCAGGCTCTTTGGATAAATACCCAGTAGTGGGATGGCTGGATCGTATGGTAGTTCTATGTTTAGTTTTTTGAGGAATCTCCATACTGTTTTCCATAGTGGCTGCACCAGTTTGCATTCCCACCAGCAGTGTATGAGGGTTCCTTTTTCTCTGCAACCTCTCCAACATTCGTTGCTATTAGTTTTAGATATTTTTGTCATTCTAACGGGTGTAAGGTGATATCTTAGTGTATTTTTGATTTGCATTTCCCTGATGATCAGCGATGATGAGCATCTTTTCATGTGCCTATTGGCCATCAGTATATCTTCTTTGGAGAAATGTCTGTTCATGTCTTCAGCCCATTTTTTGATTGGGTTGTTTGATGTTTTGTGGTTGAGTTGCGAGAGTTCTTTATATATTAAGGATATTAAGCACAAAAGAATACATTTCTATGGTGTTACATCTGTTTGGTTAAAATATTTGATAGACACATGCGTTGGATTGAAAAGACTTGTTCCATTCACTAAATGTGAACAGATCAAATCCTTCCCTTAGAAGAGGTTAGAGATTGTCAGGATTGAAAGCAAATCTTACACTTCTTCCTTTGGTTTTACTGAATATTTTTTAAAAAGCCTTCTTTTGTTGTGCTTGTTTTTTTTAACTTGTTGAAGGCTATCAAGCAGGACATAGTCTTTTGAGACTCACTGGTCTTTGCTCAGCATTATTTTACTAAAGAGCCATCGTGTTTTCTATAACTGAACTCCATCATTTTCTTTTCTCTCTACTATTCCATGAATCTGTGCAATATTGGTGAATCTATCCCAGTTTGTTTGTCTATTTTCTTGTTGGTTGAGTTGTTTCCTCTGGGGATCCAAGGGGATAGGATAATGTATCACAAACCATTTGAGGTTCAAATTTATAAAACAAAAATATATATGTCCTTGACAAGAAAATATGTAAAGTGATGAAGGATATAAATAAAAGGATGTGCCGTCAATTATATCTCAATAAAAAAATGTTTTTTAAGTACAAAAGGATACTAGGTCAGTTGGAAACATAAAAAGAGTTTTTTTGTTATATCCATTGAACATTTATAAAAATTGATCATATACTGAGCCACAAAAACAATCTCAACAAATTTAAAAAGTAGAGAGTTTCAGGATATGTTCTCTGATCAGATTGCAATAAAATTAGAAATAAATTCTTTGAAGATGACCAAGAAGATCCTCACTGGTAGTAAGTTAAATGTATTCCTAGATGACACTTAAATCAAAGAAGCAAATAAAAGGGAAATGATGTATCTAGAAAGCAATAAAAGGAGAATCCTTTATAAGAAACCAGTGGGACACAGTGAAGTTGTACTCAGAAAAATAATATTAAAAACTCTTATTATTGAATGAAAAGGCAGCTTAGTACTCAACTTAGATGACCTTGAGCTTTAGTTTTCATCTTAGTATAAGAATCCGACAGTGAATCTTATGGCCCACCCAGGATGGAGAGTCTTACTGGAGTCTTTATTGCTGAGACCTCGAAGGGTTAATAATCTTGAGTGTGAGAGTGAACTTGAAAGTCTTTGTGTAGGTTTTCAGCTCAAATTCTTGCTGCTTTTGTGTTGTGAAGAATTCCAGGCAGATGATTTAAAATTGTCTCACGTTGGTTGCAGTTTCTGGCAACTGACATAAGCATATGCACATTCTCTCTGGAGGAGCACAGCCTCAAACCAGGCCTCAAAGAATTTCCACAGATAAAATTCCAAGAAACTCATGGTAAAAAAGTCACAAAAATACACAAACCAGGTAACATGAATGAGAACTAGGAAAAGCAACACACTTCAGATACTGGAATTATACAGAAAAAAATGTGTGTTTTTAAAATGAATGAATAATAAGAGAAATTTCAAAATTTCTGAAAGAAACATGAGACTTAAAAAACACCAAGAAGGGGCCGGCCCGGTGGCGCAGCGGTTAAGTTCGCATGTTCCGCTTCGGTGGCCCGAGGTTCGCCGGTTCGGATCCGGGTGTGGACTTGGCAATGCACGACAAGATGCTGTGACAGGCGTCTCACATACAAAGTAAAGGAAGATGGGCATGGATGTTAGCTCAGGGCTAATCTTCCTCAGAAAAGAAAAAAACACCAAGGAGAGATGAAAGAGATCTAAATAAGTCTTCTAAAAATAAAACATATCATTTAAGTAATTGAAATTTATAGACCATCCTCAAAAGTTCCTTTATCTCTCTTTCCTTTTGCCCCAACTTGTCTAGATACCAGGACATTATTCATTCTATTCATCTGGCCCGGAAGCCAAATTTGGGTCTAAAATCCTGTGATGGCAACCAGGAGCTTTTAAACTTTCTTCGCAGTGACCTCATTGAAGTTGCAACAAGGTTACAAAAGGGAGGACTTGGTTATGTGGAAGAAACATCAGAATTTGAAGCTCGGGTAAGAATATAAGAAAACACCCTTTGACATCTCTTACTCAGGAAAACTCATGAAATTGTTCCCTGATAGTGTTCTTGACTTGCCCGGATAACCCTGGAAATCATGTTTGGGTGTGTCTTGAAAGAGACGTATGGAACCAAAAATTCTCTATGTACACATGATATTTTTCCTTTATTGTCTTCTGCTGGTATCCAGAAAAATCTAATAGTTGACTCAGAACCTTTGGTCAAAAAGAGCTTTTCTATTAAGTTGAGTGAAAATCAGTCTTGAAGTCCTAGTCACATAGCATTATTTAACATACCTGTTCTCATGTGATGCCCGTGCTTTAAGGTATGAAACATGTTTGTGTGTCCTGCTTTTGTCCATTACTTTACACCTGAGCAGCTCAGTGGTTATGCTTTTGTTGGGTAACACTCAAGCTGTTAAATGGGTACCTTTCAAGGCCCATTAATAGTCCTGTCATTTACTGCTCAGAAGGACCCTTAGGTGATATAGTTGAAACAATTCGAGATCCGCCCCCCAACCTCCCATCTCAGAATCAGGAAGGTTTAGGTATCAAAGCTGGAGAGAAGATTGTAGAATACTTTCTCTCAGTTATTATTGTAAAATGTTTTTCTACTGATTTTAAATAATAAAGTCCATGTAACTTTAAACATACTCATATTTTGGGTCGTTTTAAATTATTCATATGCATTATAGCATTGTATTAATAGTTGTATGATTTTTGTGAGCAGTTGCATCTTTTTCCTCCATTTTTCCTAGTTTATAAATACTGTCCATTTCTTGTAGTCTTTATATCACTTTGGGGTACAGAATAACCCGTGGGGTCGATAGAATAAATCTTTTACTGTCAGGCTTTTGTATTTCTATTTCTTTACTAATAGAATTAGCAAATTATGTAGCAACCTTTTTTTTGTTTTTAATTAGTTTGGTGAATTCTCGGTACATTTCCTGAGAAAAAGGATTTAAATATTTTTTTTAATGATTTTTGAAGAATTATGCAACCCAAGGAATTTTGCCAATTTCAAATATTACATTTACTTTTTTGTTTATCAAATATTTATCAATTGCCTGCTTTGTGCAAAACCCAGGTCCATACCTTACTAACATTGAGTTATCATTTTTCTTTGTTTCTCTTTCTAGTTATAAAATGGTATCTTTTAATTGGTATGTTTTGTGTGACTGAGAAGGTAGTGGTCATGATTTGGATCAAAGTGATTTGGCCTCTGTTTCCTCATCCATAAAATGATTATGAGGCTTAGATGAGTTCAGGTCTGTAAAGCATATTACCTGGCATATAGTTTGTAAGCCAGTAGATCAGTAAATTTTTATTTTCCTTCTCAGTTTTTTTTTGCCTTGAGATTGTGGTTTGCACATAGTAGGTACTCAATTACTGAGTGAATTAGTGAGTTCTGTAACTTCTCTAAGTAGAGCAAGTTTCAGCATCTAGGGGATCCCTTCACCGGGGAAGTGGAAGTAGCTGGCTACTTTTAAAGGCGTTAAAGGCGTAAGCCATGCATTGATCTGAGGAACCCAGTTAAATTAATGCTATGAGACCCATTTGGGTCTAGGTTGACTTGAATTTAGTTGAGAATAGCCTCCTTTCGTCTTTCTCTTGGCCTTTCATTCAATCTGGTTTTTAAATCATACTCTGTAGGTGATCTCATTAGAGAAACTGAAGGATTTTGGTGAGTGTGTGATTGCCCTTCAAGCCAGTGTCATAAAGAAATTTCTTCAGGGCTTCATGGCTCCCAAGCAAAAGAGAAGAAAACTCCAAAGTGAAGATTCAGCAAAGACTGAAGAGGTGGATGAAGAGAGAAAAATGGCAGAGGAAGCAAAGGTATTTAGTTATGAAGATGTAGTTTTATGACTGAGTAGAAGCGTGTGATCTACTTTTAAAATAGTCCGACCTTGTGCTTCTTAGCTACTATAAGCACTGTTCCTGAGCCGTTGCTCCGTTGTTATCACCTGGACTAAACTTTGTGGTTTCCAAACTGGGGTGCGGGGCACAGCCCTGCCTCTAGGGCTGGATAAAGGGTCAGAGTGCCCCCTCTCCCTTTACTCAGCTGATTCCTTTTTTTTAAGAGGCAGTGGTAAAACATATGAAAAGAATAATTTAACTTTTTAACCATGTTCATGTCTACAGTTCTGTGTCCTTAAGTACATTCGTACTGTTCTGCAACTATCACCACCATCCATCCGCAGAACATTTTCATCTTCCCAAACTGGAACTGTGCCCATTAAACACTAAGCTACCCATTTCACCCTCCTCCCAACCCCCAGCAACCAGCATTTTCCTTCTGTGTCTGTGAATTTGACTACTCTAGGTACCTTATCTAACTGGAATCATACAATATTTGTCCTTTTGTGACTGGCTTATTTAACTTAGCATAATGTCTTCAAAGTCCATCTGTGTTGTAGCATGTGCCAGAATTTCCTTCCTTTTCAAGACTGAGTAATACTCCTTTATGTGTATGTACCACATTTTGTTTATTCATCTGTTGATGGACACTCGGGTCAATTCCACCTTTTGCTCATTGTGTGTAATGCTGCTGTGGACCTTGAGAGCTTGTAGCAGAGGAGTGCTGTTACTTGTATACCCTTGACCGAAGAATGGTCCTCCTCTATAGGTGAAGGTCACCCTCTCTAAGTGCACAACTTTGAGAGGGATGCACATGGAGTGGTGAAGGACGAAGGGGATAGCCAGCTAGATCAGCCAAATCAACCCTGGTGATCAATGGGGTGACAGATGTTGCAGTCAGATTGCCCTCACATTTAATAACACTGCTGTGAACATGGGTGTACAAATACCTGCTTTGGTCCCTACTTTTGAGTTCTTTTGGGTATATACCCAGAAGTAGAATTGCTAGATCATAGGGTAATTCTATTTAATTTTTTGAGGAACTGCCATAACATCTTCCACATTGGCTACCCCATTTGACATTCCTGCCAGCAGTGCACAGGGTTCCAGTTTCTCCACATCCTTGCCCACACTTACATTCTGTTTGAAAGTACCCTGGGTCCTAAAGGCTGTGAATTAGTATCTTCTGGTTTTGATTTGTATTTTGCTGGTGATTAGTGGTGTTGAGCATTCTTCCACGTGCTTACTGGCCATTTGTCTATCTTCTTTGGGGAAATGTCTGTTTGAGCCCTTTGGCTTTTTTTTGCTGAGGAGGATTAGCCCTGAGCTAACATCTGTACTAATCTTCTTCCATTTATATGCGGGTCACCACCACAGCTTGGCTTACAAATGGAGTAGGTCCACGCCTGGGATCCAAACCCACAAACCTAGGCCACCAAAGCAGCATGCTGAACTTAACCACTACACCACGGGCTGGTCCCCTGGCTATTTTTTAATTGGGTTGTTTTTTTAGTTGTTGAGTTGTATGGGTTCTTTATATGTTCTGGATATTAATCCTTTTATATATATGATTTACAAATATGTTCTCCCATTCTGTGAGCTGCCTTTTCATTCTATTAATAGTGTCTTTTGATGTGTACAAGTTTTAAATTTTGATCAAGTTCAACTTATTTGTTATTTTGTTGTCATCTCCAAGAAATTATTGACAAATCCAATGTCATGAAGCTTTTCCTCTGTTTTCTTCTATAAGTCTTATAGTTAGCTTTTATGTTTAGATCTTTAAGGCAGTGTGAGTTAACTTTTATAGATTGTATAAAGTAAGGGTCCAACTTCATTTTTTTGCATGTGGATATCATCCAGTTGTCTGTTTTTATAGTTTTAAAAGTAGCATGCACAGGCCTGGCCCTGTGTCCAAATGGTTAAAGCTCTGTGCACTCCACTTTGGCAGCCCAGCTTCATGGGTTCGGATCTTGGGTGCAGACGTACTTCACTCACCAGCCATGCTGTGGCAGTGTCCCACATACAAAAAAATAGAGGAGGATTGGCACAGATGTTAGCTCAGGGCAAATCTTCCTCAGCAGAAAAGAAAAAAAAGAAAAAGCACGCTCATTATAAGTAAATCAAATGTGAGAGGTGGGTAAAACATGAAACAACTCCCATCCTAGTTTCGCTCCCCAAGGATATCACTCTAATAGTTTGATGTGTTTTCTATATACATACAAAGATAATTTTGTTGGAGTTTTACAGAATGGAATCCTGTGCATAATGTTGTGCAGTTTTTCACTCAGCAACGTATCCTGGGCATTTCTCCTCCTCCCTGTCTGTCCATGTAGATCTACCTAATATTATGCTTGCTTGTTTTTTTTTTTTAAGATCCGCACCTGAGCTAACAACTGTTGCCAATCTTTTTTTTTTTTTTTTTTTTCTGTTTTATCTCCCCAAATCCCCGCGGTACATAGTTGTATATCTTAGTTTCAGGTCCTTCTAGTTGTGGCATGTGGGACTCCACCTCAACGTGGCCTGATGAGTGGTGCCATGTCCGCACCCAGGATCCGAACCAGTGAAACCCTGGGCCGCCAAAGCAGAGCGTGTGAACTTAACCACTCGGCCATGGGGCTGGCCCCTATGCTTGTTTTTTTAACATCTTGATTCCTTACTGATGAACATTATGTTGTCTCCGGTTCTTCTTTATTAGAATAATTAGCAGCTCCATGTTTTTCTGTTTTGTATATTAAGATAACTTGTGCAGAAAAGAATTTGAAAACAGTACATTAAGGGAGAAGTCCTAGCCATTACCCAGTGGAATACTTTCCTATATTTTTTATTTCTCTCTCTCCCTTCCTCTTCCTCTTTGCTTCCTTTTACAAGCATCTAGTAAAAGCTTACCCCTGTCAGCCAGTGTGGTTAGTCTGGAGGTTATAGTGGGGAGTAGAAGCCAGAAATCTTTGCCCTCAGGAAACTCAGTTTGAGGGTGAGAGATGGCTACAGTAGTGTGGAAAGTACTGAGGAGAGAGCAGTGTGAGCCATACCTAGCGCAAATAGAGACGACTTCCCAGAGGGGAGAATGTATCAGCTGGGTTTTGTAGGGTAAGTAGGAATTAATCAGGTCATGGAAAGGGGGCATAGGCTTTGTTAGATTGAGCTGAAATTGGCCTTCTCATCATTGACAGCTGGTCCTTGTTTTGCTCTTCGAGTTTACACAGAGCCAGTTTACTTTCTAAAGTTCCTCAGATGTTTGTACACAGTTGTCATGTTTCCCCTAAGTTTCTTCCTGAGGTCAAGGGTGATACGTGATAGAAGAAAGATAATTTTGGGCAAGAGGTAAGCAGATCAGAGAATGAAGATTCAGTTAGATAAAGGTTTAACTATTAATTCATGATATAAACTCAGAGACTTCACACTTATGTCGTTGTCTTTCTGGGATTTAGTTCTCACCTTCCTCTGTGTTCCTTTTAAATGGCCATAGGGCATCCAGGTAGTCTTCTAGATGAAGTCGAAGGCCTGAGATAGTTAATAGTGTCCTTTGCTAAATCTTTTTTCATTAGGCACACTTTTTAGCCTGACTGAGTACTACATGGGTTTTGTTTTTTGTTCAGTTCTATATGGAAGAGTCTCTTGATGTGATCTTTCCTTGCCATTTCTTTACTGGTAACATTTTCTTCTCACGAGGAACTAGTAGCTGTAGAATTCTCATTAAGTTCTTTTTTAGTACTCAACCTCATAGCGAAGTAACCTCTTTTTAGCTTGTCATATGAGACTTGATTCTTAGCTTAGTTAGGGAGGAAAATGTGAGCACTTTGCAGGTTTAACCTTGGGGCCCAGACATGTACACAAATGGAAAGCATGGAAGAGTTTCTTGGAAAATCAATTAGGTTGCCTACTAAGTAGTTCAACAATGTTCTCCATTAAAATGGCATTATGCCCCGCAGTTCCCCACCAAAGGTCAACTTTGCCATGGCTCTGAAATTTTCCACTGTCCTTTGCTTTGAAGGTTTCCACTTAGCACAGGCCAGGGCTTTTTCAGCTGGTGCTAGGTTGTTGCATGAGCTAATATCAGTCTCTTAATCTGGGCTTCAGTTTCCTTATTTATAAAAGTAGATTCTCTCTCAAATCCCATTTTGTAATAGTCGATGATTTCAAATACTTAATGCTTATTTCATTTTCTTGCATTAAATGAGAAAGATGTATAATTTGGCAAATTTCTGGCTTCTGTTAGGTTCTCTCTTTACTTTGGATGCGTTTGTCCTGACAACCTGATTATTTGTTTTTGCATTTTAAATGTTCTTTTGTGGAAGAATGTGATCTGAAGCCTCATTATATCCTTGCCGAGATATGATATTAACCTTTATACTGTTACGTAAAGGGATTAATGGTGACTTGCATGTAAGCTGGCTTCCCCTTGATTCTGTTATATCCATTTCTAACTAACCAACTTTATTTAACCGTGCTAGAGAATTTTAATTTTTCATCAGAGTAGTGTGTCTAGACAGAGAGCCTTTACTGGATGCCACCAGTGTTGAATATCAAAACTTTATCTTGCCACTATTTATCTGTTTTTAAAAACACTGTCTCGAATATGGTAGGAGTTTTGTGTGTGTGTGTGTTTTTTCAATGTGCTGGACGGTTTGGAATTTTGTACAATGGGAGGAAACAGGATGTTCTTTCAAATCTTGTGTGCTGAGTGTTTTTGCCCTGAAAATTAGAGGCTGGTTAGAGTCTAGGCTGGTTTGGATGAATAACTCAGTGGATAGTAACAGGATGCTAATGACTATCCAGTATGTATAATGCCAAGAGCATTGGATTGAGGATCTGGAGAACTGAAGGAGACCTGGCCCTAAATTACTGTGAGAGCTTGGGCATACTTTTTTTCCATGAAAAGTAATAAACAAATGTTCATAGCAGTATTATTCAAAAGAGCCAAAAATGGAAACAATCCATGTGTCCCTTTTTTTTTTTTTATTTTTTTTTATTAAGTTAATGATAGGTTACAGTCTTGTGTGATTTCAGTTGTACATTAATGTTTGTCATTCGTGTTGTAGGTGCACCATTTCACCCTTTGTGCCCACACCCCACCCAACCTTTCCCCTGGTACAGCCACTAATCTGTTCTCTTTGTCCACATTTTTAAGTTCCTCATATGAGTGGAGACATACAGAGATTATCCTTCTCTAACTGGCTTATTTCACTTACCGTAATTCCCTCAAGGTCCATCCATGTTGTTGCAAATGGGATGATTTTGTTCTGTTTTGCAGCTGAGTAGTATTCCATTGTATATATATACCACAACTTCTTTATCCATTCATCTGTTGATGGGCACTTAGGTTGCTTCCATGTCTTGGCTATTGTAAATAATGCTGCAATGAACATTGGGGTCCATAGGACTTTCGGAATTGCTGACTTCAAGCTCTTTGGATAGATACCCAGTAGTGGAATGGCTGGATCTTATGGTAGTTCTATTTTTAATTTTTTGAGGAATCTCCATACTGTTTTCCATAGTGGCTGCACCAGTTTGCATTCCCACCAGCAGTGTATGAGGGTTCCATTCTCTCCACAACCTCTCCAACATTTGTTACTATTAGATTTAGATATTTTTGTCATTCTAATGGGTGTAAGGTGATATCTCAGTGTAGTTTTGATTTGCATTTCCCTGATGATCAGCGATGATGAGCATCTTTTCATGTGCCTATTAGCCATCCGTGTATCTTCTTTGGAGAAATGTCTGTTCATGTCTCCAGCCCATTTTTACATCGGGTTGTTTGATTTTTTGTTGTTGAGTTGTGAGAGTTCCTTATATATTATGGATATTAAGCCTTTGTCAGATATGTGACTTGCAAATATTTTTTCCCAGTTAGTGGGTTTTTTTTTTGTTTCAATCCTGTTTTCATTTGCCCTGAAGAAGCTCTTTAGTCTGATGAAGTCCCATTTGTTTATTCTTTCTATTGTTTCCCTTCTCTGAGAAGGCATGGTGTCTGAAAAGATCCTTTTAATACTGATGTCAAAGAGTGTACTGCCTACGTTTTCTTCCAGAAGCCTTATGGTTTCAGGTCTCACCTTTAGGTCTTTGATCCCTTTTGAGTTTATTTTGGTGAATGGTGAGAAAGAATGGTCAATTTTCATTCTTTTACATGTGCCTTTCCAGTTTTCCCAGCACCATTTGTTGAAAAGACTTTCTTTCCTCCATTGTATGCCCTCAGCTCCTTTGTCGAAGATAAGCTGTCCATAGATGTGTGGTTTTATTTCTGGGCTTTCAGTTCTGTTCCATTGATCTGTGCACCTGTTTTTGTACCAGTACCATGCTGTTTTGATTACTGTAGCTTTGTAGGATGTTTTGAAGTCAGGGATTGTGATGCCTCCCGTTTTGTTCTTTTTTCTCAGGATTGCTTTAGCAATTCGGTGTCTTTTGTTGCTCCATATAAGTTTTTGGATTCTTTGTTCTAATTCTGTAAAGAATGTCATTGGGATTCTGATTGGGATAGCATTGAATCTGTAGATTGCTTTAGGTAGAATGGACATTTTAACCATGTTTATTCTTCCAATCCATGTACATGGAATGTCTTTCCACCTCCTTATGTCATCATCCACTTCTCTCAGAAAGGCCTTGTAATTTTCATTATATAGGTCTTCACTTCCTTAGCTAAATTTACCCCGAGGTATTTTATTCTTTTTGTTGCGATTGTGAATGGTATTGTGTTCTTGAGTTCTTTTTCTGTTTGTTCTTTATTAGAATGTAGAAATCCTACTGATTTATGCAAATTGATTTTATACCCTGCAACTTTGCTGTAGTTGTTGATTACTTCTAAAAGTTTTCCAATGGATTCTTTGGGGGTTTTCTATATATAAGATCATGTTGTCTGCAAACAGCGAGAGTTTCACTTCTTCCCTCCCTATTTGGATTCCTTTTATTCCTTTTTCTTGCCTGATTGCTCTGGCCAGGACCTCCAGTACTATGTTAAATAAGAGTGGTGATAGAGGGCATCCTTGTCTCGTTCCTGTTTTCAGGCAGATGGTGCTCAGTTTTTGCCCATTGAGTATGATGTTGGCTGTGGGTTTTGTCATATATGGCCTTTATTATGTTGAGGTAGTTCCCTTCTATGCCCATTTTGTTCAGAGTTTTTATCATAATTGGCTGTTGGATCTTGTCAAATGCCTTCTCTGCATCTATTGAGACAATCATGTGGTTTTTATTCCTCAGTTTGCTCATGTGGTGTATCACGTTGATTGATTTGCGGATGTTGAACCATCCCCTGTGTCCCTGGTATGAATCCCACTTGATCATGATGTATGATCCTTTTGATGAATTGCTGAATTCTGGTGACCAAAATTCTGTTTAGAATTTTTGCATCTATGTTCATCAGTGATATTGGCCTGTAGTTCTCTTTTTTCGTGGTGTCCTTGTCAGGTTTTGGTATCAGCGTGATGTTGGCCTCATAGAATGTGTTAGGAAGTGTTCCATCCTCCCTAATTTTTTGGAATAGCTTGAAAAGGATAGGTATTAAATCCTCTCTGAAAGTTTGGTAGAATTCCCCAGGGAAGCCATCTGCTCCTGGGGTTTTATTCTTTGGGGTGTTTTTGATTGCTGTTTCAATCTCTTTCCTTGTGATTGGTCTGTTCAAATGGTCTGCTGCTTCTTGATGGAGCTTTGTGAGATTGTAGGAGTCCAAGAATTTATCCATTTCCTCTAGGTTATCCATTCTGTTAGCATAGAGTTTTTCGTAGTATTCTCTTAGAATCCATTGTATTTCTGCGGAGTCTGTTGTTATTTCTCCTCTTTCATTTCTGATTTTGTTTATTTGAGCTTTCTCCCTTTTTTTCTTTGTAAGTCTGGCTAGGGGTTTGTCAATTTTATTTATCTTCTCAAAGAACCAGCTCTTTGTTGCATTGATCCTTTCTATCGCCTTTTTCGTTTCAATAGTATTTATTTCTGCTCTGATTTTTATTTCTCTCCTTCTGACTTTGGGCTTTATTTGTTCTTCTTTCTCTAGTTCAGTTAGGTGTAGTTTAAGATTGCTTATTTGGGATTTTTCTTGTTTGTTAAGATGTGCCTGTATTGCGATGAATTTTCCTCTTAATACAGCTTTTGCTGTATCCCATATGAGTTGGTATGGCACGTTATCATTTTCATTAGTTTCCAGGTATTTTTTGATTTCTTCTTTAATTTCTTCAATGATCTATTGCTTGTTCAGTAGTGTATTGTTTAGTCTCCACATCCTTGTGCGTTTCTCAGCTTTTTTCTTGTAATTAATTTCTAGCCTTATAGCATTATGATCAGAGAAGATGCTTGTTATTATTTCAATTTTTTTAAATTTGTAGAGGCTTGCCTTGTTTCCCGACATATGGTCTATCCTTGAGAATGTCCCATGTGCACTTGAGAAGAATGTGTATTCAGCTTTTTTAGGATGAAGTGACTTATATATGTCTATTAAGTCCAATTGTTTTAGTTTTTCGTTTAGCTCCACTATTTCTTTGTTGATTTTCTGTCTGGATGATCTGTCCATTGATGTGAGTGGGGTGTTGATGTCCCCTACTGTTATTGTGTTATTTTTAACATCTTCCTTTAGGTCTGTTAATAGTTGCTTTATGAACCTTGGTGCTCCTGTGTTGGGTGCATAGATATTTATAAGCGTTATTTCTTCTTGATGAAGTGTCCCTTTGATCATTAATATGTCCCTGTGTGTCTCTCTTTACCTGTCTTATTTTGAAATCCACTTTGTCTGATATAAGAATTGCAACACCTGCTTTTTTTTCCTTGCTGTTAGCTTGAAGTATTGTCCTCCACCCCTTCACTCTGAGCCTGTGTTTGTCCTTGGGGCTGAGGTGTGTTTCCTGGAGGCAACAAATTGTTGGATCTTGTTCTTTAATCCATTTTGCCACTCTGTGTCTTTTTATTGGAGAGTTCAATCCGTTTACATTAAGAGTGATTATTGAAGCCTGTGGACTTAAAGCTGTCAATCTGTTGCTCATTATCTGGCTTTCCTGCTTTTCTCTTCCTGTGTGCTTTATCCTACCCATTTGATACTGCAATTTCTTATGCTGGGTTTCTTAGATTTTTGCTTATTTATGATTTGTGTCTCTGTTCTGTTATTTAGTTTAGTGGCTACCCTGAAGTTTGTATTTAGAATCTCGTGTATAATATAGTCTATTCTCTGGTGGTCTCTTACTTACTTGGCCTAGACTAATTTAGTCCCTTTGCTCTTCCCCTCCTAAATTATTATTTTCACTTCTTGTTCCAACTTGTGTTATGAGTTTGTAGTTACAGTGATAAGATCATCTTTGCTTTGGTAGTTTCCTTACCTTTATCCTAATGCTATAATTGAATATTTGTTATCCTATTCTGGTTCTATTTATCTGTCTCCCTACTCTGTGGTTTGTGACCCCTTTCTCCCTTTTTTCTTTTTTCAGGCATGACAGCCTTCTTGAGGATTTCTTGTAGTGGAGGACTTTTGCTTACAAATTCCCTTAACTCTTGTTTGTCTGGAAAAGATTTACTTTCTCCCTCTTATCTGAAGGATATTCTTGCTGGATAGAGTATTCTTGGCTGCAGATTTCTATCTTTTAAAGCTTTGAAGATGTCACTCCATTCTCTCCTAGCTTGTAAGGTTTCTGCAGAGAAATCCACTGAAAGTCTGATGGGAGCTCCTTTGTAGGTAATTCTCTTTTGCAGCCCTGAGTATTCTTTCTTTGTCATTCATTCTTGCCATTTGTACTACTATATGCCTTGCAGTAGGTCTTTTTACACTGACAAATCTAGGAGATCTGAAAGCTTCGTCTACACACATTTCTCCCTCAGTCCCTATATTTGGGAAGTTCTCTTCTATAATTTCATTAGGCACACTTTCTGCTCCATTTTCCTTTTCCATGTTCTTGGGAATTCCCATGATCCTTAAATTCTTTCTCATTGAATCTGCTGTCTCTCTAATACTTTCCTCATTCCTTTTAATCCTTAGTTCTCTTTCTTCGTCTGTCTGGAGCCATTCAGCCTGTCTGTCTTCGGTTATGCTAATTTGCTCTTCTATGGAGTCTACCCGGGCATTCAGGGAATCCGTATTCTGTTTTATCTGGTCCATTGTGTTTTTCATCTCTAGTAATTCTGTTTGATTCTTCTCTATGATTTCAATCTCTTTTGTGAAGTAACTCCAGAACTTGGCTTGTTTCTCTTTCTCTCTACCTCATTGAGTTTTTTGATTATAGCTGCTCTGAATTCATTCTCACTTAGTTTACCTAATTCCAAGTCCTCAGGACTTAATTCTATGTTTTTATTGTTTTCCTTCTGGTCTGGGGCTTTTATAAATTGCTGGATGGTAGAGGAGCGGTTTTTTGCATGGTGGTGGAATTCGGTTGCAGTTACAGCCTGTCGCCACTAGATGGGGGTCGAGTGCCGTCATTCTGAGCTCTCCGACTTCGGGCAAGATGGCGGTGCCCAGTGCGCTTTGCTGGGGCGGGGGCAGGGGCGGTTTCTCTTGCAGACCTATCTGGATTCGATCAGTTCTGTTCTCTGGTCTCCCGGGGCCCTGCGTTTATGGGGTCCCCACGCCCTGAAGCTTTCCCCCCTCAGCGGGTTTCCACTGTACCGGCAGCGGGAGTCCTAGACAATACCCTGGTCGTGCGGCCCCTCCCCTGCTCCTTCCCGGACCCGTGTGGCGATCCCGGTTTCTAGGGGATGGAGCGATGTTCTCTCCTACCGCATTCCGGCTCCTCCGAGGCGTCCTCTGTCTTTTGATACTGTAGGTCTCTGAGTCCTGGCATTAGGTTCATTAGCTGAAATTCAGTTTTTTTTTTCAGTCCTTTGTTGTACTTTGAAGGGGAGAGTGTCCCAGGTCAGCTCACCCTGCCATTTTGCTCCACCTCCTTCCCATATGTCCCTTAACTGATGGATAAACAAAATGTTCATAATTATCCATACAATGGATATTATTCAGCAATTAAAATATGGTGAAGTACTATTACATGCTACCATGTGGATGAACCTAGAAAATATTAGGCTTGTAATAGAAGCTGGTCACAAAAGGCCACATGTTATATGAAATGTCTGGAATAGGTGAATCTATAGACCAAAGGTAGCTTAGTCGTTGCCTAGGGCAGGGAAGTAGGTGGGTTGGGGTAGGGAATGGGGAATGACTGCTAATGGGTACAGGATTTCTTTTGGGGTGATGAAAATGTTCTGTAATTAAGATTGTGTTGATAGTTGCACAACTCTACAAATATATAAAAATCATTGAGTGTACACTTTACAAGGTGAACTTGTTAATATATAAATTATATCTCAATAAATCTGTTTTAAAAATGAGGTTAAGCTTATTTCCAAGATATCTTTCTTTTTTTTTTTAATTTTAATGAGGCCAGATAAGCTGTTGAATGTTGAGTTTTGTAATTTATGGGAAATAAAGTAAAAAGCAGTACTAGTATATGCTGATACGACTTTTTCTTGAATACTTGTGTGCATCTGACTATCCACTAGAGGACAGCAAAGCCTATTTTGGCCATTCCCTGCCTGTTCTCAATAGCACTCTTTTTAAGAATGGAACCTAAAATTTTAAAATTTATGAAGAGATTCGAGTTGTTATGGCAGTAAGTGAATGTGTGGTAGTCATATGTCAGCTCTCCGTTACATCAGGGGAGAAGACCAGCAAGGTAGCTGTGATTGTGGACCTCACTTTTTACTGAGGAGCTCTGAAGAGGGAAGGAAGGAAATTGTGTTGTATTTTGAAAGCAGATGTTGAAATATATGCACTGGAGGTTGGAGTAAGGAATGAGTGTTTCCACGAGAACTTTAGCAGTCTTTTAAATAGATTTTTTATGTGTTTATATTACTTAGTCTTGTTATTCAAAAATTTATAGACACAGGGCTCTCTGTGGTCCTCTATTTCTGTAGGAAAAAGAAAAGACAGCCTTTGTTTCCCTCCCTCAACTCTCACACTGCAGCTTCAGAAGTAGCTCAGCTGTCTCTGTCCCTTGGCAGCTGTTTTAAAGCCTGTGGCCTTCCAGGCTAACTGCCCTTTCCTATAGGAGGAAGACTATATTACTTAAAATAGACCTCTCGGCCCAGGTCAGGGCATCCCTCAGTGGTGTTGTCATTTAGCTAGAGCAAGCCAGGTTGTAATGGTTGTAAAAGTGGTAGGCATTGCTGACTTAACGTTAGTTCCGTCGTGACTGAGTTAAGCAATATGACCTCCACAAGGTAGATGATAATAAGCCAACCCAGTCTCTCAGCTTCTACTGTGTTGCCTAAGCTTTACCTTATCCATCTCTGTTGTATTTTCTGACTGTCTGATGTATTTTCTAACTGTCTGAGAATGATAGCCTGTATTGGCATTTGTTTACATGGATGCTCACCTAATCATTTAGGCAAGAAGTGCTCTGAAAACATCCCCCAAATCACCTTTTGACTAATAAAACAGTAAAACAAATAAGTGAATTATCCTAAAATGGCATTTCTGTTCTTCCTTAGAATGTATATTTTATAGGAGAGGGTTTATCATTGAAATGTCTGATTATATCTTGCTCCATCCTAACCGTGTTTTGCTTGGCTAATTCAGAATTAATTTGCATTTTCTGATGGTGTGAGGCGGCATTGCAGGCTGTGCGGAGAGTAACTGCTCAGAATGAAGTCAGGCTAACCTCTTGGGATTCGAACATTTTCACTTAAGTTAGAAGGTGGTGATAGAGTCATGAGGAATATTTCCTATCAGTACTTAATACTTTTAAGGGTTGTAGAATGCTGTATAGATTTTATTTACTATTTCCAGGCCCTGTAGTCTGGGATTGTGGCACCTATTAGTGCAGAAACTGATAATCTTGTTAACTGAATTTTTATTAGCTGCATGACATTGTTGCATCTTAGCACTTACACAATACAAGTGTTTCTGCATTTAAATGATATGGAATCTTTAAGTGGATTTCACTAGAAGAGACCTGTCTCTAGTCATTTCCCCACTTTAATTCTTTTTTTTCCTTCTTCTTCTCCCCAAAGCCCCCCAGTCCATAGTTGTATATCCTAGTTGTAGGTCCTTCTGGTTGTGCTGTGTGGGACGCCGCCTCAGCATGGCCTGATGAGCGATGCCTTGTCTGCGCCCAGGATCCAAACTGGCAAAACCCTGGGCCACCGAAGCAGAGCACTCAAACCTAACCACTCGGCCATGGGGCCACCCTCCCCCACCCCCCACCCCCCACCCCTCTGCCCTTAATTCTTTGTGTGATCTCTGGCAAGTTTTTTTTTTTTTTTTTAACCCTTTAGAGCCTTGATTTCTTCTGTAAGATAAATGGATTAGACTGTAGGAGCTCTAGGAGGTGAATGTACTCAGAATTCTCTTGTCTTTACCTATTCCTAGTCCTCTCTCAGTGTATACTGTTAGTATTGCATGAAAAATTCACATTTCATGTTCTTTGGGGTCATTGTAGTAATGCTGTCCTGGTTTGGTCTCTGTTTAGGTTGCATCTGCTCTGGAAAAATGGAAGACAGCAATCCGTGAAGCTCAGACCTTTTCCAGAATGCATGTTCTACTTGGGATGCTTGATGCCTGTATCAAGTGGGATATGTCAGCAGAAAATGCTAGATGCAAAGTTTGTCGAAAGAAAGGTATATTTAGATCAAAGTTGCTTATCTGAGTCTATTAGGGACTAGGACTTCCATTCCCAAGATCTTTTCTCCCCTAAAGTATTCTGTGTACAGTTTTTAAATGTGGTGGGACAAATTTTACCTTTTCCTAGAAGTCTGTAGAATGCTAGTCTTTGAATCACATGCCAGCAAATCAAAGCAGACCCTTTGTTCCTCTATTTTGAGTATAAAGTAAGAGCAGTTGAACTCTCTAATCTTTAAATTTCCCACCGGGAACAAAATTAGTTAACCTAAAATTTTGAATCTCTCTTACCATCTCTCAATTTTAGTCATCTGTGAAGTTAAGACGGGTGCTACCAGCAGAGGGCAGTATTTATACATTGTGAAGAATACTTGGGTTGGGCCTTCCAGCACTGAGTCTACAAAACAAGGCATTTGGGACTGTTTAATGCTGAGAGCTTTCAGGGCCCATACGTGTAACAGGAATTTCATGGCTGAAAGCCTCCCGGTGACTGACTTTTCAGTGGCTCAAGTTATCTTGTGAGTTAGGTTAGGATTTAATTCCCAAGGATGAAAAGACCTGTGTAAAATCATTTGATTGCTCTAAAAACTGATTTAGAATGAAAGTTGGAGAGGAGAAATATGACCATGTTAAGTTGGTTAGTACACCAAATGTAGGGAAACGAAACGGTTTAAGAGAACTGTATCAGGTATGAGTTGTGAATAGTTTGGGGAGTGAGGGAGGCAGACGAGCCGAAACTGTAATACATCATGGGGATTCATTTCTTAGTGGGAGAGGAGCAGCAAAATTTCCTGCTTTCACTTGGTCTTGGCTACTTCTTAGTAAATGTTAACTGTCCTCTTATAGCCTTAGGTAGGTTTGGGGATGTGAGTCAGAAGACCTGAACCCTAAATTAGTTATCGTCTAGTTTATGCTACATTTCTTTTCAGAAAATGACTACATTTAAAAAAAGGTGGGTATGCTAGAATGTTTGTTCTTCCATGGCGTTAATTGAGGGTGAGCTGCTTTTTCTTACAACTCATTGACTGTTGCCATGCTCCCAACAGTGCTATACAAGTTATCTCCTTGCAGGTGAGGATGACAAACTGATCTTGTGTGATGAGTGTAATAAAGCCTTCCACCTGTTTTGTCTGAGGCCGGCCCTCTATGAAGTACCAGATGGTGAGTGGCAGTGCCCAGCTTGCCAGCCTGCTACTGCCAGGCGCAATTCCCGTGGCAGGTGAGAATTTCTTCTTTTAAAAACAAATGAATAAATGTTATAATTAAGCTTCGCTTGTTCAAACTGAATGACTCTAAGGAGTTTTAAGTTCATCTTTGGATACAGAGTCTTATCATTTAAAGTATTATAGTAGCTCAAAGGACTCTGATTTAATTTTAGCTTAATATTGACATTTTTAGTTTTCACCACCAGCCGTATTCTATATTTTCTTGATCATACCTTCTTCTCAAATAATAATATATCTCCCTCTGCCTCTTGCTTTCATTTTGCCCACTTCTTAATTCGTGATTACTTCTGCAACCACTCACTGGTTAGAAATCCGAAACTCGTTACCTTCATTACCCATAGCTATTGTTTTCTTCCCTTATCGTGATTAGGACTGTGGTGTCACCTTGGACATCTTCCTCTCCCTCATCTTCCATATTCATTCGTTTGCCAGATGTTTTCATTTTAATGTCCAGAAGTCTTATGAATCAGTCTCCTACTGTCCATTCTCCATGCTCCCTGCTGTCATTTGGCCCTCCTACGTCTCTCACCTGGGCTCCTTCAGTGTCTCCTCAACTTCTTACCTCATATCTTTCCCCCTCTTATCCATCCAGCTTTTGTGGTGATACCAGAATGGTTTACGTAAATCAAAGATCTGCTTATGTCACCATCCTGTTCAAAGACTTGAATCTTCTTGTTGCCTCTAGAATAGCGTCCAGACTCCTTATCTAACTCTTGAGGCTCTTAGTATACATTACTAGCTTGTGTTTTGATGAGCCTTCATTCCTGTGTTTATGTGCTTATTACAGGCTGTTCACTGTGCATCCTTGCCTGTTATGCTTTCCTCCCAGCTGGGAATATTTCCTTTCCTCGGCACTCCCACCTGGATAAATTGCCCACAGCCTACCTAAAATTGCACTGCTTTCTTGAAATTTCTGTACATCCTTAGGATTACTTGTTCCTCCTCTGTGTTCCAACTGAGCTTTCAATCTCTAAAACAGTATTTGTTGCATCTTGCCTTTATGGTTAGATTTTTACATGACTGTCTTCCCATGAGATTGTTAGTGCTCTGAGAGTGGAGTTGGTGCTTTGTTCTTCACTCCAATCCCAATAAAGCCAATCACAGGGCCTTTTAAAGAGGAGACTCTTTGTATTTGCCAAGGGAATACCGGTGTTTTCCACGTTGAAGTTTGAGGTTGTAAAAGGGCAGCTTATAGGCACTCTGGCTTGTTCTCTCTTTGAAAGGGCAGAGCTGTTTGATCCTGACCCCACCTAACAGTATTACTCGGTTATTTCTCACTCCATTCCAGCTACACTTAGAGAGATGAGGCATACTGCTCTGAAATGGTGGGGCTTTGGACCACCTGTTCTGAGCTGGGATTACCATTGCTTTGATGTTATGGTCATCTGCAAGCTGTTTCAGCTCCTGGAAGGGGGCCATCAAGGTGGAGTAACACCTGTCTGGGCTGTTTATCCTTTCAGTCCACCCCAGAGTTGGGGACAGCTTTTAATACCTGAAATGTTACATTATCTGGCTATTTTTGTGAGATGAAAAGGAATAGAGTTTTGTCTTGTTTTGTGTGAGGATGAGTGGGGTTGCATTTTGGCCTTGATTTCTGTTGCTGTTGGTGTCTTACCCAAACCATTTGGGGCCTGGTGGAGGAGGCATGCTGTCGAAGCTTAATTTTTTATTCTGTTTCCTGTGTCTTGGCCAAGATTCAGGTTCCCTCTCCTCGTCATCAGATCTTTCTAATCCGTGAAGAGGAAGAAGTTGCCGGGACCCCTGTGGGACTTCATCCTTTCTAGGACCACTTGGGCCTAGAACCCTGTTTCCTATGCTCTTTCCTCCCCACAGGAATTATACTGAAGAGTCTGCCTCTGAGGATAGTGAAGATGATGAGAGCAATGAAGAGGAAGAAGAGGAAGAAGAGGAGGAGGAAGAAGAAGATTACGAGGTGGCTGGTTTGCGATGTAAGTATTCAGTTTGTCTTCATAGTTAACCTCACCACCTTCCAAGATGACTGGGAAGACTGGGTTGGCAGTAGATACCCAGCATTGCAATCATGCCATCTTCCTTTTCACACGTGTTGTCGCTGGGGGGTGACTCCACTGCCATGGTTTTAAATGGGTTTTCAAGGTGCCATTTAACCACCTTCCTAGTAGGAGGCCAGGTGGCCTGGTGTCAAGAACATTAACCTATAGCAGATCCACTTAGTCCAAGATTTAGTGGCATTCAAGGCCCCAAGTATGTTTATGACACGTCTGCTGGTTCTGAACCCCTTGGTGTATTGGGACAATGGGTAAGGAAGGGCTAGGCCCATTACCATCTCCAGCAGTTCTCTTGGCCTCTGGTGCAGTGCTCCTTTCACAGCAATGAGTTTTCCTCTGGTTACAGTGATTTTCTCTTCCCTGTAGTGTGCAGGGCTATTGATTTGCTAGTTTGAAAAGAGAAGATTGGTTTTTCCATGGCTTAGGCATAGTTGTTAGGAAGGTACAGATCTGTTTCTCACTAGATGCCAGTAGGGAAAAAAGAGCCTCATCATTTACACTCACCTCGTTGATTCTTACTCTCATGTTCATTTTTCATGAGTCTGAGAGTCTTATCAAATTTTTTTTTGTTTTTTGGTGAAGAAATTTGGCCCTGCACTAACATCTGTTGCCAGTCTTTCTCTTTCTTTTTTCCCCCAAAGCCCTGGTATTTAGTTGTATATCCTAGTTGTAAGTCCTTGTAGCTCTTCTGTGTGGGATGCCGCCACAGCATGGCCTGATGAGCGGTGTGTAGATCTGCACCCAAGATCCAAGCTGGCAGACCCTGGGCCACTGAAGCAGAGTGCGTGAACTTAACTGCTTGGCCACAGGGCTGGCCCTGAGTCTTGTCAAATTTTGATGGTTAAACCTGAAGTCCTGCAGTCTAGCCTCTTTTTTTTCTTTTTGAGGAAGATTAGCCCTGAGCTAACATCTGCTGCCAATCCTCCTCTTTTTGCTGAGGAAGACTGGCCCTGAGCTAACATCCATGCCCATCTTCCTCTACTAAAGTGGGACGCCTACCACAGCATGGCGTGCCAAGTGATGCCTTGTCCGCACCCGGGGATCTGAACCGGTGAACCCTGGGCCACGAAAGTAGAACATGCGCACTTAACCGCTGCACCACCAGGCCGGCCCCCAGTCTAGCCTTTTAACAGCCTCCCTCTTGGCAAAATACACCCTTCTTTGTAGGTTAGTAAAAGAGACCACAGAGGAAGGTTTTGATGAGTTTTTGAAGAGATGGTGTAGTTCCCAAGGTCATAGCACTCTGACCAATTGTACTTGATATAAGGAGAGAGAGGATGTGTGGCATGACCGGTCTCTTACTGCAGTGGTGCTGCCAAAACCTGAGGGCTTTGGGCCTGCACACCTGCTCCCATCTCCCCAGTCCTGCAGGGTTTTAATTTGGGACACCTTAATTTCTCTTATTCCCGTAGGCCTCCTTTTGTTTGTTCAGTGGGCATGATTTCCCAGATACCCAGGGTATACAGACAAGTAAGTCCATTAACCCTGCGTTACAGAGACCGTTGTCTGCCAGCTGGAGAGTCATGATTTAGATGCATGGTTGTCTGGGAAAAGATTCTGAATATAGCAATGTATTGATTTTATTTTCAAGGTAGTTGCTTTTCACTTTTGAGTTATTGCTCTTTCCAAGGAATTGTTCCCTCTCCAGGTTTCTAGGGACTTGTCTGCCAAAAGGATCTAGGAAGTATTTGGTGCTTCAGAACCCTTTGTCTGCCCTGCCTTTTAGGCCACCAAAGAAGATGTTCTCTAGTGCAACTCAAGGCCGTAGGTTGGTGGCTGTCCCTAGTATTCCGAGTTTCATCCATGGCATCAGATTCTTACTTTCTCTTCCTAACCTGGTCTTGAGCTTAGAGACCCTAAAATAGCCAACGAAGGGTTATCATGGTCCAGAAGTAGAATATAAAATGTTGCTCATTGATTGTATCATTGCCTTTGTATACCCATGTCTCTGTTCAAACAGCACCTCCCCACTTTCTAGGGAAAATTTTAGTGGAGAAGTTTTGAGCTAATCCTTCCTGGAACTTTGCTCCCTGAGGGCATATGGAAGAATGCTGATTTGTCTGACATTGAGCACCTGTTGTAAACCTGAGACACAGTAGGTCTTGGGTGCCTTTGTGTGGGGATCCTGGGCAGTGGCCTGGCCCACTGTCTGTGGTTTTCAGAAATGTAAGAAAACAGGACTTGGGGCTAGCCCTAAATTGGATTCAATGAGGAATACTTCACATAAGTATCAGTTTTACTCTGAAAAGATTGTGATGGTGAGTGTAGGATAACTCTGGGAATTATGAAACAGGATCTCTTCTACAGTTCCATCTCATATACACTCTCTGAGGCTGAACTTGGGCTGCAATTCCAGGCAGACTTATTAGCAAATGGCCTCTCCTCCTGAGGGAGTCCATTTACAACTGACTCCTTCAAGGGCCTCATTCCTGGGAGTAACTGAACAGGGTGGGGACAGAGGATAGATGTACTAAAGGACTGGCCTTCTGAAGAGGCTCTTAAAAGGTCTTTGGCAGTTGATGAGAGGTATCTATTCCTCATCTACTCCTGCTACCTTTAAAGTGTGCCGTTAGGTAAGGCAAGAGATAAATGGCAAGAGCACCTTATAACCAAAGGAAGCAGTTGCTTTGCTTGTCCAGACTATCTCCCCATTCCATAGACATGCTCCCTTCATCCTCAGTTGTTTGCTCTGAATCCATATTTTTTATTTCAGTGAGACCTCGAAAGACTGTCCGGGGCAAGCAAGGTGTCATCCCCCCTGTAGCAAGGCCAGGCCGACGACCAGGTAAGAAGCCGCATCCTGCCAGGAGGTCTCGGCCGAAGGCACCACCTGTGGATGACACTGAGGTTGATGAGCTGGTAAGAATTCTTTATTGTCCTCTGTGACGTTTCTCTTCCTTATTCCCTACTCCAGCATTGGGAATTCATCAGGCGACAGGTGGGAGGCGCCCCCCGCTCGCTCCTCCCTAACTTTGGAGGCTCATTAAGCAGATGGGTGGGCCTCTAGCAGATGGAGGCAGCAGGTCCTCCAGGAACAGCTATGGCCGGCATTCCCCTGCTAGAGCCTGCACACGTCTCCTCTAGTTAACAGGCAGCCCTCGACTTGGGAAGGATTTTAAAATAGTATCCATGTGTCTCCAGTGGCTCAGAGGGGCTGGGTCTCTGTTGTGGGAATGTCAGCAATTTGGAGCCTTGCTTACTCTTGGGTCTTTTGCCGACAGTTGTTATGGGAGGGACGTTACCCTCCCCTCTGCTCCTCAACCAATGTAATTGTAGTGGTTTTGCTTTAGATTTCACTTGAGCTTTAAAGAACAAAAAGAGGCTCTTGAAAACTTGCTTGTTTTGACAGGTCAAATTGGGGTTAGGGGTGGGTTGGGAACATAAAGCAAGTCATTACAGAGCTCAGAGGGCCTGGAGAGGTCCTCCTGCTTGCCCAGCCCTGACTCCTTCAACTCTGTGGCTCTCCTTCTGCTGTGTGTCACAGCTGTCATGGCTACCTGCAGGGGAGGCCCCACCCCCTTTCTCCCTAGCCAGTTAGTTCCCACATACCTGCAGCGGGAGAGCCCAGAAAGGACATTGTACCTCTTGCTTTTCTTCCCTCAGACACCCCGCCCCCACAAAATTGGCTGTGCGTGGTCCCTATAACCCATCTGGCTTTCTGCAGTTGCTTGTTTATCCTCATCCACTGTGTTCCCATAATCCCAGGTCCATCTGCTCTCAGAGGGCTAGTGTCCGGTTGACAGTGGCCCTCTCTAGCTGACCTCTAGCAGGACTGCTGTAATATGGCAACTGCTGCCTGCTCTCTGCTTCTTTGATCACCATCCACGAGGGAGGAGGCAAGTGGGCTGATGGGAAGATGCTTGCCCCTGGCTGAGAGCACTCCCTGACTTGAATGTCAGATGATTTTGACTGTCTGCTCCAAGAAAATGGTTGAACTCGTCTTTTCTTTTCTTTTTTTCTTAAGTAGATATACACATTTTCTATTCTGTTTTCTCTTCTTTTTTCTTGGACCTATAATAACATGACTTCTTTCTTTGGCATCAGGTGCTTCAGACCAAGCGGAGCTCCCGGAGGCAAAGCCTGGAGTTGCAGAAGTGTGAAGAGATCCTCCACAAGATAGTGAAGTACCGCTTCAGCTGGCCCTTCAGGTGAGCTTTGTGTCCTCAAGCACGGCTTCTAGGTTCTAAGAGCATTCAGATGAGCCGCTGGCAGAGGGAGCGCTAAGCTGAACCCCGGGGAACAACCCTGATCCTTTCCTTTCAGAACATGTCTCAGTGGCAGGGGAATTAGCTTGCCAAACTGATAGAGACAGCTCGTAGTACAAGGTGACCACACCTTCTCTATGCCTGCCAGTTGGCTTATCCCAGCAGAGGTGGCATTCTGTGGCTGGTGGTTTGATAAGGTTTCTGTCGGTTACATTCAAGGCTGGGCTAATATCTTCATTTGGTTCTTCTCCACAGGGAGCCCGTGACTAGAGATGAGGCCGAGGACTATTATGACGTGATCACCCACCCCATGGACTTGCAGACAATGCAGAACAAATGTTCCTGTGGGAGCTACCACTCTGTGCAGGAGTTTCTTACTGACATGAAGCAAGTGTTTACCAATGCCGAGCTTTACAACTGCCGAGGCAGCCATGTGCTAAACTGCATGGTGAAGACAGAACAGTGTCTGGTGGCTCTGTTGCATAAACACCTTCCTGGCCACCCATATGTCCGTAGGAAACGCAAGAAGTTTCCTGATCGGCTTGCTGAAGATGAAGGGGACAGTGAGCCAGAGCCCATTGGACAGTCCAGGGGACGAAGACAGAAGAAATAGAAAGGCAGGGCCCTGGTAAGGGAGCTGAGGTTGGGGGAATCAAGGGAGAGAGCAAGGGAGGGTGGGAGGGTGGCCGGAGAGGAAGATGGAGAAGAACATGGAAGGGAGATCACAGGGAGTCCAGAAATCCCTGTCATTCCAAGCGTGGGCTGTGTTTCCACAACTCTCCACAGGGCCTTCATCAAGCAGAGCTCTTTGGAGAGCCTAATGTTGGGTTGGTGGTCTCTGCCCAGAAATGTTATGGGCAGTAGATGGCCTTAACCCCCCTTTCTAAGAACTTCCAGGAAGAGTCTAAGGGTACGGCTTTTCTTGTGAACCCGATTCCTTTTCCTTTCTTCTTTCAGAACTAAGGTCCCTCCCAGTTTGGCCACCAAACAGTGCCAAGCCCTCTGGTCTCCAGAGGAGAGATTACTGTATTACATAGAAGGATCAAGGGTAATCAGGCCAATTGGGGCGGTAGTGTTGGTTTTTTAAAATCTATATTTATACCCAGTCTTGTTTCTTTAAGCCCATACTCTGTCTCTTCCTCCCTGTCCCTCTCAGGTGACGGTATCAGTGAGTGCCATACAGAATTCTGTATTCACCAGCATCATGAAACAGTTTTGGTCTTTTGAGTTGATCTTGGCAGAGTAAAGGGACATGTCCTGGAGTCATTCCTGAATACCCCTCCCCTTTGTGACAGTTCTCTCCCCACTTCACCCTCTCAAAAAAAACAAAAACAAAAAACAAAACCTAAGGCACTTCATTTAGAGACTGGAGTCCTGCTTATAATCATGCTTATAACCTTTACTTTGATGGATCTGGCCAGAGGGGTGTTGGAGCCCAGCCCACCCACATACCAGACAAGCTCTTAGGGGAGCAGAAGAAAAGCAGGAAGAATTTCAATGTTTAATTTTTTTTAAATTGACTTTTCTAGTTATTAAAAGTTGCTTGTCTCAGCAGTGATATTGTATAAAGAACATCTTGTAAAATATTTCTGTCATCTTGCTTTGGCACATGTACAGTACAATTTATATGATAATGTGTTTGCTTTACTTTACCCCATCTCCTCCCTCAGCCCGTCCTCTCTCCTTCAGAGAAGTTGGGCTGGAGGCTCAGCAGGGCAAGCAGTGGCGCCTGGTGGTGACGGGGGCGTCCCTCTGCCTGCTGTGGTGGCTGTTTCCGCCTCCTTCCGCGCCTGTTCTGGCCGCAGACTTGGAATTCCCTGAGAACCTGAATCTTTGAGTGGCCCGTGTCAGTGGGGGATGGGAGGAGGGTAGGGAGGGGCTCAGACAGCCCCCTCCCACAGTGAGTCTAGCGCTAGTGGTTAGATTTAGGCAAAACTTTGTAGTCTTCTTTCCCTTTTATGGCAGATTTTGATAAAAATGCAAAACAGGGTTTAATTTTCTTTTCTATCAACTTTTAATTTGGAAGATTTGAGCACCTAAGCTCTTCTGTATCTATTTGAATTAAGGGAAAAAAAGTCCACCAAGGGGATTGCATCTCATAGGACCTGAGAATAAAGCCTCGTTATATTAAACTTCAAGGTGTGGTCCCTGTCTCTCCCCTGTCCTCCTCGCCCAGGGACTTTGGGGATTTGTTCCAGTGGCTGCTGGATAGGTTTACCGTCCCTTCTCCCACAGGCTTGGAGTTAGCACTGACATTACAACTTCGTAATCCCAGCCACCAACACCTTCCCGTTTCTACCCTAGAGCCAGTCTGTTCTTGTTAACAGTGCGAAACCCGTGTTCCCACTTCAGTGACACCTGAATTGTTTGTTGTTTTTTTAATGGTCTTTAAGGAGGAAGGACCCCATTAAAGGGTAAACTTGTAATAAATTGGAATTTCAAATAAACATTATGTACTTGTGTTTATAAAGAAAAAACAATTTTGGTGAACCTTTCTTTGTGCTCGTGGGGGTGGAAGTGGCTAGTGCAGTCCCGGCACGGGTTTCCCGTTGACTCTTGGAACCAGTTCTTCTTCAGGATTGAGAGGACCCTCTGACTTGTCTTTTTAACCACAGGTCAGATCCATCTACTGCATTTCTTTGCTTCCGGGAGAGATTTCTGATGCCCTGGGTAATTGAAGCGTGACCTTTAAGCCTCCTACTTGTCTCTGTCTAAACTCCCCCAAAAATTTCATTTGAAACTTGTAGGAATTAGGGGGAAGTATTTTTTAAGGCTTCACTATGGGAATTTGTGTAGTCCTTGAGCACATGATTTTGGGGGAACTCCTGACGTTTTAAAACACTTTCATTTTGAGGAAAATTTCAAACATACACAAAAAGAGAGTGAAAATATAATGAATTCCTGTGTACTCAGCCTCAACAATTCTACCATATAGCCAATTTTATTTTATTTATGGCTTCATTTATTTTTTATAAAGTCAGAGTGGTTGATTCGAATAGGTCACTGCTAGGTGGCAACCTGTCTATGGAATTCAAAGATTTTGCAGCACCCCTCCATGACCCCATGTACGGAGAAGTGAAATGTCCAGTTCCTGACCAACTGAATCGGGGACAGCAGAAGGTAAACAGGAAGAAATGCGAGGAGAAACCTAAGCCCTGGGTGTGTGTTCTGCCACTGACTCGCTTTGTGGCCTTGGTGAGGGTGGGCTTCGAGCTGGTGCTGAGCACTTGGGGATTTTCAGTCCTGCAGGGGAGGAAGTGGATTGCCCCAAGGTCAAGTCGAATTTGACCAGCCCTTAAGTTCTGGAGAAGGGGAGCTGTGGTACCTCTGAGCATTTTCTACACAATCACTGTTGGACTCGGGCTCCCAGCCTGCATCTGTGAAACCCTTTTCCTCGCGTGGGTTTCTTAGGCTATAAGGATAGTGCCTGTGGGGCCATGTCACCTCATCTAGGGTCTATCCCGGTCCTTTTCAACCATCTCAGCCCCTTTCTCCCTACCAGGGGTGTTACCTAGGGGGAGCCACCTAATTTGGGTTGACTACTGCGAATGGGGATAAGAGAACCTTTTCCTGAGGACAGGGTTCTGAATCATTACTTCTGGGAATCAGCTGAGGGCTCCCCCTCCCATGTATTCTTCCTTCTCCTCAAACCCTGTCTCTGGGGAGAGAGCACTGTTGGGTGGCAGTGAAGTGGTGTCTGGATTCCAAACAACCACTCAGGGGCAGGCCCTCTTCCACTAGGAAACCATGTCTCCAACTTGCCAGGGAGCCAGGGTCTCCTTAGGATGTTGAGTGAGAAACTCAAGGCACGTAGGAAGAAAAGCTTGCCCTTTGGTTACCGCTTCCATTGCTACCCCTGCCCGGGGCCTTCAGGCCTTGGTACATGCTGGACTGCCCCCACCTCTCCCGGGGCCTGGAGCTGCTTCCTTCAGGGGGGGACTGAGAGCAGGGACTGACCCTTGGGGCCTCTCCTCAGTCTGACCTCAGTCAAGATCATCCCTGCTAACTCCTGTGAACTCTGAATCGTGTGCCTGGAACTAAATAGGTCAGAGCTACAAAGTTCCTAACCCTGGCCCTCCCTCGCACAAGCTCAGACCACACAGACAGGCTAAGCCTGCATGGACATGCGCAAACAGCCACTGTTCTGAAGATCCACACGCTGGGCCACCAGGCCAGTGAGGGGAGGGACTGGGGTCACACTACACAGGCCAGCAGATGTTGGTTTCTGAGGCGTTTTTCTTGGGCTCTGGGATTTCCTTTCTGGGGGTGGGGGGAGGTCCTGCTGTGGGAGGGGTTTCTTTGGACAAAACCACCCAGGTTATAACACCTGCCATCCCCCCAGGATGGAACCTGTGGTGTGGTGGGAGTCACAAAGGCTCGGAGGCCGCAGACTGCCTGGCTCTGATCTGGAGCCAGCCAAGCCCTCCAAACACTGCCCTGTCTGTAAAGTGGGGAGAGGAGGATCAAATGGAGAACTTCTGTACAAGGTCTTTACTAACTTCCCTTCCTTTTCCTCCAGGGTCTGGCACTTTTCCGTAGTGTTTTCCAGTGCTGAGAAGCCTTAGCTGGCAAGGCCTGCACGCCCTCCCTCCCAAGTCCTGGCCCATGTGAACCATCCCAGCCTCAAAGCAGAGTCCCCTTTGGCGCATCCCAACTACACTGCCCCTCCTCCCTCATCCCTCCTATCCAGTTGTTCTGGAAGCCAGTCTTGTTTCCGCTGAGCGGGACATAGCCAAGCACCACCCCTCCCCCATCCACCGACTGGCAAGGAATAGGGGTGAACTGGTGCCACGCTTGATGCTCCCCTCCCCTCCCCCCTTCGCCCATACACGCAGCACTTGCCTTCCCTTCCCCAGTCTCTGGAATCCTCTCCTTTTGCTCCGGCTGCCCCTGCCCTGGTACAGGCCCTTAGCAGCTTCAGCTCCACTCCCCGCAAACCCGGCCTGTGAGCCCAGCACAATGCAGCCGCTGCCTCTCCCACCCCCAACTGGGCCCCAGTCCCCTTGAAATATGCTCATTCTGTCTCAGTCTAGGACCCTCACAGGGAGCGTTACAAGGTGTGAGGGTCACTGGGCTTTGCTGGTCAAAGAATACACGGGGACTTACTCTGTGCTCTCTGGAGGGGAAGCAGTTAGATGTGGAAGACATTCCACGTGCAAGAAATGCACAAGCAAAGGGTGCAAACTGTTCCTCGTGGTGAGGGACAGCCCATAACCTCCCTCAGGTGAGGAAGCTGTCTTCTGGGGATTTGACACCACCTGTTTGATTTTCGTCTGGTTTCTTTCTTGTCCCTGTGAAATGGGTGGCTGGTGTAGGGCAGAGCTCCGGCCGAGAGGCCCTGGGTTCGAGGGCTCAACCCCACTACTGATGTGGAGCAGTCGACCGTGGGCCTCCCCTTGGCTCCAAAGCAAGGCTGGCAGCAGGGCTGGGCCCCTGGGGCCTTCTGGCAGTGACAGTGAACGCTAGCTCTGTGTATTATGCACCCAGGGACAGTAACCAAGACCCTCACCTGGCTGGAGTCATCACAGTGGTCAAAGCAGAGGCCAAGGTGGGGCTCTTGGGTCTGACCCCAGCCTGATGGCCGCACACACCTGATAGTGGACAGAGACAGTGCAGGTCCCAGCAGCCCTGGGCTCCCCCAGCATACATTTACACACAGTACCTTTTCCCACCACCGGTACACAAATGTGCCAGCAGCCTCTCCTGCACCTGTCCCATTTCTCACTGCTGCTCAGCACCTCACACCTTCCCACAGCCCTTCAGGCGGTGGGACCCCATTCCCACTATACTCAGGGGCTCCCTGTCTCTGTGACCATGTTGTCTGTGCTACCAAGATGCCCAAATGCCAGTCAAGCCCCATATCTCTCCACTGAGAGAGATGAGGGGGTGGGGTGGGCGCTGACTAGGGCCCCAAGGAGTGAGGTGGACACACCAGCAATCTTCGAAAGCAATGAGGACAGTCAGACTCCAGCCTCAGCCCTCAGGCCCCAGGGAGGGGACAACAGGAGGGGTCAACAGGAGACAGTGGGAGCTGGTCCTGAGCCTCCGAGGGAACCTCTGAGACAGGCTGATGCCCTCATTTTCTACACAAATGAGAGAAGCAGAGTCTTAGCCACAGCTCCCAAACAAGCTAGACTCCCCAGGGTTAGAAGTGGGGGTGTCATCCCAGGGGACTCCCTGAGTATGCCGGCAGGCAGCCCAGTCTCACTTGGGGAAGCAGGAACCCAGGACTCAGAGACAAGCAAGCAAGTTGCCAAAAGGAGCGAAGACAGGCGAGAGGGGAAACACATACACCCAGAATCTGGGACTCCTGCAAAATACAGCTGTTCCACAGGGGATGTTCTCCTGATTGGTGGGGAGCCAGAGCGCCCACCCCCAGCTCTGCTCACAAGGGAGACTCCTGCAGGGCCCTCACCCTCCTACCTTCCCCCTTTCCAGCCCAGAGAGGACTCAGCACTGCCACACGGGGGTTTATTCCAGTCACAGCTTCCAGAGAAACTCAACAATAAATTACATCATTAAATAAACTCCCTGCTGGACCACGCCCCCTTCTGCCCCTCCGACTCTCCACATCCTCCCCCAGGACCCTGTAGGGACTCAGCCAGGCCCACTCCCTGCGCCACGCGATTTGGGAGTAAGCCTCACTGGGTCCTGACAGTAGGTTGAAGGAGAGTCTGCCCGCCCTGGTCCTCTGCCCCCTCGCACTCACTTGCCTGACCTTGACAGCTGGGCAGCTGCTAGTCAGCTGTCTCCTCCGGAGGGGGGCTAGAAGGGGACAACAGCCGCCCCTGCAGGCCTGTGTCCCTAGAGGTGTGTGGGGTTCTCCAGAGAGGGGTCCGTCTTAGTCATGTGCAAGACCACAGTGGGGGCCTTATAGTGGCAGTGGGTGCCACGGCCATAGCCCCCAGGGGCCCGGCAGGCCTTTGCCCGGGCCCGGCCAGCTGCCATCTTGCGGTGGCACAGACTCTGCCAGGTCTGGAAAGTCTTGGAGCTCCATACCCAGACACCACTGGTGATGCCCACCACTAGCGACATGAAGATTTTGAGCATAAAGACAGCCACGGTGGGCACGGAGCCCCCTTGCAGTGAGCAGTCCCTCCGGCCTCCAGGTACTGCGGGTGCTGTGCACGGCTGCTCCGTGGCCCGAAGGTGCCAGAAGTCCATGTTGAGGCGTTCATAGACGTAGCAAACAATGACGCAGGTGGCAGGCACCGTGTAAAGGATGGAGAAGACCCCAATCTTGACCATGAGCTTCTCCAGCTTCTCCGTGTTGGTGCCGCCTGTCTTCATGATCTTGCGGATGTGGAAGAGGGCCACGAAGCCGGTCAGGAGGAAGCTGGTGCCTAGTACCAGGTAGCAGGAGAGAGGCACCAGCACGAAGCCCGTGAGCGCAGCCGCATCCATGCTGGCCACGTAGCAGAGCCCGGTCAGTTCATCCCCCGCCACTTTGCGCAACGTCAGGATAACGATGGTCTTGAGGGCCGGCAGGCCCCAGGCCGCCATGTGGAAGTAGCTGCCATGGGCCTCGATGGCCTCGTGGCCCCACTTCTTGCCGGCCGCCAGGAACCAGGTGAGTGTGAGCACCACCCACCACAGCGAGCTGGCCATACCAAAGTAGTAGAGCAGCAGGAAGACGAGGGTGCAGCCCGTGTTCTCCAGGCCCTCCTGGATCACGTAGAGCGCCCCTGCCTCCTGGTCGCAGGCCACGCTCTGGGCCCCAGCCACGGCGCGGATGAGGAAGGCCAGCGAGTAGACGTTGTAGCACATGGAGAGGAAGATGATGGGGCGCTCGGGGTACTGGAAGCGGTGAGGCTCCAGCAGGAAGGTGAGCACGGTGAAGGCCGTGGAGAAGAAGCACAGCGCCGACCACACGGCCATCCAGACGAGCGCGAAGTCCTTATCGCGCCGCGACCAGAACACCTCGACGCCGGGCCCGCAGCGCGGCGCGCACGAGCGACTCTTCTCCACGTACTGGAACTTCTCGGGATTCTCGCAGGTGCCGCCGCCGCCCGGGCCGGGGGCGGCATCGCCGGGGGGCCGCGCGGGCCGCGGCGCCACGGGCAGCATGCCCAGGCCCTTGTGGGGCTCGGCGGGGCCGGCCGTGGCATTCTCCGGCGCCTCCATGCAGAGAGCGTGCGGGTCGTTGCGCGTGGGCAGCCTGGCGCAGTCCAGCGAGTCCGGCCAGCCGAAGTTGAACTGCTCCATGATGGGCGCGCAGCGCAGGCGCGCCTGCTCGCACATGGGCCGGCAGGCTGGGATGGGCGTCGAGACCTGGTCGGTGCACATGGGCGCGTAGAGCGAGCACAGGAAGAAGCGCAGGTGGCTGTGGCAGCCGTACTGCACGAGCGGCGCGAACTCGGCCAGCTCGGCAGCCGCCTCGCCCTGCGACGTGTGGCCCAGCAGGTTGGGCATGCGGGTCAGGTTGTAGCCGATGCCGCGGCACATGGGGATCTCCACCGCCTGGCACGGCGCCGGCCCGCGCCCGCGCTCCGGGTCGAAGCGACCGATCTCCAGCGCCGCGCCGCCCGCCGCCAGCAGCTGCCACAGCAGCAGCGCCCCGCGGAACGGCGGCACGGCCATCCCGGGCGGCCCCGGCCGAGGGCAGGAGGGCGGCCTCGGCTCACTCGGGCCGCGCCATCTGGCGCCCCCGTGCCCACCCGCCACGTCGCGGGGCGCGGGCCATTGCCGAGCCGCCCGCGTGCATCCGGGCGCCGCCGAGCGCCCTGGGCAGCGCGCGGGGAAGCCGCCCGAGGGAGAGGAGGCGCCGAGCCCACCGAGCCGCCACCGCCGCCACTGGAGCGGCCGGGGAGCCAGAGCGGGCACCGCCTCCCGGGGCCGCGGCTACAAGCCTCGGGGCGGGGCGCCCGGCGGACACGCCCAGGGGCTGGACCCCCGCGCGCCGGGCACGCCCCCCCGCCGGGCTTTAAAGGCGCCGCGCCTCGGAGCCGAGCAGGGGGAAACAACGGGCAGCGGTCCTGGGGCCCGGGTGTGGGCGCGAACTCGTCTGCCCGCTCACACTCGATTCTTCCCCATTGCTTGCCCACCCTCTCCCCGCGACAGGACAGCCAGCCGCAGGATTCCCTTGTCTCCCTATACGGGGTCACCTCTCTCCTCCCGGCTGTGAGACTATTTCCAGGGTTTCCACGCGTGGGAAGCCTCGGCTTTGTACTCAGTGACAGTTCAAGTGCAGCCTCTGCCTCTTCACTAGTTGTTTGTGACTTTCGGCTCTTCTCTCTGAGTCTCAGTTTCCTTTTCTGTAGAACAGGCAGATAATCCTACGGTAAAAATTAGCAACTCATTTGTTGCTCACGTGCTGCTGACCAGTCATGCTACACACTTGACCTCATTGTCTCGTCTGGCAATCCAGGAATGATACGCTAGCCCTCTCTCAGATGGGGAAACCGAGGCTCAGGGAGGAGTGACAGATCCAAGGACATAAAGCTCTTAAATATTCCGTTTGTGATTGTCTGACTCCGGACCCCGTACTCATTTCACAAGGCTGCAGTCCTCCCATCGGGAGGGGTGTTGTCACCCTATCGGCTGGGAGGGCCTGTTCTCTCTAGGGCGCCCCTTGGGCACCTCTTGGACCTGCTTAGAAACTGCTTCCCACAGAGCTGGAGGACTCGATTTCAACACCCTCCCCCCACCCCCTTGTTCTCTGAGCTCCCTTGGCAAAGGGCTTTCCCTCTGAATTCCTCTCTGCCCTGGGAGCCTGCAGTTCTCTGGTGCTGCCCACACCACCCAGCCCCACCAGGCCCCCAGAGAGGCCTGTTCTCCTTCCTGTGCCCACTGACCCCCCGGGGGACGTACAGTGACATCCCATGGAATGTCTCAGGAGTGCACCTCACACCCTCCTCACCTAAACCTGATAGCCATCAGAAGGATACCAGATTATTACTCCCCCAGCTCCCTACACCGCGGGGAGGGGCAGACTGGCCCTTCCGATGTACGAATGGGACCAGCGAGGCACCACACAGCAGTAACCATGACTCCCTGGGGACATGGCTCAGCCTGCCAGTGACAGCTGACAATAAGTGAGTGAGGCTGAGACTGAGGTATGTGAGCTGTGAGCAGCACGGCTGCAAGACCCTGAGCTTCCCAGGGAGGCAGGATACCTCAGGAGCAGGGTACCTTTGGAAAAAGGACCTGGTTTTGACCACCTGGTCAAGGATAACGGAGGTTCCTAAAATGCCAGTGACAGCATCCCATTGTCCAGGGCGAAGCGCACCTGGGGATGGTAGCAGAAGCCCCTCCGGGCACAGTTCCCCACCTGCCTCCTCATTTCCTGCTACGTCCCTCCTGCCTCCCATCTCCCCAGCCCAGAAGGCTGTCTCTTCTGCTGTCTGGCACACCAGCCTCCAGCATTACTTCCTAGGGGCAGCCCCCCAGCTCTCCTGGGCGGGGCTGGAGGCTCTGTTCTGTGGGCTCAGGGTCCTCACCCACTCACTGTCCCCCCACGTGTGCACTCACATACTATTAGCCCCCCATCTGTACCCCCTCTGCCCCAATACCAGCAGCTGCTCAAGGACCATGGGGACATTTTACTTCTCCCTGTATCTTGCTCCAAGGAGGCAGAGGTGCGTGGAGGATAGTGGAGCATGGCCCTGCCTCCCGAGCCCCCACATCACGGTTTCTGTAGGAGGTGGGGGCTCTGGAGCTGCCCCCTCTGCTGGCGGCCTCACCGGGCAGCTGAGAATGGTGGAGGCTCCCCGCTGCTAGGACTGGCTTGGGAGCCAGGTTTTCTGTGCCCCTGCCCCCCGTCAGGGTGGAGAGGGGTTGAGGGGCCCTTCCTCTGGCAGCCATAGTGGGGAGGGTGCCCCAGGAACTGTGGGATGCCAGGCCTGTCACCATGGCAACAGCTGATCCTGGGAAGCCAGAGGTGGGGGGTGTGGAACAGCCTCTCCCCCGGCAGATGCTGCCTAGGAGAGAAGAGGCCTCTTGGGCTGCCTGCCCACCCACCCGGCTTTGTCACTCGATCCCCCTCTTTACAAAGGTGGAACAATACTCGAGGCCTCACTGAAAGGGAGACTATGAGGAGGACCGGAGGGGACCGGGGGGAGGTGGGAGATTACCATCAATGCCCACCCCCATCCCTGCTCCACTGGGTGGAGGGGGCCAGAGATGGGGGCGAGGTGGGAACAGAACCCTCTCAACTGCTCTTCTCTGGGGAGATGCTTCCCTTCCTGGGGGCCCTTGGCTGTGGGCCAACGAGTTGCCCTGCACGAATGGGAAGGGACGCTCTCCTGACCTGTGTTCTCCCCGCCCCCCCCACACCCCTCTAGACTCCCCGCACTCCCAGAGGCCCTTCCTACCACGTCCTCCCTGACTGTAGCCCCACTCACCCCACTGGACTCATGCTGCCTCTCCCTTCCCCACCTTGGCTCCGATATGGCCTCCTCCAGGACGACCCTCCACCCGCCTCTGGGCCTTCCAGCCACCACACCTGTGCCTGTCTCCCCACACGCCCAGGAGCTTCTGGAGGTCAGGGGCCAGGCCACACTCCTGGGTGTCTTGGCACCTGGCCTGGAGTAGGCTCCCATAAATGTTTACTGAATGAAAAAAATGTCGTAATGAGGAGGGGCTGTAGATCCTTCTGGAAGAGGCTGAGTGCAAGTGGGGCCCGAGGTTGGGGAAGGGGTGTTGATTGGACCCTGGGGGACAGAGGTGTCTGTGTGAGCAAATAGGAACCAGAAGGAGGGCTATCAAGCACCTCTAACAGGCGCCCAGGACACCCTCAGGAGGGGCTGTCGCTGGTGATGGAGGATCCAGCAGGTACAATGACACACCTGCTCCTGTGCATGGAGTGTCATTGCAGCCTGAGCAGATGGAGGTGGCGCCGGCACTTGAGTGTGCTGTGTGTGGGGGTCAGCAGCAAGTTAGGTGTGTGTGCACACTCGAGGACACGCAGGAGCCAGGTTATTCCCGTGTGCACGTGCACATGTGCCCACACACAGGGCGGGCTGGGTGAGGCACTCAGGCGCAGCTCTGGGAATGCGCCCACCTCTACCAAGCTTGAGCCCTGTTTCTGACTCAGCTTCCCTTTATGAGGATGTCAAGGGCTGCACTAGACTTCGATTCTTACTAAGAAGCGTTTTAAAAATTCCTTATTAGGGGGGCTGGCCGCGTGACGGAGTGGTTAAATTCACACGCTCCGCTGCAGGCGGCCCAGTGTTTCATTGGTTCAAATCCTGGGTGCGGACATGGCATTGCTCATCAAACCACGCTGAGGCAGCATCCCACATGCCACAACTAGAAGGACCTACAACAAAGAATGCAGCGTCCCATATGCCACAACTAGAAGGACCCACAAAGAAGAATATACAACTATGTACCAGGGGGCTTTGGGGAGAAAAAGGAAAAAAATGAAATCTTTAAAAAAATTCCTTATTAGGAAACCAAATATATCAAGAACTCACACAACTCAACAACAAAAAAACAAAGAACCCGATCAAAAAATGAGCAGAGGACATGAACAGACATTTTTCCAAAGAAGATACACAGACGGCCAATAGGCACATGAAAAGTTGTTCAACACCACTAATCATCAGGGGAATGCAAATCAAAACTACACTAAGATATCACCTTACACCCATTAGAATGGCTATAATTACCAAGACAAAAAACAACAAATGTTGGAGAGGGTGTGGAGAAAAGGGAACCCTCATACACTGCTGGTGGGAATGCAAACTGGTGCAGCCACTATGGAAAGCAGTATGGAGATTTCTCAAAAAATTAAAAATAGAAATATATGACCCGGCTATCCCACTACTGAAAGAACTTGAAATCAACAATTCAAAGAGACTTATGCACCCCTATGCTCATTGCAGCATTATTCACAATAGCCAAGACATGGAAGCAACCCAAGTGCCCACTGACTGATGACTGGATAAAAAAGAGATGGATATATATACAATGGAATACTACTCAGCTATTAAAAAAAGACAAAATTGTCCCGTTTGCAACAACGTGGATGGATCTTGAGGGTATTATGTTAAGTGAAATAAGCCAGACAGAGAAAGACAAACACTGCATGATTTCACTCATTTGTGGAAGATAAATACATGGATAAGGAGAAGAGATTAGTGGTTACCAGAAGGGAGCAGGGTTGCGGGGTGGGCACAAAGGGTGAAGGGGCGCATATATATGGTGACTGACAATAATGTACAACTGAAATTTCTTAATGTTGTAAACTATTATGACCTCAATAAAAATTTAAAAACTCCTTATTAGGGTTTTTACAATTTTCACAACTAATTCAACATTAGGTGAGCAGTGAAATAAAATGATCATTGCTCCCTCCCCTTACAATCCTAGCCCTCAGGTAATCGGTATTAAGAGTTCAGGCATCGCTTTTAATACTTTTTCTAGACTTTATAAACACATGAAGTGCAGTCTTATCTTTCTTTCTTTTACTAAAATGGAACTAATGTTGTACATTTCACACCTAATTTTCCTCGCCTAAAAATCTATCATGAATAGATGGATGGATATATGATAAAAATAAGTGAAGAAAAATGTTAATGGTAGAATCTAGGTGGCGGGAATTCAGGGGATCACTAAAATTTTGGTCAACTTTTCCACATATTTTTTAATTTGCACAATAAAATATTTTTTAAAAAATCTATCATGAATGTCTTTTCATGTCAACACACAGGCTCCAACTCCTTCTTTTTGCTAGTCACTCTGATTTCCACAGTGTGGATTTATTATAAATTATTCAGCCAATCCCCTATGCATACACATTCAGACTGTTTCTCTTATGATCTGTATTACCCACGCAGATGCATGGGCGTATGTATCTATATTCAGGGTCTGCAAACTGTGGCCCACAGGTCGCGTCTGGCCCACTGTCTGTTTTTGTAAATAAAGTTTTATTGCAACACAGCCATGGTCATTGGTTTACATAGAATCTATGGTTGCTTTCAAAGGCAGACTTGAGTAGTTGTGACATATGGCCCACAAAGCTGAAAACAGTTACTATCTGGCCATTTACAGAAAAAGTTTGCCCACTTCTGAATGTATTTTTGCTTTTGTTTCTATGGTGCATAGTCTGAGAACTTTCTGGGTCAATGGGTGTGTGAATTTTTTACAGCATTATTGAGGTCCGTTACTAACATACAATAAACTTGCACATCTTTAAAGTGTATAATTTGATGAGTTTTGACACATGGGTATACTTGTGAAATCATCACCACAATTGATCCAGATAATAAATATCTTCCAATTAAAACACAGCTGTCTTACTGTGAAGCGGTACATTAAAATGTTAATAACTGGTACATACATAACTCATATATATAATAACTGGTCAGTATAGTGTGCAATGAGCTTAATAATAACTACCATTTATTGTTAATTTACATCTCATTTAATCCTCATACATCTTATGAGGTGGTTCTTATTTACTCTAATGTTTAGATGAGGAAACCGGCTGAGAGAGAGTTGAAGCAAGTCGCCTAAGGGCAAGACATAGCACCAGGATTTTAAAAAAAGATAATGAATATATTCTTCACCCCAAAAGTTTTCCCTCCCCACCTTCCCCTCCCCAGGCCACCACTAATCTGCTGTCACTATAGATTAGCTTGCATTTCCTTTATATTATGGAACAGTAATCGATGTTTTTGGGAATTTTTGGCAGCAAGCATGCACCCAGCACCTCCTCCGTGAGACCTGTGGCACAGCACAGACCAGGCTGGGTGCTGGGGACACAGAATGAACGAGCCAGGGCACCTGCCCTCTGGGTGCTCATGGTCAGCTGGCATCACCAATAGTGACCGCCATGGTGTCAGCTGAGCTCTGTGATTAGAGAGAGAAACTGGGGGGGGGGGGGGGGGGGCGCGTCCGAGAAGATGACCCATGAGCAGAGTCTCAAAGGCAGGTGGGGGCCAGGTAGAGGAGAAGGAAGGATGTTCTAGACAGAGGGAACGGGCTTGGCAAAAGCGTGGGCAAGAGAAAGGAGGCAGCCTGCCAGGGGCGTGTGGAGGGTGGGAAGCCAGAACTCACCCTCGGGCAATGGGGAGCCTGGAAGGTTAGAAGGCAGGGAGTGCTGTGGGGGCGAAGGAGGAGTGGGCTCTGCTGGGGCAGGCGGGGATGGAAGAGGTGACAAATGCGTGAGGCCTGGGGAGGGAGGGCTCGCACGGAGCCTGGGAAGGCGGGCTTGCGAGGCAGAGGGACAGGGACGCGCGGACGCGGCAGGAAGCAGGCCCCTGCAGGGCAGGCTCTGGGGGAGCTGCTGGGAAGGGGCGTGGCGCCCGCGCGCCGGGGCGAAAGGGCGCCCAGCTCCGGGCGCCCCTCTGCGTCCAGGCCGGCCACCCTGCGGCCACCCCGCGGCCACCCTGCGGCCAGCACGGCCCGGGGGCGCCCGCAGCGCTGAAAGCCGCTTTTGTGCGGCCGTTCAACTCCTGTTTCGTTGACGTTGGAACCTGCTGCTTATTTATCCAACTCGAAGGGAAATTCAGCAGCGGCCGAGGGAAAAAAATAACCTCAGCTGCCGGGCAGGGAGGCAGGAGGCCCCCGCCGCCCCGCCCGCCGCCCGGCCGCGGAGGAGGCTCAGGCCCGCGAGCAGCTGCGGGGCCCGCGCGGCCCGAGAGCGAGAGCGAGGCCGGCCGGCCGCCGCAGCGCCCCGGCTGGGACCCACCTGCTCCGAGGCCGCTGGCTGGGGTCGTGGGGGCCTCTCGGGGGCTTCTCCGGGGGACAGTCAGCCGCCCCCTGGGCAGGGGGCCTCCCCCAGGGCCTCCCCTCGTGCCTGTGCCGCGCCCCAGCCCCGCGCTGCGGCCCACGCGGGGGCCTGGCTCCGGGCCGGGCTGGCCGCTGAAGATGTGCGGGCAGCAGCCCAACAGGGCCCGTCAGATGTGGAGAAATGACCTTTAGCCACTCCAGACGTGTCCTCCCGCCGCCAGGGGTGGAGGTGTGGAGGAAAAGGTGTGGACGATGCCCCCAGGCCCGGCCACAGCCAGGGAGGGCCGCCCGGATCTCCTGGGCACAGCGGCTCCCCTTCCCTGCTTCGGCCTTTTCGGATTGCAGTTGGTCCAACAGTCCCTGTGTCCTGCCTGCCGGGCCCTCTCGTACCCATGACCTTATTTGCCCGCATTTTACAGATGGGGAGACTGAGGCTGAGAGGTGGAGCTGGACCCCAGGCCTCCTGACACTAGGCCTGTGCCCTGCCTGACTGCCCCACCTTGGGTCTTCCCACCAGACGGTCCACTCAGCGTCCCTGCTTCCACAGCCTGGTCAGCACGTCTGAAACCTGGCTTCTCTCTCTCCCACAAAGGGTGCACCAGGAGCTCCCACCGGCAGGGAGCGTGTCCATCCATCTTGGCATCTCCTGCTTCTTGTTGATTCCTGGCCTGTCCCAGGTGTGCAGTGGGGGGGGCGGGGGGGGGGAGTTGTTCCATGTGAAGGACAGAAGCCCCCCTCCTACCCACCCCCGCACACTCCCATGTGTCTTTTTTGTTGTTTGTGTTACCATCTCCCGAGTCACCCATACGGGGGAACACAGGTATATCTCGGAGGCGTCAGGCCTCGCCTGGGAGGCGACGTCACAGGCTGGTTCGGAACAGTTCCTGGACTCAGCTGCCTGGGTTCAAGTCGTGCCTGTAGCTGTCATCTTGAATCAGCTGTGGAACCGCCCTGGGCTTCAACGTTCTGAGCCGCTAGGAATGCTCTGGTGGTGCCAGGGTCCCAGGGTGGCGGGAGGGTTTGAGACCTGCGTGGTGTGGGGCCAGGACTCTGCACGCCAGCGAGGTCACAGTCACTGTCAGTTCACACCCAAACCTTCCTCCCACGCTCTCTCCTCCTCTCACTCCCTCTCTCTCCCGCTCGCAGTCTGTATTCGGTGTCTTTCCAGGACTCCGGGGTCAACTGTTGTCTTAAGGTGTCATTTGAGGCCCCGTGGTCATCAGGATAGCATTTTGACTTTCTTGGTCCTTGGGCACTTTCACCCTCCTGGGCCCCTTCTTCTGTTAAAAAAATATTAAGAATTGTATCTTATGACCACTAGTATAATGATGAATATAGTGATATTATATATGGATACACTTTTTGACCTAAAAGGTCTTTTTTCTTCTGATTTTAAAAGAAAGCATTTTAGTGGGTCCCTGAAAGTGTTGTGGGCCCTGGCACGGTGCCCACCGAGCCCGGCTTCGTCTCCTCTGGCGGGACAGCTATGCTGTCCCTGGCGGGGCGTGTCCACCCACAGGAGCGTCTGTCTTTCTTTTCTAGCCTGGCGTTCCCTTCCTCCCCTCTTGTGCCTGAGCAGAGAAAGTTTTCTCCTGTGAGAGTGGGAGGGTTGGCCTAGGACAGCCCTATAGGTCTTACCACATCCTCTGCCGACAAGAAACACCAGGATTCCACGCTCAGGGCCTCCTTCCTGTCCGGATGGGCCGAGCCAGCCTGGGGTGCCTCCAGCGTATTTTGCTGCAGCCCCCTCCCCTGTCTGCTGACCCCAAGCGGCTTCCCTCCAGGAAAGCCCAGATCTTCCTGATGCACCACATCTGCTCTGCTCCAGAGCCTTCACCAGCTCCCATCTTCTGTACAGTGAGACCCAAAGGGCTCAGACTGCAATTAAGACTCCACATCCAGACTTCCTGCTGCACTCCTGGAGCCCGGGATCCCCGTACTCATGCCCTCCACTGGCCCCAAACACACCCTGCCACCCTGTGCTTGGGCCACACCTTTGCTGAGGATGGTCCCTCTGCTGACTGTATACCCTTTACCACCCACCATTGCTTTCTGTCTTACTTTTTTTTTTTTAAAGATTTTATTTTTTCCTTTTTCTCCCCAAAGCCCCCCAGTACATAGTTGTGTATTCTTCGTCGTGGGTTCTTCTAGTTGTGGCATGTGGGACGTTGCCTCAGCGTGGTTTGATGAGCAGTGCCATGTCCGCGCCCAGGATTCGAACTAACGAAACACTGGGCCGCCTGCAGCGGAGCGCGCGAACTTAACCACTCGGCCATTGGGCCAGCCCCTGTCTTACTCTTTTTAAAGTGAAAGAAATAGAATATATATAATTTATAATCACATGTATTTTAAAATAACAAGCATTGTCCTCTGTGCAAACTTCAGGCTATATGTGAGTTTAAATAATAAAAAGTGAAAATCCACACCCCCCCGCCCCCCCAGCTCTGGAAGGGGCCCCTGCTGGCAGTTGGGGGTGTGTCCCTCCAGACCTTTACAGATGTGGACTTGTCCACCTGCTTACAAGTGAATAAAATTAGGGTGCTTTCATTTATTTATAATTAATTTTGTAATTAAATATATGCATATAGTTTGGTCTTTTTTATCAAGACATAATTTTGTGTTAAAATACACAAGTCTTAGGTGTTTAGCCTGATGAATTATTAACCAAGTTTACCTGCCCGTGGAACCACCACTCAGATGAAGAGCCAGAGCATGGCCACCTCCCCAGAAGGCTCCTTCTGTCCCCTTCCAGCCAGATGCTCCACTGTCCTCACGGCCTCCAGCTCGGCTTAGCTGCACCTGCTCTGGACCGTTGTATAAATGGAATCATACGGTATTTGCTCTTTTATGTCTGGCTTCTTTCGCTCAACATGCTGTCTGTGGGACTCATCCATGCTGTGTGTCTGTCTGTTCCCACGGCCGAGTGCTGCTCCACTGCGCGGGCATGGCACAGGTTCTTCATTCTGCTGTTGGTGGGCATTTGAGTTGTTTCCAGTTTGAGGCTTACAGACTGAATGTCTGTGCCCCTTCCACATCCCTATGGGGTGGGGCTTTTGGGAAGTGATTAGGTCATGAGGGTGCAGCCCTCCTGAACAGGATTAGTGCCTTTTATAAAAGGGACTCCGGAGAGCTCCCTTGCTCCTTCCACCATGTGAGGACACAGGGAGAAGATGGCGGGCTCTCACCAGATACTGAATCTGCTACGGCCTTGATCTTGAACTTCCCAGCCTCCAGAACGTGAGAAATAAGTATCTGTGTTTATAAGCCACCCGGTCCATGGTGACTAAGACAGGGCCGTCATGAATAAGGCTGCCATGAACCTCCTCGAGCTTGTCTTCTGGTAGACACTTCTGTGGGGTGTGAACCCAGGAGTGTGATTGTCGGGTCGTAGGCTCTACAAGGAGTTTTAACAATTCAGATAGCTCTATGAGTTCTAATAGTTCTTGCTCCTTCCCCACCTCAGAGGTGACCATTTTCAACCTTTCAGTCCTGTGCTTTTTCTTAATAATAGGCCTCTTCTGCTTTATCTCAATTTAGCAATTTTGGGCATTGCCTGTCGCCTTCCTATTTTGGCAGGAGAGGAGGATTCAGCTTTCTCGTGGCTCTGTCCCTTCTCCTTCCCCTCCCCCAACTTGCTGTTGTAGTTACGTCACAATCTTGGATTAAATGAACACTTGGTGTTTTATAATGTTGTGGCCATGGCTGCCCTGCTGAGCACACAGTGTAGGATTACCTATCTTTTCCTATATAAGTTTTGTTTCTTCTGAACTAAATAGTTGTGGCTTAATTTTTCGTGAATATATTGCTCATTCCTCTCAAATGCTCCAAGAAGTCAGCAGAGCCTCATGTGTAGCCATTCGATAGCCTGTCTCACTTTCCCCGGGCTCCTCTCCCCGGCCCTCTGTCCTGCCCCCGGGCCGGGGCAGGCTTGCGATTCTGGGGTTTCCTTGCTCGCTCACCGTTTCAGTGGGTCCCTGAGCCACTCTCCTGTGCTGGATCCCACAGCATCCCCTTTTTTTGCATATTGCCTCAGTTTGGAGAAGTATATCCTCCAGTAGCTTTCTGAGAAGGTGCATGGGAGGTGACATTCTTGAGAGCTCGATTGTCTGAAAATAACATTTGTATTCTATACTTCCATGTGGTTGGTAGTTTGGCTGGGAATAGAATTCTCAGATGGAAATCTTTTTCTCTCAGGATTTGAAGGCTTTGCCTCCACCGGCTTCTAGTTTCCCAATGTTGCTATTCCTGCTCCTTTGTTTGTGACATTCCCCCCATCCCCCTCTATTCTGGAAACTTTCAGGTTCTTGTCAGCCTCTTCTCAACCAGGCCTCAGCCTTGGTCTATAAAGACTTGGACAAACATTAACGTAGTTTCTAACAGCTCAAGGCCACACCCCCAGGATGATCCCAGCCCCTCTTAAAATGCCTGCCTGAGAAAACTCAAGGCTGCTGACAGCACCTACTGTCTGTTTCAGCAACACCTGAAGGTGGGGCCTGTCTCCCAGCCTCTGCGGAGGGGAGGATGAGCACCACTTAGCAAGCCCAAATGGGTTTCACATGGACCAACCCCCTCCCCTGTTTGTAATTTTTCCCTTCCCTGACTCTCCTGAGCCCCTGCTCACCCCCTCCCGCCTCCCTCACTCTCCCTTTAAAATGCCCAGTCTCGTCTGTGCAAATTGAAGTTCAGTTCAGTTCACGCTGGACTCTTTTCCCTATTGCCATAGAATATTACCGATTAAAATCTGTCCTCACCGTTTTCCTAATGTCTGGCTTCGCTTCTCTTTGACAGTGGTCTCTGCCTCTGAGGTGGCAGGCCCTCATCGAGCCCTTTCAATCTGGACACTCGTCCCTCAGTTCCAGGAGATTTTCTTCAATTATTTTTTTGGATGATTCCCTCCCTCCCTTATTCTCTGGGATTCCAATTAAGTGAATCTTGGATCTCCTGGATTGACACTAACAGTCTTATCTTTTCTTTCTCATATCTACCTCTTTCTCTTTTTAGCTACTTCTTGGAAATTTCCTCAAATTTATCTTCCTATCTTATATTTCTTCTTCCTTTTTTTTTACTTTTAACTACTATATATATATATATATATATTTTTTTTTTGAGGAAGATTAGCCCTGAGCTAACATCTGCTGCCAATCCTCCTCTTTTTGCTGAAGAAGACTGGCCCTGAGCTAACATCCATGCCCATCTTCCTCTACTTTATATGTGGGACGCCTACCACAGCATGGCTTTTACCAAGCGGTGCCATGTCCACACCCGGGATCCGAACTGGTGAACCCTGGGCCGCCAAAGCGGAACGTGTACACTTAACTGCTGTGCCACCAGGCTGGCCCCAAACTACTATATTTTTAATTTGCAAGTGCCCTTTCTTTTTCTTTTTTACATCATCCTGTTCTTGTTTCATTATACAAAAATGTTTTTGAGTACATAGAATAAGAATCTATAGAGCAAGAGAAAAGTATGAATAAAGCTACGTATACCAACGTGTGGAGAATTTAAATCATAAGGCTGAGCGAAAGAAACCATCCCAACAGAGCACACACAGAGCCCTACAGAGTTTGTTTATATCAAGTTTGGAAACAGGCAAAACCAAACTAGATTGATATTTATGATAAACATTAAAGCACAGCAAAGACGCACACGTCCTCATGGGTCAGGAGATGTGGTGGTGAGGGTCGGGGCAGGGAGCGAGGTTGGTCTGGCAGGTGGGGGCTTCTAGGGGCTGGCACTGGTCCTCTCCTGCACTGGGTGGGGTCACACAGGTGTTCAGTTAATAGCAAGTTTTAATATGAACACCTATGTTTTGTGCACTTTTCTGTGGGTTATATTTTACTATTTAAGAAGGAAACAGCATGTTAAGTATGTGAAGCAGAAAGTGAGAGTCCCTTGCAGAGGTGACACTGGGGCTCTCGATTCCTTTCCTTCCAACACTTTTCCATACACTTACGTCCCGATACACACACGTAGACAGGAGAGGCATGTTCTGGTGATTCCCTTAAATGATATGTATGGTTCTGGAACTTTTTTCACTTGATGGGTCTTAGACCCATGTCAAGCTCAATCTGCCTTCTTTACAGCTGTGGCACAGCAGGTCACACAGGATTAAAGTATTATAGTTGGACTGAATTAGTAATAGTACCTACCGCATGGGGTTGTTGTGAGAATTAAATGAGATACTAGATGCAAAGCGCATAGAACATGCCTGGGGCACACAAGCTAGCCTTGAGCCAGACTTGTGCCTCAGTTTCCTTCTCTGGAAATGACAGTAGCTGTAAAATGGGATTCATGTGAGGTTCAGATGGGTCAACACAGGAAAAGCGTGTCCCCACAGTGCATGACACTGTTGGCTATAACAGCAGTAAATGTACAGGAAATGCTCGTTTTAATTCTTGTCAACATGTGTTTCGCTTTCCTACCTGGAAGGGCAGCCTCCTTGTCTTTGTTCTTGATTTTGATCATCATCTTGGTTCTTCTTGCTCATTTTCATTCTAGGTGAACTTTGCCATCTAGTTCCAGAAATAATCCTATTGGATTTAGAGATTCATTTAGTGAAGTTATAGATTCATTTAAGGAGAACTGACATCTTGACAATATTGAGCCTACCCATCTGGAAGCAGATCATCTTTCCTTATTCCGGTCTATTCCTTCCTTCTGCCCTCCCTTCCTTCATCGATGCGCATTGATTGAGTGCCTGCTATGGCTCACATCTGGGGAGACGGTGAAGGAGACAGACCTGGTCCCTGCCAGTGGAGCTGATGATCCGGTTGGGCGAAGAACACCAGATAAACACATACACAGTGCCACGTCGGGCTGTGAAGACAGCAGGAACGATGCCCCGAGTAGGGGCGGGAGGTGGTAATTCAGCTGGGAGGGCCTGTCCTGGAAGGACATAGAAGCTCCAGCCAGGTGACTGCTGTGCACATTTCTCGTCCCAGGTCTTCATCCCAATTCTGAGGTCTTTCGGACTCTCTTCCAGTGGGAAGGACATCTCCATCTGGAAGCCCCACTGAGGGCTGGGTGGGAGAACTCCATCTCACTTCCGATGCCCCCAGGTCCCTCACACCCAGTCACTGGTGTTCTGAGGCCTGAGGGGCAGGTGGGGCTGAGCCCACAGGGCCTTTGTCTTTCCCCAGAAGGTAGTAGGACGTCTCTGAAGCCTTTTGGGGACAGGAGTGACAGGATCGCATGTGTGTTTCTCAAGCAGCATTCTGGGAACGGGGTGGGGAGGGGCTGGGAGGAGGCTGTTGCCTTCATCTGGGTGACGGGAATAGAGAGGAAGGGAATGTAAGGCCAAGACAGGGAGCTGTGTGTTGAGTGAATGAATGAATGAATGAATGAAAGATCAGCCCCTGTGGACACCAGCCTGTTGGTAAGGAAGAATCTAGGGCTGGGGAGGGGTCAGCCCTCCCCAAGTGCCCACATGACGCCATCAAGCCCCACACCAGCCTGGGCCTTGACAGCCAGGGCAAGGCTCTGACCACAGGACTCTCCAGCCTCCAGCCCCACGCCGGGCAGGGAGGCCCGAGGATGGGCGAGCTGCCTGGCAGGAGTGTGGACTGGGGAGGGGAGGCAGAGGGCAGGTTGTCCCCCCACAGGGGGGCGGCATCTGCCCAGGAAAAGCTGGGGGCACCAGGGCCGGGCAGCTCCCAGGTCTCCCCTCACCCTGGGCTGGCAGGTTGGTGCCAGGTGAGCCCTAGGCCATGCCAAGGGGCCATCCTCTGCCGGCGTCCTTGCCTCCTCCACTCCCAGGCAGGCGGGGACACGGCAGCCCCCATCCCACTCCTGCACAGAAGCCCTTTTTCGGGGGGGTGCTGGCTGGGAGCGCTGGCAGCCCTCGGCCCCACGCCCCCTTCCTGCCGGGCCCCCACGCAGATCCCCCTGTCCAGGCTCCCGCGGCAGGCCCAGGGTGGGGAGCGGCTGCCCCAGCACAATGTGGCTCCTTGTTCCCCAGCCCGGCCGAGCCTCCTGGAATTGGCCCATTTCCTGCCTGGGCTGTGGGGCCTTTTCCAAGGTAAATAAACAAATACAGAGAAGTTGGGGCCTGGGCTGGAAAGCGGGGTGTTGGGGTTTTCTTCCCCCAACCCCAACCCCATAACCATAGGTGATGCGTCACCACAGGGGCAGGTGGGGGAGGCTGAGACCCCCGCCTTCGAGTTTTGTTGCCCCCTGGGAGAAGAGGACCCACTGAGGGCTTGGGCCCCACTTGGTCCCCACCCTCATCCAGGGGCTGCCCCCAGAGAGGAAGCCCGGGAGCCAGGGACCCCCGGCAGGGATTTCCAGGCAGGGGAGACAGCAGCTGACGGGCGGAAGGGCTCTGGGGTGCCTGGCAGTTCCCCGGGCTCCTGTCCCAGCCATGCCACCTTGGAGGACTGTGACCTCGGGGAAGGAAACTCGCCTCCAGCTGCAGAAAGGGCTCGGGAGGAGCTGCCTGCCTGGAGGGCCCCTTGCCCCAGCTGCCTGACCTGCACAAGTCACGTGAGCTCTCTGGGCCTTAGTTGCCACTGCTTTAAAATGGGTCATCCGCTTTTCACAGGCGCACCGTTCACTCGGTGGAGTTAGGAGTGGACGCTCAGTGTCTGCCCCAGCCAGTTCTTCTCCTGGTTCTCCGGTCTGTAGAATGAGGGACATGGGGAAGCCCAGACCGTCAGCTTCCTCCAGGGCTGAGGTTTCAGACTGAGCTCCCCACTGCCCCTCTGTCAAGGCCCCGGCCACCCTCCGGGTCCCGGCTGAGCCCGCCCTGGGCTGTGGGTGTGAGAAGGGCACGGAGCAGTGAATGGGGGACTGATAAAATGCCTCTGGCACTTGTCCCCTTCCTCTCTTCCCCCCGCCCCGACCCCACTCCCATCGAGAAGGCCTGGTCCCTCCGTCCATCCACCCGGCTGCCCAGGCTTCACGACCTTCAGCGAGGGGCACTTTCTGAACTGATACCTTGCATTTGTCTCCACCCCCAAATCCTCCCTTTCTTCATTTATTCACTCCGTGGACAATGTTTGCTAAGAGCTTGCACTGTTCTGGACCACATATATGTACCCTGGGGGGCTTGCTGTGTGGGTGTATGTTTCCCGGTGATGTCTCTCAAAATAGGGGTCTGAGGACATATTTGGAGAGAACAAATTCCTTGGGAATTCACGTTTTTAATTTTCATTTCAATGACAACTTTTTTTTTAAAGATTTTTAAAAAAATTTTTTCCTTCTTCTGCCCAAAGCCCCCCAGTAAATACTTGTGTATTGTTAGTTGTGGGTCCTTCTAGTTGTGGCATGTGGGACGCCGCCTCAGCATGGCCTCATGAGCGGTGCCATGTCCGCACCCAGGATCTGAACCGGCAAAACCCTGGGCCACTGAAGCGGAGCGCGTGAACCTAACTACTTGGCCACGGGGCCGGCCCCTCAGTGATAACTTTTAGAGATGATCAGTTACAATGAACAGTCTCTCTCACAGTAATCCTTCACAATTATAATACATTTGTGTAAACTAAGGCTTTAATCTCTTAAGTCCGCGTCCTCCAATCTTCGGTGTCATGGGAGTTTGGGGTGTGGTTTTCACGGTTTCTGATGATGCTTTTCCTTTGAAAGATGTTTACACTACAGCTAAGCATGTCTCACGCCAAGGCAGAGTGCTCTGGGCGGGGTCGGGGTCAGTACCACCCCCAGGGGTCTGGAAGGCTCCCCAGGAGGGCCTAGGTAGGGGAAAGGGACAAGTGACAGGGTGCTGCCCCCGTGAGCTGACATTCAAGTCCCTGAAAAGGCACTTGGCTCCCTGACCTGGCCCTGCGATGCTGCACTTTGTGAGCGTGCCTCAACTTCCCCAGTACTTCCTGAACGCTCGGAGGGCGGCACCATTTTTCATTCCCGTCAGTGACCTCTCTCTTCTGTGTGCCAGTGGCTGCCAAATTCTCATCTCCCACCTGACCTCCCCTCTGAGTTCCGACATCCAGTTGTGTGCCTGACATCCATCTCCTCTTGGATGTCCTGCAGACATCTCACAGGTGACGTGGCCAGAGCAGAATTCTTGCCTTCCCCGGACCCCTCCTGCCCCTCCCCCTCCCTTCTTGTCCTCGGTTCTGTGGATGACATCACAGCTGGCCAGTGGTTTGTGTTTGGAGACCTGGGGATCCCTTTGACTCCCCACTGCCAGTCCGGCAGCCAGTCCTGCAGTCTCTGCCACCTCCAGGGGACATTGGGAACCCATTCTGTTCATTGCAACCACATAACCTTATTGGACCTGGTTCGTTTGCCCAACTAGTTACTCTGTAAGCACCAGACAGTGAAAAAGAAATGTCCGGGACAGATAGATTTTCTCTCTGGCATACTGACTTCAAGGCAGCCCCAGGCCAACACATTCAGACTGGAAGGGTGAGGTCGGAAGTTGGGGTTCTGTCTGTTCTCAAGATGTGTGGCCCCGAGGCCAGCTGCCAGGTGCCCACCCTCCTGGGCCCTTCTCTCCTTTCCTTACAGGGCTAGTCCTCTGAGTGGGGCACCTGCTCTCCGGGCACAGAGAGAGGAAGAGGCAGGGAAGCGAGCATCCGGGAGGGGCCCAGCGCTCTGATGGTGTCTGATAACATCACTGCTATGAAGTACACTGGCTTCAAGGAGGACTCCCTTGTCAGTCAATACCTGGAAAGCTGGGAGCAGACGAGCCAGCCGGGAGGCCCTTCCACGGCTGGAGCAACGTCCTAGCATATAAGGTTCTGTGAGTGGAAGCCATACTTTCCTGGAGTGTCCTTTCCTCTCCCTGCAGGCCTGCGCCCATCACCCACTCACCTTGTCTGGGGCCCTTGGTCTTCTCTGTCCAGAACCTCTTCCCAGAGCCTTTCTGAGGACACAGTGGAGGCCGCCACCTGGGGCTCCCACCGCCCAACACTGTTTCTGGCACAGGCCAGGTGTGTGGCCCGCCCCTGGCCTGGGCTTTTCTCCCACCATTTCCCCACTCTCTTGCCAGTCTGGGATGGGTGTGAGGGGGACAGAAGGACAGAAAAGTCTAGATTGGGACTCAGAACAACTCCCACGCTGCATCTTACCCACCAGACCCCACGGATGAATTGAACTTCGTGAAGGACCAAGAGGATAAAGACACAGACTCTGCCGAGGAGCGTGCTGCTCGCCTGGAGAGAGGCCTCTGAACAGTGCCGAAGATGGGTGAACCCGAGTAGGGGACCCACAACGGGGAGCAGCTAATTCTGTGAGGGTTGGGAAGGCTTTGCAGGGAAGAGGACGTCTGACATGAGTTTTTAAGGATAAATGGGAGATTTTCAGGTTCTTGGGTGGTAGTGGGGACAGGGGAAAATGCATTCCAGAAAAAGGGAGGAGCATGTGCAAAGACCTGGAGATGTGAAAGAATATGGCTCGTTCTGGGAACCCTGAGAAATTCAATGTGTTTGTTACAGACATGTGAAATAGCAGTGGCTTCAACAAGATAGAAGTTTCTCTCCCAACCCTTGCCCTCCCTTTCTCATGCAAAAGTCTGGAGGTAGGCAGGCAGGCCTGACTTGGTGGCTCAGCTCCATGAATTCCTCAGGAACTCAGGCTCTTTCCAGCTCCCCACACACCCCTGGAATGTGCATTTTGGCTTCTTGACCCAAGATGGCAGTCAGAGTTCCAGCAATCATGCCACATTCCAGGCAATGGCATGGAAGATGTGAAGAAGAAGGGGGCAAAGGGTACACATCCCTGTATTGAAGGAAGCTGGCAGGTGATAGTGTTTATAACCTGTTGGCCAGAACTTGTTTGTAATTACCCAGCTGCAAGGACAGCCAAGAGATTATTCCGGGTGGCCACATGCTCAGCTAAAACTCAGGGGTTCAAATGTTATGGAAGAAGGGAGGAGAGATATTGAGGGACTACCAGAGGTCTCTGCCACCTTCAGGGGCTGGAGCTGGCTGTGGGGTAGGGTGGGGGAGAGGCAGCCCCATGGACAGCGGATGGCCACAAGTGTTAATTAAGCAGGAGAGTGAACTGCTCAGACTCATTCTGGGGGAGGATGACACCGGTGGCAGCAGCAGCGTGTGGGGTTTAGAAGGGGCTGGAGGAGCGGGAACCTTGTACGTCCACTTGGGTAATTTGTCAAGTTCCTTTTAGTTGGCTCTTCGTCTCTCCTGGATTCCAACAAACCCTGGCTCTCTGAGAACCACCCCTCACACACGCCTCTCTCAGAGAGGGCAGCCTGGATGTGGGGACCAGCGAGGGGTGAGGGGTCCAGCTTCCCGCTTGCCCAGGTTCTGCGCTGGCACCTGCTGGTGTTTTCCAGTCTCCAGGACACAGGCCTGGCGTCGCTGTCTGCCCTCCCTCTGCTGAGGCGGCACCTTGCCCATCACTGCTGTCCCCGCGGCTGGCCCGCTGGCCTGGAGCTCAGGGACTCCTCCCACAGGACCCAGCATGAGGGGCCTTGGCAAGCTCCGGGTGGAGGGCTTCCCGGCCGGAACACTGGCCACGGTCTGCTTTGCTGTGGCTGAGCCCAGGATGGCCTCCTCCATGGTCCCGATGGGTAGCAGGGCAAGAGCCCGCTGTCTGTGGTGCCCTTTCCATTTATCCCCCCCAACTGCCCCTCCAGGGGCACAGGTGTGGACGCCCGAATCAGGACCCCAATCCAGTCGCTTCCTCTCCACAATTCCCACGGCCGGGAAGTGGAGGACTCCCAACTTGTCAGGCTGGTTTTCCTCATAATAAACTCTATGGTCCGGTGTAGGTCACCAGCTTGGACCTTGGCGAGTGACAGTGGGAGACACTGGTGTTAAGTTTGTTCTTTTTCAAGATGGCAAAATTGTATATTTGAACGTCAGAGGTCCCCTCGTGTCTTCTCTTTCTCTTTGCGTTGCCTTCCCTAACAAGTCCTGGTCTTCTCCAGGCTGACTAGGCAAATGACGCGGCTCAGCAATGCACACGAGGAAAGCACACGGATAACGTGGCATCTGCCTAGCCACAGTCACTCCCTCCCCGCCAGCTCCCCTCCACGCTCTTCAGGTTGGGCTTGGCCATGTGACTTGCTTTGGCCAATGGGATGTAAGCAGAGGTGAGGTGAGCAGAGGCTTGAAAAGTGCTTGTGCATCTGGCTTGCCCCTGGCTCCCACCTCAGCCCCAGCTAGCCGGCCTGTCCAAGGAGGTTGAGAGACACGTGGGGCAGTCCTGGACCCAACTGGGCTGGACCCAAGCCCAGCCACCCAGCAGAAGCATGAGCAAGAAATAAATGCTTGTTGCTTTAAGTTTCTGGGTATTTGAGTAGCGTGTTATGCAGCATTATCGTGGCAACAGCTGACTAGCACCATTAGATGAACTCTGAAGCTCATGTGGCTCTTGGTGGCTATGAGGGGACCCATCCTGGCCCTTGGTCAGCCAGGTTTGAATCCACGTCTCTGGTTTGCATGCTGCCTGAATAATCTGTGCCTTCCATGAGCAAAGGAGCGGAGCGTCCCAGGAGCTCTGAGAAGCAGCCAGGCCTTCCCCCGGGCAGAGCAGGGCTGGGGCCTCTTATCAGTATTGTGGTTGTGCCCCTGCTTCGCAGGTGAGGGACCAGGGTTCCTCAGAGTAGGAGGGCGCCGTCAGAAAGGGGCTGCCTGCCCCAAATATCTCCCTTGTCGGGCCAGTCCAGCCTGATCTCACGCACGTCAGTCCAGAAGCTATGCATCTTTGCACCCATTTTCAGAAGAAAAACTTGAGGGTCAGAGAAGTTGAGGGACTTGCCTAAGACGACGCATCTGGTAGGTGGAACAGCCCAGCCCACACTCCCGAGGCTGGGATCTTTCCATGACAGGGCGCCGCCTGCCTCCTTGCAGCTGGAGGAAGTGGGGTAGGGCAGGGACCAATGCTGGGCCCAGAGAGGCCCCAAGCACAGGTCTACGGGCACCCTCTCCTTGTCTGCGACTTCCCAGGGGGAGGCTCTGGTCAGATGGGTGCATCTTGGGAAAGATGCAGATTTTTTCCTAGGCTCGCCTCTCCCGTCTGTGCCCCCACCCCCTCCTGTTACCCAGACCGTTGAAGGAAGTGTGAACCCCACATTCAAGCCTCTCTCCTCTTCCCCTCATCCAAGCACATCCCAGACAACTGTCACTCCTGAGAGCATCTGATAAACCCACACACACCGGGGCCCTGATGACTGAGGAGAGTTGGGCCGTCATGTCGGGGGATGCCCTGAGAAGCCACACAGGCATGGACACGGCTGAGCGAGGCCAGGAGGGAGGCAGGAGGGAGGCCACTCAGGACAGGGCCGAGCTTCCTCTCCAAGCGAATGAGAGTGTGGGGCCAGGTGTATTTATAACACAGCCCTGAAGGGGACCAGGCCTCACATAAATCACGCTGTTTCCTCGGCAGGAGTAAAAATAGCCCCATGGCATCCTGCACATGCTGGTGCACGGAACAGAGCTGGCCCGCCAACCCCTCCGCCCCGTCCCCGCCCTCTGGCCAGCCTTGTGTGACCATCAGGATGAGGTGTGCACCTCCTCCTCCCTACCAGGCGCCGGGCTTGCTGCCTGCCCCTCATCTCCATGGAGGGGGGTGCCCCCAAACAGAGCTGCTGTGTGGGCCCCCTGCGGCTCTGTCCACTAGCTGCAGAACCGTGGACTGGCTCAGGCCGGCCGCAGAGGACACAAGACAAATCCTTGGCCAAGTCGAGCTGGGGAAAGAGTCAGAGCTGGGCAGCGGGGGAGGAACAAGGGGCGGGGCAGGGGGACTTCAGCAGGAAACCCCAAACGAGCATCCTGCGGCACTGTTGGGCCTCCCACTAACTGACACCAGGTGAAACTGAGGCAGGATAGGAAGGAGGAACTTAGGGCGACCCTGAACCAGGGCTGGTGCTGGGGGAGACCCCTCAGCTGGTGCACCCCAAATGCAGTCTGAGGCCTGCCTCAGAGTAATTTGGGGAGCCCCTTGCAATGGAGATTCCAGGGTCCAGACTCTTGGGGGGTGGGGCCAGAACTGCATTTTAAGCAAGCCCCCTGCAGTCTCTGAGGCCACTGTCCCTGCCCTAAGGCCAGGCCTCACATCAGATGCCCGCCCCCCCAAGACTGGAGCCCCCGGAGGTGGGAGGCAGGGCAGGGTCAAGGCCCTCGCCTCACTGCCCTCCCTTCTACTTCCCCTCCTTGGCCAAGCCAGTTTTCCAGCAGTCTCTGGGTCAGCAACAGCAGGAAAAAGTGACAGCTGGAAAAGTGACCTATTTGAGGCATGATCGAACCTCACCAGTGTTCCAGCTTTTCTCTGGGAAATCCACTCCCCTCTGGGGGTGGGGGAAGCAGCCCTCCTGGGGATGAGGCCCTGGGCTCAGGTTTGGGGGGAGCCCCACGGGGGCAGGTCCTGCCAGTGCCGTTCACAACCACATCCATCTGTCTGCATGATGAGCTCTCCCAGGAGGTTGTATCTCTGTTTTTACACTTGAGGAAGCAAGACTTGGGATTTGAACCTGGGTCTCTCTGACCACAACCCACGATCCAGGGCACAATGGAAAACCCCAGATTCTTCCTCATGTCCAAGCTCAGTATTGTTGCAGAGCTGCCTCCAATGTCCATCACTTGTGATGTCCAGGATGTGGGCAGATGGCCTCGACCAGACTGGGGTGGCCTCCCGCACCCTCCCTGGGCACTGCCCCCTGCAACCCGGCCCTTCTTCCTGGCCCTGGCCTCTGCCTGGCAGAACCTTGCTTCGCCCTGGGCGCTGAGGGGCGAGGTTCTCGCTCTGGCGGGGACCGCTGGCGCTTAATTCATCAAATTAGACTAGGGCAGTGGTTCTGCCACTCCATGCCCAGGGAGACCTCGGAGGAGGTACTCTTCTCTGAGCTCCTTTGTGCAACCAGTACTTGCTGAGCCCACATCCACCAGACAGGCTCTGCTTACCAGCTCCACATTGGGAATCTTTCATTCATTCTGCAAACGCTTATGGAGTATCTCCTATGGGTAAGGTTCTCTTCCAGGATGGGGGTACAGCAGGGGGTGAGATGGGCCAGGTCCCTGTCGGCATGGCACTTACGTTCCAGAGAATATCATAGTGCCACAGTGACAGGGTTAAGAGCAGAGATTCTAGAACCATCTGGGTTCAGATCCTGGCTCTGACTCTTAACTAGCTGTGTGACCCTGGACAAAATACCCAAACTCTCTGTGTTTCAGTTCCCCCATCTGTAAAGTGAGGGTAATAACAGTACCTGCTTTGTTGTTGGGAGAACCACAGGAGTTAACGGGTATGTGACACAGAATGCCAGCTGCCGTCACTGTCAGTGCCTGACCTGAGGACTTCACAGGGAGCACTGGGAGGATTATGACAAGATATTAGGCATCAGAGTGTGAAGTGCCATAATTTATACTATGGCAGTCCCAGCATTCTTTCCCTCCTATGATTCAAAGGGACCCATCCTTGCCTCTTCCTCTTGGACCACAGCATCCTAAACAATTGAAAACTGGAAGAAGTGCATGGAAGAAGCAGCGGAGAACATGGACACCCCTTCTCCCTGGCTTGGTTGAGTTCTCGTCTTCCCTCTTTACATAATCTGCTTACAAGGAGGAAATCTCCCATTTGTTTATCTTCTTCTCCCTTCCCATTAGCATCCCTTGGGGGTCTTGTACTGGGTGCTGCTGATTCACCAAAAAGGAGAGCTCTTGCTCCAGCCCTGGTGGGGATGGAGAGGGCTGCAGTCGCAAAGCCCAGGCACCTTCGTGTATGGAGAGGAACCGAGCTGCCAGCCTGGAGAGGTGAGAACGATGAGAGAAGCAGGTAAGAGCGTGGTGTCTAGTGCACAATCCTGCCCGAATGACTGTCTTTCCTAGCAATTGGTCTGAGCTATAAGTGGATCTAGAAGTAATAAAAAGAGACAGCTGAAAATGCTGGCAGGTCCAGTCATCTGGGTGATTTCAGTAACAGGTCATGCAGTATTAAAATTTAAACACCTGAGGAAATCTTTATATTAAGAAAACCGTGGGACATCTTAATAATGGTACTAAGGCTGTCTGGGTGCCAGATAGCATTCTAAATGTTTTGCAGACGTTAATGCAATAATCTTTACAACTCTCTAATGAGGTAGATACTATTGTACTATTATTTATGCCCAAATATCGCAAAGGATGACTGGAGCAGCGGTTCTCAAAGCGTGGTCCCTGGATCAGCAGCATCGCCTGTACCTGGGAGCTGGTTAGAAATGTGAATTCTCTGGCAGCAAGCCAGATCTGCTGAATTAGAACTCAGGGGGTGAGGCCCAGATCCCTGCATTTTACCACCCTTCTGGGCGATTCTAATGCATGCTCAAGTTTGAGAACCGCTAAGCTAGATTTGCTGTGGTAACAAAAACTCCCTATTCTCAGGGGCTTAAAACATCAAAGGAATGTTTCCCCCTCACACTGCCTCTCCACAGGGGTGAGAGTGGGACTCTGCTCATCACAGCACTCAGGCACCCTTTAGAAATGGCCCTAAAGTCATGTAACAAACGAAGGCACATTTATTCCAAAAATTCTGCTAAAACGTGGTAAGAACAGAGACAGTCTGGTATTTGAACAAGACTCTCCCCCACCTCCACCCCCGGCTCACGAGATGGAAACTCCACTCCAGACGGGTGCAGCCCAGAACATAGAGGTCCCTTTCCCTCTAGCTCCCAGCCAGAGGGCCGTCTTCCCAGAAGGGGCAGGACATCAGCATTTCTCAGCCTGCCCCCAGCTAACTGTTGCTGAGGCATTTTTCTTGGCAAGTGTGGCTGAGAGGTGGGGCTCCCTTCTTCTGCCCAGTCCCCACTTTACTGTGGGCATGCTGCCACTGAGAATACAGGGCCCCAGTCTCCTTGCCCTAGCTTGCAACACAGAGGTTCCATCCTGGGAAACACGAGCTAAGAACTGAGGCTACTGCCTCCCCTCCACTGAGCACTGAGCTCCTGAAGCAGGTATTATTCAGAGAGAAGCACATCGTTGTCAGATCCCCAGCTCCAAAGTCATGGCACAGAGATTTTGCCCAGAGGAAGAGGCAGGCTGTAGAGCAGGGAAGTCCCAATCTCTTCCTAAAGGAACTGACATCATTTGGAACAGACTGTGGAGAAGTTCAAGCCTAGAGGTGCTCTCAAAAACAGTGTAGGTTGTAGGGAAAGGCAATTGGGAGGAGATTGGTACATTCACTGGAGATAGAGGTTAAACTGTAGGCTGCTAGTTTGTCAGAGAGAACCAGGGAAAGAGACTACTGGAAGGAGCCCTTGTGGGGTCAGAACAAATCTCAAACACTGACCCTGAGAACTATCCTTTCAAAGAGCCCAAATTTGATTGGATCAGTCTGGGAACAATTTATGTCAGAGGACATTGTTGAAAACAATAGAGTAATTAGCCAGCAATTAATGGAGCTTATCCAATGGATGTGGTCAGGGAAAGAGACAGTCAAAGAAAGTCCTGCCAGAGCCACTGTCACTCCAGGGTGACTGTGGGCACACCAAAGGCCACACGCCCTGAGGAGCAGCATCAGAGGCCATACACTGAGGAGGGGAGAAGGTGGAGTAGACTTCACTAAATAATCCATCCAATCAGTAACAAATAAATAAGTAAATAACAATAACAAGCCCCAGGGGAGGGGTATCATACCAAGTTGTTATAATGTATTATCTAAAATGTCCAGTTTCCAACAAAAAATATGAGACATGCAAAGAAACATGAAAGTATGACTCATACACCAGGAAAAATGCAGGTAACAGAAATTGCCTTTGAGGGTGACCAGATGTTGGATTTAACAGATGAAATCTTCAAGGTAGCCATTACAAAAATGATCAAAGAACCAAATAAAACCATGATAAAAGAAGTAAAGGGAGATATGATGACAAAGCTGTGCCAAATAGAGAATAACAATAAAGAGACATAACTTATAAAAAGAACCAAATGAAATTCTAGAGTTAAAAAGTACAATAACTAAAATGAAAAACTCACTAGAGAAACACCACAGTAGATTTGTGCTGGTAGAAGAAAGAATTAGTAAACTCGAAGAACGGTTGACAGAGATTACGCAGTCTGAAGAACAAAGACAAAAAATGAAAAAGGAATAGAGCCTCAGAGAAATATGAGATGTCATTAAACACACAACATACGTATAATGGGAGAACCGGAAGGTGAGGAGAGAGAAAGGAACGGAAAAAACATTTGAAGAAATAAGGGCTGAAAACTTCCCAAATGTCTTGAGAAACATTAATCTACACCTTCAGGAAGCTAAACACAAAGAAATCCACAAGCAGACACTCGAGGTATAAATAATGAAAGCCAAAGACAAGAGAAAATCTTGAAAACAGCAAGAGAAAAACAACTCCTCACTTACAAGTAAGATTAACAGCTGATTTCTCGTCAGAAACGTTGAAGGCCAGAAGGTGCTGGGATAGCATGTTCAATGTACTCAAAGAAAAAACTGTCAGCCAGGAAGCCCATATTCAGCAAAGCTATCTTTCAAAAATCAAGGCCAAAGAAAGACATTCCGCCAAACAAAAACTAAGATAATTTATTGCTAGCAGACATGTCTTATAAGAAGTACTAAAGGAAGTTCTTCAGGCTGAAAGCAAGTGACCTTGAAGCAAATGATGGTAATTCATGTGAAAAAAAACAAAGAAAACCCATAAAGGTAATTTTGTAATTATAAAAGACAGTATAAATGCATATTTTTTCTCTTAAACAATTTAAAAAGCAATAGTATAAAACAATATGTATATAATATATTGTTGGGCCCATAACATATAGAAATGCAATATTTTTGCCAATAACAGCACAAAAGAGATGGGTGGGAGCAAAGTGATATTGGCTAAGGAAATGACTCAAGATGTAACCCAAATCCACAGGAACAAATGAAGAGATCCAGAATAATAGTGCTAAGTCACAGATTGGAACACTCAATATTATTAAGTTGCTCTAAGGATTCAATGCAACCCCTATAAAAATTTCAACTGCCTTTTTTGTTCAGATATGAACAGACGGATCCTAAAATTATATGAAAATACAAGGGGCCCAGGATAGCCAAAACAATCTTCAAAAAGAAGAACAAAGTTGGAGAACTCATACTTCCTGATTACAAAACTTACTACAAAGCAATCAAGATAGTATGGTATTAGCATAAGAGTAGACATATAGTCATGCATCACTCAACAATGGGGTTATGTTTTGAGAAATGAGTTGTTAGGCAATTTCATTGTTGTGTGAACATTAAAGAGTATACCTACACAAACCTAGATGGTATAGCCTACTACATATCTAGGATATAGGGTACTAATCTTATGGGACCACTGTCGTAGATTTCGGTTGTTGACTGAAGGGTTGTGTGGGGCATGACTATATAGATCAGTAGAATAGAACTGAGAGGCCAGAAATAAACCCATGTGTCTATGGTCAACTGATTTTGTCAAGGGTACCAAGACTATCCAATAGGGAAAGAATAGTCTTTTCAACAAATGGTACAGGAACAACTGGAGAGCCACATGCAAAAGGTCGAATTTGGATCCTTACATCACACCATATACAAAAATTAACTCAAAAGGGACCAAAGACATGAGAGCTAAATATGAGAGCTAAAACTATAAACTCCTTAAAAGAAAATATAGGGATCCATCTTCATGATCTTGATTAGGCAATAGTTTCTTAGATATGACACCAAACGCATTAGCAACAAAAGAAAAAATAGATAAATTGGACTTCATCAAAATTAAAAGTTTTGTGCTTCAAAGGTCACTATCAAGAAAGTGAACAGACAACCCACAGAATGGGAGAAGAGTTTTGCAAATCATATATCTGAAAAGGGAGTTGTATCTAGAATATATAAAGAACTCTTACAACTCGAAAAGACAACCCCATTTAAAAATGGGCAAAGGATCTGAATAGACGTTTTTCCGAAGAAGGTATACAAATGGCCAATAAACACTTGAAAAGATGCTCAGCATCATTAGTCATGAGGGGAGTGCAAATCAAAACCACGATTAGATACCACTTCACACCACTAGGATGGCTATAATAAAAAAGTCAGATAATAACAAATGTTAGTGAGGATGGAAATAAATCAGAATCCTCATGCACTGTTGGTGGGAATATAAAATGGTACAGTCGCTTTGGAAAACAAACGGGCAGTTTTTAAAATAGTTAACCATTCAGCTACCCTATGATCCAACAATTCTACTCTTGGGTATGTACCCAAAACAAACGAAAATATACGTCCACAGGAATACTTGTATACAAATGTTTATAGCAGCGTTATTCATAATAGCCAAAAGAAGGAAACAAACCGTCAACTGATGAAACATCCATTGACTGCTGAATGGATAAACAAAAGAGGTTATACAAATGGAATACAGTGGACTATTATTCAGCCGTAAGAAGGAAAGAAGTGCTGAAACATGCAACAACGTGGATGAAGCTTGAAAACATCATGCTAAGTGAAAGAAACTAGTCACCAAAGGCCACATATTGTATGATACCATTTCTATGAATGTCCAATACAGACACATCTACAGATAACATAATTAGATTAGTTTTTGCTTAAATCTGGAAAAGATGGGGGATGGGGGAACAATAGCTAAAGGTTATAGGTTGTTGTGATTTTTTTTGAGGTGTTGAAAATGTTCTATAGTTGACCGTGGTCATGACTGTACGTATCTGTGAACATACTAAAAACTATCGAATTGTACACTAAATTGTATATTTTGTGAATTAGATCTCAATAGAGATGTTTTATGATGCAATTCCTAGTAATATTTTATAAAAGTTTTTTTTGTATAAAATTCTCAATACACAGAACAGATGGAAGTGGTATTTTATTAGTATATTTTTATAGTGTCAAATTTATTTACTTATAATAACAGCAGTCACTTATTGAATTAACCTTAGTCATAAGTTTTGCTTTGGTGATTGCAAATGTGTAAACATTTGGCATAAAATACATCTGAATACGCATGTTGCTTTTTTGTAAATGGCTAAAAATTTTTTTTTTTAAAATAAATGTGTCAAGCATTCAGAAAGGGATTCAGAAAACAAATTATATAACCAACAGCTAATACAATCCAGCTTTGTCAAATTTTGCATTATTTGCTTCAGATTTTTCCTTTAAGAAACGAAATATAACAAAACCAGTTGAAGTTTCCTGCTTACCTCTCCCTATCCCATTTCTCTCTCTCTCCCTCCCTGAATTTAGTGTTTATTACCCCCGTGAATGTTTTTATTTTTTCCACCTGTATATATATATATATCACTATACAACATACAGTACTGTTTTGCATGCTTATAAACTATGTAAATGCTACCATTTTGAATATATTGTTCTTCAACTTGATTTCTTTTCACACTGTGTTTTTTCCCCAAATGTATATAAAAGAAGAGATATAATGAGCCCCCATGTATCCACATCCCAGCTTCAACAGTGATTGGTTACGGCTATGCGTGCTTCATTAAAACTCCTACCCACTTCCTCTCACTCCTCTGAATTATTTTAAAGCAAAACAGACATCATGTAATTTCCTCTGTAAACATTGCAGTATGTGTGTCTAAAGGGCAAAGACACAAAACACCAACACTGTATTGTAGATCTGTCCATGTGGTGTGTGTAGCTCCAGTTCTGTCATTTTAACGGTTATGTAAAACTTGATCCTGTGGGGAAAATACTTTGATTCATTTAACCATTGGCTTATTGGTAAATGCTTAGCTTGATTCCACATTCTCACCAAAAACAGTCATGTAATGATGTAATGAACATTCTTGTACATGTCTCCTTATGCATGCGTGCAAGAGTTTGGGTATTTAACCAGGACCAGAATGGTTGGGTCATAGGTAGGAAAATCAGATGATTCCCCTTCATCCTGGAACAGTATCACATTTATTTTTCTTGTCTTACTGCACTGGTCAAGAATTTCAGTATAATCCCAAACAGAGGCTGTGGCAGTGGACGTCTTTGTATCGTTCTTGATTGGAAAGGAATTCCTGATTTTAAGGTAATGTTTCTAATTTTCCACTATCAAGTGTAACAGTTGCTTTAGGCTTTTGGTAGACATACTTTATCAGGTTTGTCCATTTGGGATCAATGTCTTTATGGTGTGGCCCTGGTCCTCATGGTCCAAGGCAGCCTCTGAGTTCTACACAGGATAAGAAGGGATGAGGAAGAGGCAAAGGAGGCACGTTGGCTCTCTGTTAAGGAAGGCTCCCCGGAATTTGCCCTTATGATCCATTGTGACAGAGGCCACACCTGCAAGGGCAGCCTTACACTGTCTTAGCCCTTACCTGGTAATGCAGGTGTCCAGTCAAAAATTCTACCACCAAGGAAGGCATGAACGGATTTAGGGGGATGGAGATCAGTCTCAGATTAAAGAAATACCCTTGTGTTTGTAGTTTATTGAGAGTTTTTTTTTAAAAAAACACAAATGGATTTTATTTTATCAACTGCTTTTTCTGCATTTATTGAGAAATCGTATGAGAAGATCATATGGTTTTTCTCCTTTAATCTGGCAATATGGTGAATTACAATAATAGATTTTTTTCTAATATTGAACAATCTTTGTATACCTGGCACAATTTGCAACTTAGTCATAATGTCCTGGTTTTTTAATTGCTAAGTTTACCTAGCATTTTTGCATTTGTGACATATTCCGTGCTATTAAGAGAGACTGATTTATGATTTCTTTTTTTCCTATTGTGCTTGTCTGGTGTTGAGTTTAATACTATCTCAGCCTTATAAAATGAGTTGCTAAACATTCCCTCATTTTTTCTTCTCCAGAATATCTTTTTCAAGATTAGTATTTTATGTTCCTTGAACATCTGGAAGAACTCACCTAAAAAGTCACCTAAACCTGGTGTTTTATTTTGAAGATGTGAAACTACCAATTATTTAATGATTATAGGTCTATTGAGCTTTTCTATTTTTTCAGGCATCAATTTTGCTTCCAATTTTTAGTTATTATGAGTAATGTTGCTATGAATATTCATGTACAAGTTTTGTGTGAACACATGTCTTCACTTCTCTTAGTGATATACCTAGAGGTGCTGGGTCACGTGGTCTATGTTTAACTCTTGAGGGACCATCACGCTGTTACCACAGAGGCTGCATGGTTTTACATTCCCAGCAGCCAAGTACGAGGGGTCCAGTTTCTCCACATCCTTGCAACCTTGCAAGCGCTTGTTATTTTCTTTCTTCTTCTTTTTTTATTATAGCCACCCTAGTGGGTGTGAAATGGTATCTCATTGTGGTTTTAATTTGCATTTCCCTAAAGACTAATGATGTTGATCATCTTTTCATGTGCTTATTGGCCATTTGTATATCTTCTTTGGAGAAATGTCTATTCAGATCTTTTGCCCATTTTCTAACTGGGGTGTTGGTCTTTTTTTGTTGTTGAGTTTTTAGAGTTCTTTATGTATTCTAGATACAATTCCCTTTTCAGAGATATCATTTGCAAATCTTTTCTCCCATTCTGGGGTTGTCTTTGCACTTTCTTGACAGTGTCCTTTGAAGCACAAAAGTTTTTAATTTTGATGAAGTCAAGTTTATCTATTTTTGTTGTTATTGTTCAAGCTTTTTGTGTAATTTCTAAGAAACCATTGCCAAATCCAAGGTCATGAAGATTTATGCTTATGTTTTCTGATGAGAGTTCTATCATTTTAGCTCTTTCATTTGGTTCTTTGATACATCTTGAATTAATTTTGACTGTTTTTTGTTTGTTCACCCACTCATATTTTTGAGATAAATCCAAGTTGGTCATGCTGTATAATCCTTTATAAATGCTATAAATCCTATAAATCAATGCTGTGAGATTCAGTTTCCCAGTATTTTGTTGAGATTTTTGCATATCAGGATATTAGTCTGTAGTTTCCTTGTATGTCTTTGTCTGGCTCTGGTATCAGGGTAACACTGGCCTCATAGAATGAGTTAGGGACATTCAGATCTATGGATTATTTAGAAGTATGCTCCTTCATTTCCAAGCGTTCAAATATTTTCCTATCATTTTATTATTGACATCTAGTTTAAGTCCACTATGGTCATACTTTGTATGGTTTTCCTTCTTTATGTTTGTAAAGGTTAGTTTTATGACCCTGGGTATAGTCCATCCTGGTGAATGTTCCATGGGCGCTTGAAAAGCATGTGCATTCTGTGGTTGTTGGGCACGGTGTTTTCTAAATGTCAGTGAGATCCAGTTGGCTGATGGTATTGTTCAGTTATTCACTGGCCTTTCTGATTGTCTGTCTACTGGTACTATTACTTACTGAAAGAAAGGTGCTATAGTGTCTATGATTCTCGATTTGTCTATTTCTCTTTTCATTTTCGACAGCTTTTGCTCTATGTATTTTGAAGCTCTGTTTTTAGGTGCATACATATTTAGGATTCCTTTGTCTTCATGGTAAATTGACTTTGTCCTTTGTAATTTTCTTTGCTTTGAAGTCTACTTTTCTGATATTAATAGAGCTACTCTAGCTTTCTTCTGAATGTCTTCTGCATGGTATATCTTTTTCTATTCTTCTACTTTTAACCTATTTATATCATTTTGTGTATATATATATATATAAAATATATATACTTTTTTGATATATATACTTTGATATACATATATACTATTTTTTCCCCCTGAGGAAGATTCGCCTTAAGCTAACATCTGTTGCCAATCTTCCTCTTTTTGCTTGAGGAAGATTTGCCCTGAGATAACATCTGTGCCAGTCTCCCTCTATTTTGTTTGTGGGTCGCTGCCCCAGCATGGCGGCCAAGGAGTGGTGTAAGTCCATGCCCAGGAACTGAACCCTGGCTGCTGAAACGGAGTGCGCCAAACTTAACCACTGGGCCACAGGGCTGGCCCCAATATATCATTATGTCTGAAGTAAGTTTCTTGTAGACAGCATATAGTTAGGTCTTGTTTTGTTTTTATTCACTCTGACCATCTTTTTCAATTGATGTGTTTAGAGCATCTCCATTTAGTGTCATTATCGATCTGTTTGGATTTAGGTCTACCATTTTATTAATTTTCTGTTTTTTTCTTATTGTTTCTCTATTTCCCCTTTTCCATCTTCTTTTGGGTTATTTGAATGTCTTTTAGTAGTTTGTTTTAATTCATCTATTTTTTTTTTTTTTTTACAATATCTCTTTGCATGTTTTTTTTAGTGGTTGCTCTAGGGAGCATAGTATACATACTTTTTAAGTCTACTTACAATCAGTATTTTACCACTTCAAATGGAATGTAGAAACCTTACCACCGTATAGGTTTCTTTACTCTCCCCACTTTATGTTCTGGTTATTATATATTACATCAACGTACATTGAAAATCCCACCAAATAATGTTAGAATTTTTTTCCTTTCAATCATCAAATATAGTTTTAAAATTTAAGAGAATAATAGCCTATTGTGTTTTCTCAGATGTTACCATTTCTGTTGCTTTCCCATCGATCCTAATATTCTTTTTCCTTCTGGTATTATTTCCCTTCTGTTTGTCTTTAGTAATTTTTTTTGAGCAGGTATGCTGGGAATGAATTCTTTTAGTTTTCCTTCATCTGAGAATGTCTTCATTTCACCTTAATTCCTGAAGGATATTCTCATTGGAAATAGGATTATGGGTTGACATCTTTTCTTTCCATCCTTTAAAAATGTTCCACTTCCTTCTGGCCCCTATGGTTTACAATGAGAAATTTATAGCCATTTGAATTTTGTTCTCCTCTAATAATGTATACTTTTTCTCCAGCAGCTTTCATAATTTTCTTCTTTGTCTTTTGTTTTCAACAGTTTAATTAGAATGTGTCTGGGTGTGGATTCCTTTGGGTTCATCTTGTTTGTTTGTTCACTGAGCTTTTTGAATTTGTAGGTTTATAGCTTTTGCCAAATTTGGGAAGTTGCCAGCCATTATTTCTTCAAATATGATCTGTCCACATTTTATAGCTTTATTTTGTGGGAGATAATCGGCAGAGTATGTTGCTCCATCTTATCTGCCACCTTATCTGGAAACAGAAGCTTAAAGTCCATTTTGATTAATGTTAATATGGCTACACTATCTTTTTTTTTATTGGTTAGAATTTGACTAGTATAGATTTTCCCATTCCATTACTGTCAATATTTCTGTATCCTAATATTTATGTGTCTTTGGCTTTTAATTATTTGACACTCTCCTTTAATCAACGAATTTTGTCCATTTACATTTATTGTGATTAATTATATGTTTTGGATTGTACTATTTATTTATATTCATTTTCTCCTTTATTGTTTTCCGTTAGATTGGTTAAGTTTTTTGTTTTCTCTTCTCTCCGGTCCCCACTCCATATATTGCTTTGGAAGTTATACATTCTATTTCATTCCCTTTGTAGTTTACTCTTAAAATTTTAACTTGTATTCTTGAACTAACAATGTCTACAGTGTATGACTGCTCTCTTGACTAATACAAGGAACTTAGTCACCTGTTGGTGTCCAATACTTTTATTGCATCTTTATATATTCTAAAATTGGTTATTGTTGTTATCAGTAGATTTACTTACATTTACTCATTTTTGTTTGAATTTTTTCATTTATTATTGCTTCTTTCTTCTCCACATCCTCTTGGATTATAATATACATCATATGATATACAGGATAAATATATATTGGCTATATATCTATGCACAGATATATACATTGATATGTATTCAGTCTATAGCTATCTGTTAGCAATAAACTCTCTGTCTTTGTCAAAAATGACCTTCTTTTTAGTCTTGCTCTTCAATATTAATTTAGCAAAATAAAGAATTCTAGGTTCACTCTTATTTTCTCTTAGAACTTTGAAGATACTCTTCAAGATAATCTTCTGACTTCTTTTTTTTTAAAGATTGGCACCTGAGCTAACATCTGTTGCCAATCTTTTTTTTTTTTCCCTTCTTCTTCTTTTTCTCCCCAAGTGCCCCAAGTACATAGTTGTATATTGTAGTTGTGGGTCCTTCTAGTTGTGGTTATAATCTTCTGACTTCTAATGTTGCCTTTGACAAATCTCTTGGCAGTGTAATTGTCATTCCTTTGAAGGCAAACTGTCTTTTCTCTCTGATTGCCTTCAAGATCTTCTTTATGGTGTTTGGCAGTTTTTCAGTGATGTATATGGACGTGTATTTACTTATCTTGTCTGGAATCAATGCTTTTTGAAACTGAGGATTTATATTTTTCACAAAAGCTGGAGTTTTGTAGACATTATGTCGTCTCATCATCTACCTATTCTCTTCCCCATGGAGCTCCCTTTAGATATATGTTGCATCTTCTCATTCTATTCATGTCTCTCTCTCTGTATCAGTAAGCTTTTGCTACATGACAAATCAGCCCAAAATGTAGTAGCTTAAAATAACAACTGTTTGTTAGCTCATGATTCTGTGCATCACCCATTTGGGCTCGGCCCAGTTGGGTGGTTCTTCTGGCCTTGGCTGAGCTCACTCATGCCTGTGTGGTCGCCAGCGCCTGGCTGGCTCGGATGGCCTCAATTGGGTTGGCCATTTTGTGCTTCACATAGTGCCTCATCCTTCGGCAGACTAGTCTGGGCTTATTCACTAAGGGTTTCAAGAGAGTGAATGGAAGCACAAAAGACCTCTTGAGGCCAAAACTCAGAACCAACATCACTTCTGCCACGTTTTGTTGCTCAAAGGAAGTTGCAAAGGCAGCTTAGATTCAAGAGGTGGGGGGCAGACTCTGCTTCTTGATGGCAGGAGCTGCAGCTGCACAACCACACGGAGGAAAACCGAATTTCATAAAATTAAGAGAGTGATAGTTATTATATCCCTGTATTTGTAGCTTGTAGATGATAGTGGTTTAGAGAATAAACCACTGTTTCAAGGAATAGGCTGGGATCAGAGTGGAGTAATTTTGACTATTTTTTCAAGCAATCTACAATATTCCCTGTCATGGTCACTGTTTGTTTGTTTGTTTTTTAAACTCTGTACTTCTCTCTGGAGAAATGATCTAGTTCACTAAATCTCTCTTCAGCTATGGCTAATTTGCTGTTTAACCACTCACCAAACTTTTGATTTAAATGACCGTATTATTCATTTCTAGAAGTTCTATTTAATTTTTCTCACATCTGCCTGTTTTTTTCCTAGGAGCATTTTTCTCTTATGTTTTTTACTCCTTCCTTTATCATTTTAAACATACTTATTTTATAGTCTCTATCAGATTATTCTCAAGTGTTTAATCTTGCAGTTTGTGTACCTCCTGACTTCTGATCATGGTTGATAGCTTTCTTCTGTGCACAATGAACTTATCTTCAGCAAGGCTATATCTGTGGGAGTCCTGCATGGCCTCAGTTGAAGATCTGTTCCCTTAGAGCAAGTTTTGAGTTTGTTTCTGTTAAGTATCTCAAAGATATTGCTAAGCCTGGCACCAATCTCCAAGTTTTAGGGTTACAGGATAGAGTCAATTTGAATCTAAAACTTGTGTGAGCACTGGCCCATGGTAACAAACTCTCAGGAGAGGTTTAAAAAAAAATTCTACCAGCCAAGGTTGAGACAGACAAATTTCCTTTTTGTCTTTCTGTGCCTAAATGTTTTTTCTTTTTTTCCTAGCACATTATTTCACTGAGGGTATAGCCCTAGACAGCCCCAGCTTTAGTGGGGGTCTCTGTTTCAATCCCCACTTTGGGTAGGTCCAAGGCCTCACCCTCTCTGGGTGACAACCTGCCCCCATTTTCTGCCTGTGCCCTCCTCACCCTCTTCATTTCTGGCTCTAGGGGATTTCCTTTTGTTTGTTGGTGCGTTTTTATTTGGATGTTTTCTGTTGTTGTTGTTTTAACTTAGCTTTCCCAGGTGACGGTTTTTAGGTTATCCAATCTATTATATCGCACAAAAAAGAAGTCCAAATATAAACAAATACTAAATTGTTTTTTTTTTTTTTTTTTTAAGAATCAGAATCATCAATTTTCAGGGCCCTCAAAGCAGGTAGAAGCTCTGCAGGGCACAGTTTGAAAACCACTGATGCAGAAGGGAGAGCCCAGGCTTCCGGCCGCCTGCTTCCACAATGCCAGCCCTAGCACCCTCAGGCTCTGTGACTTGGGATAAGTTACTTTGCTTCTCTGAGTCTTCTTTTTCCCTTCTGTATGATAATCATACCTAACTCCCAGGGCCACAGAGGGCCTTGCCTGGGAACGTGTATGGAAAGCCCTGGCCCTGTGATGCTTGAGGTGGGGGGGGGGGGGGGGGGGGGTCTCTCCAAATGGCAGTCTCCAGTATAATCTGGAACATTCCCCTAGACGTAACCGTCTGCCCAGCCATTTGGTTGGAGGACTGGATGTGACAGTGTTCCAGGCATTGTTGCAGGCTGTTTTAAGCCACACGCAGGGATCAGTACAGAGTATGGTCTCCACAAGCGGAAGTGGGACCCAGAGGTCCTTTCCTATGCATTTCTGGGAGGACAGGCCGGGTTGGCCACATCTGATGACAGTGCTCTGTGACCAGCTCTGGGCAGGGACCCCTTGAGAGGGCATCCCACCCCCTCCCCACTGACCTCCGTTTCCAAACATCTCGTTCATCCAGGGGTTGGGGTGTGGCAGTGGTTGGCGAAGGACCCCCACCCTCTTCCCCTAGACCCCGGGGCAGGGACGGGGACATCCCAGAAGAGGCGGCACTTCCCCCCCCCCCCCAACCGCCCCCCGGAGGCCCCTGCACGGGAAGAAAGGCATTTCTGTCTCGTTCTGAGTCCGCCTCGGGTTTCGCACTTCCCTTCTCCAGGACAATCCCGACCTTCACCGTGGAGGAACTTTTGCAAACACACACACACGCATATGTATTTTTGGAAGAAGGGGAAAAATTCCAAGAGAACCTCTGCTCGGTTAAAAATGAAGTGAAGATTATATGCAGAATGAAAGCCGAGCGGGGCCGCTGGGGCGCAGACAGAAGGCCCTTTCATCGCGCCGGGCCGCGCGCCGCCGGCAGCTGCCAACACAAACGCGGGCGGAACAGAACCTGCGGAGCCGCCCGCTGCCAGGCCGCGTCCCCGCCGCGCCGGCTGGCGCCGCGCCCGTTTCCGCTCTGCTGACGCGCCCCGATCGCCGGGGGCGGGGACCCCGGGGCCGCACCGGGAGCGCCCGCCTCAGGGCCGGGCTGGGTTCATCTGCGCGCCGGGAGCCCCCGGGCGGGGCCCAGAGTCTCCCATTGGGTTCACGCCACTGCCTGCCTCCCCTCGCTGGGACAGGCTCCTGGGCTGCTCGCGCCTCGTGGGTGCGCAGAGGGCTCAAGACAGCCTCCTCCGGGAAGCCTGCCTGGGTTATCCCTGCGCTGGACTCCCACAGGCCATTCCTGGGCCTTCGTCGCGGCCCTTGTTGGGCCCGAGCCCCCAGCAGGGTCTGTGTCTCTCCTGCAGTCCCTCACCCAGTGTGAACCTCTTCTACCGCCCAGACATATTGGTGGGGCAAAGACATGGTCCATGCCTGCCGCCGCCCTGGACGCGGCGTTCTCTCGCTGGAAACCCCCTTGGAGGATGGGTGGCCTTATGGTTTGCTAACCTGGGACTCTAACTCCCATTAATGTTGGGAGAGCCATTCAATCCCACCTGTTAAGTGGGCGCAGTCAAGTCCCCTTTCCCCGTTTCTCAGGACTCATGCGAGGCTGAGGAAAGAGGCTGTGGAGGGCTAAGGCAGCTCGGGAACTGCAGGGGGCCGGGCCCTTCCCCATGAGACACGCGCTCCTGACCACCGCTCAGATCGGCCCTCCCCTCCTTCCCCCGAGTTGCCTCCCCCCAGCCTCACAGGAGGATTAATCACTCTGTTCAGAAGCCCCAAGACTCCCTGTAGTGGGAGAGGCTGTGTCAGCCCACAACCTGGCCCCTGAGGACCAGTTCTTCCCAATTCCGCCACATCACTTGGCTGCGCCCCAATGGAGGAGGGCGCTAGTCCTGTTGGCCAATCAAAGAACACCACCCACTTTCCTGATTGGTTCAGAGATGGGCAGTTACCCACCCTGAGCCAATCAAAGTTTTCCCTGTGAAAGCCAACGGCGAGGCCCTGCGTCTTGGTACCTGGAGGGAGTGAGGTTGAGGCTGCCAGGTGTCCCTGGTCCCCAAGAGGGAAGGTGAGAGATGCAGCGGGTGAGGGGGCAAGCGAGAAAGAGGAAAACCCACAGAGACAGAGACACCATCCTGGGTCCCCAGGATCCAGCTGTGCTGCAGACGGAGCCTCCCTGGACCACCCAAGACAACGGCCAATCCGTTCTCTTTGGGTTCGGGCCAGTTTAAGTTGGTCTCTGTCCGCTGGAACTGAAGGAGTCCCACCTAATATCCTCACCCTACCTGAAAGGAGAGGCCGAGTGCCTGCGCTTGCTCTCTGTGGCCTTCACAATGTGTCCCCTGCTTCCTTTGCTGGCCTCGGGCCGCCTTATGCATGTCCAGCCCTTCAGCACGTGCAGAGGACTTCCACGAGCGTGATCGGAGGAGATCCCCACCACAACCCGGGAGTCAGATAAATAACCTGAGCTTCAGAATTAGTGCCCTACCCAAGGTCACATAGGCATAAGGGATGTGGATGAATTGCAGCCAAATCCTCTCACACCGCAGCCAGTCTCCCAACAGCACCCATCTGCCCTCCTGTGCCCTCCCCTAGGACTGACTGCTCTTGAACTACATTTGGACGTCCCCACAGCACGCTGTGGCTCTGGTCCTGCCTCACCCTCTCTGCTGACCTCAGCCCTTCACAGCTCAGTGTGTGCCCGCCTCCCCGTCCTCTGAGCCTGCAGTGGTCATTGGGCATTTGGCACTTGTGCCTCAGATGCTGTGGGCTGGGTGGCTGCATTCCCACTTTGCTCCCCCTCGTGCAGTCAGGGGCTGAGGCAGGAACCTGTCCTATGCCACTGTAGATCTGCCTTTTGAATATTTTCAGGGTAGAAACCACAGGATGTGATAATGGATGAGATTTGGGAAGTGAAAGCAGGAGAGGAGAGAGTCAAGCATGGTGACCCCTAGGTTTGTTTCTGGCTGGGGTATTATCACTAACCAACCTCAGGAACGTGAAAGGAGGCCCAGGTTACCCAGGGGAAACCAGGGAGGGGTGGTTCTAAGGCTCCTGGGGGTCCAGTGCTGCAGGTCCAGAGAGGGCAGGGCTGGAGGTGGAGGGTGGGGAGGCTCTGAGGTCAAGATGGAGGCTGGGGCCTTGGGAGCCGATGAGTTTACCCAGGATGAACTTATTCCTGTGGAAGAGAAGATGATCAAGGACGACCCCAACATTTAAGGGACTGGCAGAGGACGAGGGAGCGGAGGAAGGGAGGAGAAGAGGAGGAGGAGGAGAGTCAGTGAAGGAGACTGAGAGAGCAAGGAGAGTGGTTTGTGAGAGCCACATGAGAAGGAATTTTAAGAAAGGACTATTCCAGAGCAGAATGATCTCAGAGGTCCTGCAGAGAAGACTTCTTTCCAGAAGGAAGGTGCCCACTGGACAGTCAACTCAGGGGCCACTGAGGACCCAGGTCAGAGTCGTGTCCATGGAGTGGTGGCCCTGAGGTCTGACAGGAGTGGGCTAAGGAGCAACCGATGGAGGAGATGCTGAGAAGCAAGCACAGACAACTTAGCCAAGACTGGCAAATGGGGGCTTCCCAAAGAGGAGGAAGACACACTGACAACTACGGAACAGCACTGAGAGAAATTAAAGAAGACCTAAATAAATGGAAGGGTGTCCATGTTCATGGGAGAGAAGACGTAATGTTGTTAAAATGGCAAGAGTCCCTAAATTGATCTACAGACCCAATGCAATCCCCATCAAAATCCCCCCAAAGCTGCCCTTTTTGCGAAATTGACAAGCTGATCTGAAAACTCGCGGAAAAATGCAAGGAACCCAGAATAGCTGAAACAAAATCGAAAAAGAAGAACAAAGTTGGAGGACTCACAATTCCTTATTACAAAACTTACTACAAGGCTACAGGAATCAAGGCTGTGTGGTAGCAGCATAAGGATAGTTGTATAGATCAGTGAAATGGAATTGAGAGTCCAGAAAGAAACCTGTACGTCTATGGGCAACTGACTTTCGACAACGGTGCCAAGACCATTCAATGGGTCTTAAATAGTCTATTCTACGAATGGTACTGGGAAACTGCATGTCCACAAGCAAGAGAATGAAGTTGGACCGTTAGTTCATACCATATACAAAAATTAACTCAAATTGGATCAACAACCTAAATATAAGAGCTAAAACTCTAAAATTCATACAAGAAAACATAGGGATAAATCTTCACGACCTTGGATTTGGCAATGGTTTCTTTTATATGACACCAATAGCATAAGCAACAAAAGACAGGTAAATCTGGACTTCATCAAAACTTTTGTCCTTCAAAGGACATCAACAAGAAAGTGAAAAGACAACCTACAGAATGGGAGAACATTTTTATAAACCATAAATCCGATATGAGACTAGTTCTAAAATATATAAAGAACTCTTACAACTCAATAATAAAAAGACAAATGACCCAATTAAAAAATGGTCAAAGTCTCTAAATGAACATTTCTCCAAAAAAGATATACAAATGGCCAATAAGCACATGAAAAAATGCTTGACTTCAGTTGTCATTAGGGAAATGCAAACCAAAACAACAGTGAGATACCATTTCACACCCACTAGGATGGCCATAATAATAATCACAATAAACAGAAAATCGTAAGTGTTGGCGAGGATGTGGAGAAATCAGAACCCCCATATGCGGCTGGTGGGAATGTAAAATGGTACAGTTGCTGTGGAAAACAGTATGGCTGTCCCTCAAAAAATGACATGTGGATTTACCATATGACCCAGCAAGTCCATTCCTAGGAATATAGCCTAAAGAGTTGAAAATAGATGTTCAAACAAAAATATATACAAATGTTCAGAGTAGCATTATCCATAATGGCCAAAAAGTGAAAATAAACCAAATGTCTGTCCACTGATGAATGGATAAACAAAATGTGGTCTCTCCACACAAAGAATATTATTTGGCCATAAAAAGGAATGAAGTTCTGATGCACGCAACAACATGGGTGAAACGTGAAAACATTGTGCTAAAGTGAAAAAAGCCAGACACAAAAGGTCACATATTGTATGATTCCATTTATAGGAAATGTCCAGAATAGGTAAATCCTTAGAGGTAGAAAGGAGACTGACGGTTGCCAGGGCCTGAGAGGAGAGGGGGATGGGGAGTGGCTGCTAATGGGTGTGGCATTTCTTTTTGGGGTGATCAAAATATTCTTGAATTAGAGTGATGGCTGCACAACTTTGTGAACAAGCTGAAAGGAAACCCCACAGAAGTGTGTACCTTGAAAGAGTGAAATTCATGGTATGTGAATTATGCTTCAACTTTTTTGAAAAGGAGGAAGAATACATGAAGACATCCTCTTCTAAAAATTGTTAACTCTTCTGGAAGGATAAACAGGAAACCACCAAGAGTGCGAGGGCCTGGGGGGGGGGGGGAAGGGCGGGAGGGAAGTCCTTGTACATCAATTTCCAACCATGCGAATGGAATACATTTTCAAAAAGTAAGTGAAGAGAACAAAACAGAGGGGCCTGGCTGGGGGGAAAGGAGGAGACAGGATTGGAGAAGGTGGGGCCCTGTTTGGAGGTGGAAGGGAAGAAACCCATGTCAGCAATAGAGGATGGCTGATGAACCAACCGGATGGGGCCACAATCGATGGCACAGAAAGGGACACTGCTACCCTAAGGACCCAGGGAGGAGGTGAGGTGGGCAAGGACACGGAAGAGGTGGGGTGAGGGGATGGGGGCCTTATTTCACGCCAATGGCCTTTATTTTCTCCATGGAGGAGGCGGCCGGGTCACCGGGTCTGGGGAGAGGAGTGGGGGCGCTTGGAAGGGAAGGGGGCCTGAGATCCCAGGGCGAGGTTGGCAAGGGCCTCTTCATGGACTCAAAAAAGGAGCCGGTGACTCAGGAGAGGGCTGCTGAGTAATTCTGAGGTTGGAATCGCACCGTGGTGATTTTCACATCCATTCCACGGAGCCTGAGTAAGGCTCTTTGTGCACTGAGGGACACTGTGCTATTGATGGCTGGTAGCTATCGGCTGTGGTCATACGGGGGTCGGCCCACCTAGGCGTCTGCTTTACACTCCAAACACCGAGTGGGGTGGGGGATGTGGGCCTTCCAGTGCCCGTGGGAGGGAGGCCCATGTGGGGCCAGGCCCCTTGCAGGGATGCGTGAGAAGTAGGGGCGGAGGCGCACTGCCCCAGCAGGGGAGCACAGTGTCGCTGGTGCCCTGGGGAGTGACCCCTGGCCTGGGCAGTCATGCTGTCTCTGTGGTGGGACTGAATCGGTTGGGGCCACGAGAAGAGGTGGCTGACATTGCTGTGGCCTTCAGTCCTCCCAGTCAACTCTGAGTTTTCTGACAACCATTCACAACTAAGTTGGAAACCCTCCCTGCATTGCCAGCCAACTAGTTGCTGTCTGCTGGGCTCTTCTGACACCTGAGGACGCCATTGGATTTTCTCAACCAGCATGGAGTGAGCTAGCCCCATTGTGAAGGTGGAGAAGCAAGGCACGGAGCTTGACTTTGTCCACGAGCCCGGGTCCTTCTCTGGGTTGGTGACCATCCTCAGATCCGCAGCCTGCAGACGTGCCTGGGGTCCTGTGGCTGGTGTGTGAGCCAGCACAGACCAGGGCCCCCACCTTCCCTGATGGATGCTGCCCCCCAGCCTGCCCCCCAGCACTCGCTCTGCCCTTTTCAGCACTCACTGTACCCCATGGCTCCTACTGAGCTCAGTCAGTCACCTGGGTTTGTCCTTTTTCTTCTTCATCAAGGGCCCTTGACCCAGATTTCCTTGACACAGCAGACCAATGCAGACCTCATACCCAGCCACCTAGTCTGCATTATCTTTCTGATTTGTCCATAAGGATTTCATGAGGTTTGTGGACATCTCTTATAAATGAGATCCATGTATTCCTTCAACAAACTAGGGCTACTGTCTATCAGGGGAAGGGAGGACCAAAGTCAGGTGAAATATTGTCCCTGCCCTCGAGGAGCTCATAGCCTTGGGGAAGTGGGGCAGACCATCTAATTGCTATGGTGTGATGGAACCAGAGGCACGGGCATCTTAGAGGCAGCTAAGCCAGGGTGCTCAGGGAAGGCTGCCTGGAGAAGGTGGAACTTAAGCTAAATTTTTTTTCCACTCCAGGTTTATGCATGTATTTTCAACTATCTTATATGTGTGGGTTTTGTAGAAAGAAATTAAAATGGTTTTTAAAACACGAGAAAGAAATATTTTATACTAAGTAAAGAGGAAAGTTTCTGTGATTTGTATTTGCTGGATTGGGGACAGAGAAATTCACTCTTGTGCTGAGTGGCCCCTTCTCCATGATTGTTGGGACAAGCGATGGTTAGCTGGGGACACATGTGTCTCGACTCCCAGTCCTGCCACTGTAGCCTGTGAGCCTTGGGGTCTTCGGCTCAGCATCCCGTCTTAAGCTAAGCTTTGGGAGAGGAGTGGAGAGGCAGTCTGAGAGAAGCGCTCGAGGAGGCACGGAGGTATGGAATGGTGTGAACATTTAGGAAACGCAAGCAGCTCAGTGTGGCTGGAAGGCAAGGAGCCTGGCAGAGAGCGGCTGGAGAGGGGCCAGGCCTTCTGTGCTAAATCAGGGAGTTTGAACTTTATCTCAAAGGCTGCTGGGAGCTACTGAAGCATTTAAGCCAGGGCAGGACAGGACGAGCAGGCAAGGAGGGATGGTGGAGCCCAGGAGGGGGTGGGGAGCCGGTTGGAGGGCGTTGCAGTGATCAAGGGGGACGTCATGGGCGTCTGGTCCAGGCAGGGCACAGAGATGAAGAGTTAGGGGTGATACCAGGGACAGTAGGGAGGCAAACCCTCCTCCTCAGTGACATAGGATGAGGCTGAGCTGGGGGAGGGACGGCAGATCCCCGAGAGCCCGGCTCTAGGGCCTGGGCAGGGGGATGGGAGCAGCAGCAGCTTGAGGGAATGACTGTCACTTTCCTCATGTGCAGGGTGTTGGGGTTCACTCTGTGCACGTGGGGTCTCGTGAGCCACACTGGAGCTTCCAACCCAAACCAAACAAACAAGAAGAGCGTGGCAAGGCTGTCTTCAAGAACAGACAAGGGGCCCAGCGTACCTCCGCTGATTCATCCATCTCACAGTTTACCACAAAATGTTCTCAGAAACCAACATGAGGTTTCCTGTCGGGAATCTGGGTTCAGGCTCAGCTAGCATCCGGTGAGCTCTTCCCTGAGTGAACCACCGCTCCTGGCACGGCCCCCAGGGTCGCTGCAGAGACGCTGTCACCTGACAGGAAAAGTGTGAGGCTCCTTCGGGAGCCATGTGGCCCCTTTCCTAGAAGCCATCTTTTCCAAAGCAGCCATTGTCTGGAGTCTGTCTCCTGGTGCTGCTTTTGTTTCCTGAGATTTCTCAAACAGCCACAAAGCCACACCTGCTCCCCAAGTCCTTCCCTTCTTGGATGGCGAATTTTCTGGGTCTCCACATTTCTTCTCCCCGGAAGGGCATTTGGACCTTGACCTGAGCCATGAGGGCAGGCTGGCAGGAGGGCACTGGTGACAGGCCAGCAGGATGGGGAAGTGCAGATGGGACCCAGGTCCCTCTCCACCTGAGCTGTGCTTCTAGATTGAAGGGTTGTGAATTAAGAATATTACGTTTATAAGAAAGATAAAACATTTCTTGGTTTATGACAATATTTCTATCATATTGTATTGTTATCTATCTGCTGACATTTCCATCTGTCTCTAGAATGTTTGCCTCCTAGGCCCAAAACATGAGTGTGTGTACACACACACACACACACACACACACACACACGGGCATTTCTGTTTAGTGCCTTAGCTTGAGTTTGACTGCTCACCAGTATTGTGTCATTGTCATGACTGAGCTGACCAGCGCGATTGGAGAGGTCAAGGTGAGCTTCATACCCAGGTCAGGAGGGAGGCAGAGCACAGCCTTCCCCGCACCGGCTGGCTCCTGAGCCCCAGGGAGAAGCGGAGTCTCCAGGGCCGCTGTGCTCCTGGTGGGGAGGAGCCTGCAGGGCTCCCCAGGGCCGACAAGGAGTCCCATTTCTCAGCCCTCTGGGATCAGGGCGCCTGCCCACCTGCCGTGCACACGGAGGACCTATCCTGTCCCGAAGGCACAGGCGGGGCTCCCTGCGCCTTCCGCTCTCTGCCTGGGCGGTTCCTCAGCCTCCCTGGTTACGATGCTGCTCGAGTCACCTCCCTCAAAGCCTCCCAGCCCCTTGGGCTTTGACCTTGGGACTGACCACCTGCGGCCTTTTCCAGCTCGTGGCGGTGGGTCCCGACCCCCAGCCCAGATCCATCCTTCCTGAGGGACTGTGACCATCAGGTGGGGAGACAGGGAGGCTGGGCGCCCTTCTTGGCAGGCCTCCACTTCCTGTGAGAGGCGCTGCCCTGGCACAAGCGCAGGTCACTTGCTGTGGCTGAGCTGGGCCACAGTTTCTCAGGGGCCACTGGGCTTGCTCAGAAAGCATAAAGTGGGTTATGTCGCCACCTACTGCCGGCATACTCAGCAACTGGCAGCAGGGCCTCGTGGCCTTTGTTGAGAGGGAAAAGAGCTCCAATCCCCTTTCGGGAGACAGCAACCCCCGAGGGGGTGCGGCAAGGGGGCCCGCCGGCCCGTGGAGCTGCCCCAGTGAGCTCCCCCTGCATCACCCAGCCAGGCCTGCCTCCCCGGGCGGCACCCCCACCTTCTCCCACAGGGGACAGTGACCCATGGGTGCCGTGGATCCATGGCGGGGGAAGGCGGGGGTGAGGAGAGCAAGGCTCCTGGAAGACGGGCTGACACCACGGCCGAGTGGTGACCACAGCCAAGACTGTTGGAGAGCCAGAGGCACCGTCCATACCAGTGCCACCGCGGCCAGTGAGGGAGAAAGGCAGTGACGACGGCCGGGCTGTGACAGGAAGAACCGGCAGCTCTGGGTCAGGTCCTCAGTTTGCCAAGCCAGCCGCTTCCTTCCTTCATAAGTGGGGTGCTACTGCTGATTCAGAGTTCTTGTGAGACTGAACTGAAGCGACGCTGTGAGGGCCCCACCGATGGCAGCTGTCATTACCCTGACACCACGCTCTCCAACACGCTAGGGGAGGCCGGCTTCACGCCACCTCACGATGTAGACGTTTTGCAGGAATGCATTCAAAGAAAGATACACATGGAGCACAGTAACAGGGCTGCTTGTGGGAGAGGATGCGGGGACACGCGGAGCACATAAATTAAACAGGAGCGCCTTGCGCAGAGGGGGCTGCTGAGGTGCCATGAGGAGGGGCATAACTCACTGTATCCCCTGCACCCGAGATTGAAACGGGGGCACACCCCCCCCAAAACTCACCCCAGGGGAAAAGTGGTTTACAGAGGCCAGACTGTCTCACGTGGCTAGACAAGGCCAGTGCCACCTGAAAGCCACCTTCTCTTTTGGAGATCATCAGTATACACGGTGGCTTCCTTGTTCTCCAGGGGCCACATCCCCCTGACAGAAACAGAAGGCACCATCGTCCCACTCAGACACACGCGCATGGTGGTTTGGGGGCAGCTGGCTGGTCTTCCTTCAAAGTGCTCCTCACGTGTGCCAACCTGTGCCCATCCCATTGCCACCTGTCCTACCCCTCCAATTCATCCTCCACCATCTACACTGCAGCCAGGTACCACTCCTTCTAAGTCTTTAATTACACTAATAACACGGATACATCTTAAACCACATAGAAGCCCTCAGAACAAAACAGGGAGTCTTCCTTGGTCTCCCACGCTGCGCCTGCCAGAAGCGCCACCAGCAAGTTTGGAGGTCATCCTTCTAGTCCTTTCTCTTCATTACACACATATATGTACTCAGACCCCATGTATTTTTCTCCAGATTCTTAGTCCTCAAAGCCACAAAGTGTCCCCAGGACAGCTGTGCTGTGACGTCTCTCACCACTTCCCTTTGAAGGACTTACAGTTGTTTCCATTTTGTCATGTCACCAACTGTGGGGCGGCGAGCACCCTTCTGGTCCACAGTCTACACAGTTCTGAAGGACAGAGTCATACCAGCAGGACTACCAGGTTGAACAGTGTGTATTCTTGAACTTTTAATACTTTCAAAGTGCCTTCCCTAAAGGTTTACCCCAGAGGGATCTTCCTGAGGCGCCAGTCCCATGACTCCTCTGCTGAAGTGCTTTCGGCAACCATCCGCCAAGATAAAGCGTGGAAAGGAGGCGGAACGGAGGCCGGGCAGCGACGGGTCAGGTCCCACCAGTGGAGGGTCCTGTGTGTGTGTGCACGTGTGTTATGCGTGTTGTGGGGCCGGAGGCAAGGCAGGGGACAGGAGTCAAGTGGCAAGAACTGAGGCAGAGGAGGTCAATGAAGGCTTAAGGAATGAAGACACCAGAGCAGCACGCAAGGACAGCAGGACTGACCCTCAGATCATTTGGGCTGTGTGGCCACAGTGAAGACCCAGAGAGGAAAGGGCAGTTGGGTGGGTGACCTTGGCAGAACGGGTTGGTGGAGTGTGGGTGTGGGGGAAGGCAATGGTTTTGGTCTGGGCCCTCCTGAATCTGGAGGGACCGAGGGGCATCTGACCCCAGGTGAACCCAGGCGGTGGCCATAAGGTCTGGAGGCGCAGATCTAGGAACCATCAGCAGGGTCTCACGGCCTTTCAAGAAAACCACTCTTCTGAGGCTATCACCCCAGGCTGAAGGAAGCACCCAGGAGGGGACGGGACTCTCCTGGGGAGGCCTCTCAGCAACACCTGGCAACACCCCCTGCCCTCTTTCCCTGGGCAGGGAGACAGGCCCAGCCTGCTCCGGGAGCTCTTGGGCTCTGTTCTCTAAGCCAGTCCTGTCAGAAGGTGAGGCACTGGCAGGGGGAGGGCACAGGCGGGAGCCTCTCAGGTCAAGAAGCACACCCAGCCCTCCAGCGAGGCCCGCGGTCACTGACTGTCTGAATGGCAGGTGAAATGCTCTACAGTGTTTTCTGAGGGGTAAGGGGCAGGAAGGGGCTGTGAGAGGAGCGAAACCGAAGGGTGGCCCCAGGGGTGGAGGAAATCCCAGCGCGTGGGACTTGGAAATGCGGGGAACATAGTGTCTCAGGAAGAAGGATGTACGATGCGAGTGTGATGAAGTGAACAACGCCCCCTGGGTCAGCCGGCCATGCGGGTGAGGGGAGGTGGCGGGAAGGCAGTGGGCCCAGGAATAACCGAATAACCGGCAGCAAGAGTGTGGAGAAAGCTAGTGTAGACAACACCCTTGCAGGTTGTCCAGGAAGAAAGAAGAGGGTCAGGGAGGGTAAAGAGGGCGGGCATGGGGCTGATCAAAGGATCCAAGGGCAGCGTGGGTGCCGTGGGAAAGACCGGGCAGTTTACATGTGATGGGAACACACAGCGGGGCTGGAAGCAGAACCGGCCCACAGAGCGGTGGGGGCCGAGCCCAGGAGGAGGGCGCCTCCCCCTCCTCCTCTGCGCCAGGAGGGAGCAGGGGACACAGGAGAGGCCCTGAGGCCTGCCAGGGCGTCAGGGCCAGCGCCTGAGCGTCCTGGGGGGCAGGGAGCCCCGGGGACACAAGGTTTCCGATCAGCTCATCTGGCAATAGCTCCCCACAGAGAGGGGGTTTCAGGCAGCCCCCAACCCACACGCATGGCATTTCATTGCCAGGTACCTGGAAAAGAACTGCTCTGGCTCTAGAAGATAAACCCAAGGCCCACTCTCGCTGGCATAAGGAATGGCTGCCCCTCCGCCCCACCTACTCACTTTACAAGTTCAGTTGATTTCACACATTTAATTTACACTGGGTCTTGCAAGGACAAGGAAGTGTTTTATTTATTTACAACAAAAACACATGTAACACAATTCCCTCTCTTCAAAACAGAGAGCCCTATAAAATACACAAAGCAATCTCTATTTGTATTTACCCAGGGACATTAGCAGCCAGAAGGGGGTTGGGACCAGGAGAAAAGCCAAGGACTAATTCCATCTAAAAAAAAAACAACACAAACTCCCTCAAAAAAATTAGCATTTTTCTACTTGTCAGTAGCTACACTTTCCCCTACCCTGTGTATGAAAATGTGAAACAGAAAACAGCACCTATGAAAACATCTCAGTGGGTCGGTCAGAGGCAGCAATGCCAGGGCTGTGGAGCTCCAGCCCGCGCCCCCAGCAGGTCACAGCAGCTGCCTGCCTTGGAGGTTCGTTCTTTCTACAAAGTACTCCAGACTCGTGACAACAGGGAGCTCCAGCAGCCTTGCTTCTCCTGCTTGTAGTTAGCGGAAGAATCTAGAAATCAAACACAGCAGTTAGAAATACAAGATTCAGTCGTTCCAAAGCCAGGTGACTGCCACCGAGGGTGCCATGTGCAGTCACAGCTATGCATACAAGGAAGCCAAAGCCAGTCCTGGGTCTGGGGCGATGACACCAGATGGCAATCAGGACAGATGCCATCGCAGTTCAGCTCCTACTGGATGGGCTCTGAGAAATGGTTACCAATTAATATGGTGGCTTTGAACCTTGAAATCAAGAACACAGGATACAGTCTCAAAATCAGAAAGAAATAACTCTAAGATCAGCTAGTTCAACTTCATTTTTCAGACAAGGCCCCAAAATGAGTGGCTAATTTCTGAGTGCAGGTAGAGCTTTATTCATTAGACTTTCTCAACTGTTCCACAGGGAGTGACACTTCCTCAACCATTTAAGGATGTGAAAAACACCCCAAACAGCCAAACAGCTCAGCAGCTGCTCTTCAGTGGGGCACCAGAGCCCGGCGACACATGCTGAGGCAGCACCAGCCACGCGGATGTGACGGATGTGACCTGCAGGAAGGCCAGACGACCTCCACAGGCTGCTCCACGCCCCACGACAGACTGCGGGCGTGTGCTGACAGCAGAGACAGCGAGCTACTTCATCCAGAACCAGAAGAGCCGAGGTGACCCTGGGCTCCACTGCTTCCTGCTCTGTGGTCCCGGGCAAGTCACGCCTCCTTGGTTTCCTCACCTACACAACGTGCCAGTGTGTGCTAACACGTCCTCACTGAGCTGTCACAGGCCCAGAGTGACAGTTATCTCAAGAAGGGTGCATTTGAGAGCTGTGACAACAGCCTGCCCACCCCCTTCCTACCCAGTCCCCCTGGAGCCAAACACTGGCTCTGGCCGGACGCGCCTCCCCACGCTGGTACACTGGTGTGAGCAGCTGTGCGGCCGTGCTGGGGGCCAGGGGCTGAGTGAGAATCCTTCCTTCACTCTCTTCTTGCAGAGCAGCAGTGTCTGAGGTGAGGCGAGAAGCCTGCACCGCCCACGCTGCCCGACGGGCAGCAGCCGCCGGTGGGCACAGCGCAGGGCTGAGGGGAGGCCAGCGCTTCCTCGAAGTTGTCCATCTGGCTTCTCATTGAGATGTAGTATGAAGAGTGCTTTTTTTGGTTGCTATAAATACTGAGGCACTCTGCTAGGTAAGCCTTTGTTGGCTGCCCCTTATAACAAACTATAGAAAAAGATGGCACCAGTGAAATTCAACTTACAAATTTCAAAGTTAGCACCCTTATGGAACCCTTTAGTGGGATAAAGAGATGAACAAACAAAAAAATATAAGTGCACTGAAGTAAGTGGGATATGAAGATGCAGAATGACACTGGTTGCTATTTAACACAACGTAAGCAGAAGGGCCCCCTGAGGAGGGACATTTAAGTAGGCTGAGCCCTGTGGCTAGTTAGGAGAAGGGCTTTCCAGGCGGTAGGGACACTGATGCCAAGGCCAAGGATCAGAAACACGCTTGAAGAGCACGGCCAGGGTGGGGGAGCGCGGGGCAGAGGGAGAAGCTGCCCCGGGCACTGAGAGCCTCGTAGTGAAGGTGAAGGCTGGGGAGGGCTGGGGAGGGCTTCAGGTTTTCCTCGGAGTGACGGGAAGCCACTGGCGCTTCCGAACAGAGAAATGACTTTAAAAAGAAAAGATTAGGGGCTGGCCCCGTGGCCGAGTGGTTAAGTTCATGCGCTCCGCTGCAGGCAGCCCAGTGTTTCGTTGGTTCGAATCCTGGGCGCGGACACGGCACCGCTCATCAAACCACACTGAGGCAGTGTCCCACATGCCACAACTAGAAGGACCCACAACGAAGAACATACAACTATGTACCGGGGGGCTTTGGGGAGAAAAAGGAAAAAATAAAATCTTAAAAAAAAAAATAAAGAAAAAGAAAAGATTATTCTGGTTGCTTCGTAGGGAAGAGGCCGCAGGGGCGTAAGAAGAGTGGCAGGGCGAGTGGCCCCCTCACTGGGCGGGTGGGCCCTCAGGCTGCTCTGCCCCAGGCACACGGGGGACGTCGTGATGGGGGCCAGCCGCCTGGTCCAGGCTTCCGGAAACGGGCAGCTTCACTCTTCATTCTGCAGCACCTCACTTCCCATTTATTCCTCCATAAACCCAACTGCCATGTAAGTCGAATGATTCTAGAACCATCATGCTGGAGAGGCCGTGTGGGCTCCAGCTGACAGTCCAGTCACACGCCTGACTGCAATGAGGGCACCCCGGCCACTGAAGTGGGTAACATTTCCTGTACTCTGTCGGGCATCCAGAAGCGGATGGGATGGAGCAGAGCCACAGAGCAGCTGGATGGGGCACAACCACACAGGATGAGTGGGGGCAGAAACAGAAAAAAACTGTAAGTATAAGAAGGAAACAAGACAGGGCTTGTCAGTTAAGATGAAATGCAAATGCACAATAAGCAAATGAGAAGATACTTAACTTCACTGGTATCAAGGAGACAAACATGAAAACATGGAAAAGGGACAACGAGGCCCCTCCCACGGGGGATCCCACTTCCTGACCTCACTAACAGGAGCAGAAGCACTGGCGCTGAGCCGTGAACCTGGGGAAGCTGCCGTGGCGGCGGCTCGGGAGCGCTCCACCAGCATGGCGGGCTCAGGCTCCCTCTGCCCCTCGCCGGGCTCATGGGCTCTCTTTTTGCTTTCTTCCCAAGCCCAAAAGTCCCCCCAAACTCTTCCCTCTCAAGCATCAAGCAGCTGGAGGAAAACGAAAAATTTCTGTTAACCTATGATGAAGAGCAAATTGAGTTCCCTTTTGCCTCAAATTCTCCTACTGACTTTAAAGGTTATTACAAAGTGTCCCATTAACACGTTTTCTTAGGGAAGGATTTGTTCTTTTGTGTGAGAGAAACTCTGCTGCTCTCCCAAAGCAACCAATTAAAAATGCACAATATTTCTTCCCTGCTACATCAAATATTCGATGTTGTAAGCCATGATAGGTCAAAAGGTAAAAAAAAAAGAAAAGTGTCTCTTTGTGGCATTTGATAACAATCATTCCTGATAAAAGCCTTTAGTAAAAAAACATTTCCTTAACATGAAAAAAGAATATATCTCAACCAAAAGTCAGCATCATGCTTAACTGCACACCAGCAACAGTTTCATCACAGTCATGAAAGCTGCGCGATGCTCAGAGCGGCCCTGCTATTTAGCACTGTTCTGGAAGCACTAGCCCAAACGCTTAGATGGGCCCTGAACACAACAACAGATGTAAGTGGTGGAGAGGAGACAACAATTTTCCCATTATTTGTATATGATGATCATATGGCTAGAATATTCAGGGAAGCAACTGACATAACTATCAAAAAACTAAAAACTTCAGAAAGGTGTTTGGTTACAGAGGGAAAAAACAGGCAATTTACAAAAAAAAGTCACCTGACTCTGTAACCATGTGAAAAGATGCTTGTCCAGGGACATGCTAATTCGAACAATGAGATCCCACTTCAGACAAACCAAACTGGTAAAGGTTAAAAAGTCTAAACGCACCAATGATGGCAAAGCTACGGAACGGACTCTCGGACACTAGCAAAGGGGCCGTGAGTGGGAACAGCGACTCGAGAGATCAATTCAGCCACAGCTAGTCCAGCTGAAGATACACATATCACCACTGACACCGAAATTGATATGGTACTGAAATAAGTCACAGAGAACTCAGGCGGGGGGACAGCCCATCACCTCCTCTCTCTCTATTCATTACTATTAAGAAGATGACATACCCTCCTAGGATGGAAAGGCTACTCAGTTACTTTGTTAAAATGAAGCAGTTGTTTATGTGCTTAGAAAACACCCCAAATGCATTAAAAACATATTATAGTATCAAATGTATAATTCCATTTCTGGGGAAGATTATATATACACCCACATTCTCAAATATTCACAAAAAACCCTTCAGGAAGGAAATGAAACATCAACAGTGGCACCTCTGGAGAGGGGGCTCGGGCCTGGGAGCTGTCACTTTCTACCTTTCTTGTTTAAACTTTAAGCATGCAGCGTTTTTATAATTTAAGCTGAAATACTGACACAAAGTTGCCGGGAGGGGTAGAGGAAACAGAACAGCACAATGCTGCTAATCGTCACATGTGGGTAATGCGTATGTGGGCAGATCGTCATGTTATTCTTTCCACCTCTGAATAGGTTTAAAAATGTCCATACTAAAATTTCACTACTAATCAAGTGAAAAACAGAAAAACTGTTTCAATCTACTCTGTGTCCCACGAAACCACTTGAGAAATAAATCCTGTAATCAATATTCACGCAGCATGAACATGTTCCCGGGAATGCAGACGGCTAGAGATGACCTCCAAGGTCAGACACTGGGATTTTATGAGGTTCAGTTAGTTGAATTTTCAAATTGAAACCAATAAAAAGTAACACTTTAGTATAAATGAAAGTGTAGCAAAGTAGAAAAATTCACATTTCATTTTGCAAATTCAATACTCTAGCACAAAGAGGTGCAAAGTCAGAGAAAGCAGCTGTCATGTAT